>NC_134474.1:23413759-23922010 GCF_964194025.1 Convolutriloba macropyga
AAACGCAGGCCGATCTTGCACAAATGAGCAGTGAGCTGTCGCGACTATGAATTATGGGATATTGGGAACTTCATTCACAATTACGATGCAGTCATCCATGCTCTTAAACTACTGTGAGTAATTTCTAGTCGTAATACCAGTTACAAGTTGCATGCAATCAATAAGTTATTTCTGCTGTTTTTGGTTTTACGCAGGTCGAGGTAAAAATTTGTCCTCGTTTATGACGCAGACCGTTTTCGAAGGCGCACGTGGGGAATGGTGCGTTCAAACAAACACAGGTGAGGATTTTTTTAACGAGCAACATAAACGCACCAGTACTTACGGTCGCGCCAAAGTCTGCCCCATAGATGAGCCAAATACTGACAACTCTCTCCGATTAAAAACCAAACAAAACAAAACAAAACAAAAACAAATTATAACATATTGCTAAAGTTATGTCGGAAAATTGTCTCAAGTTGATTGAAAAAACCATCTTTTGATTTTCCAGTATATTCTTGGTGTGTTTCCCTCCTCCTTTCTCATCCGTGCTGGGGAGCGGCTGCGGCGGAATTACAAACAAACAGCTATAGGAGGTTTTGAAAAGAGCGTTATGTAAATAACCAGGTTTTGAACTCTTTTTTTTGCATTACACTCTCATCACACTGGTGATACTCCATGCCGAGTTTGATTTGATTTGGACAGCTCCTTGACCCAATGAAAAAGAGCTTTCTTTAAAATTCCTTTTTCGCGAAATTCAAAAGTTCCGTATGAAAAAATAACTTTTTCCTAGCAAGTTATAACAAAAATTCTTTTTGTTTTACACTCTGATTACATTGGTGATATTCCATACCAAGTTTTGGTTTGATTTAGACAATTACTTGACCCGATAAAAACGAATTATTTTTTAAATTTCGCAAAATTTCGCATTGGGCGAAATTCGGAAAATTCCGTACGAAAACCCAATTTTTTTCCTAGAAAAGCTATACAAAAAATTCTTTTTGCTTTACACTTTCATTACACCGGTGATACTCCATACCGATTTTGGTTTGATTTGAACAACTCCTTGACCCGATGAAAAAGACTTTTCTTTAAAATTAATTTTTCGCGAAAATCAAAAGTTCCATATGAAAAACAAACTTTTTCCTAGGCAATTTATACCAAAAATTCTTTTTGTTTTACCTTCTCATTACCTTGGTTATATTCCATACCAAGTTTGGTTTGATTTGGACAACTACTTGACCCAATGAAAACGAATTATTTTTAAATTTCGCAAAAATTCGCATTTGGCGAAATTCACAAAATTCAGTATGAAAACCCAATTTTTTCCTAGACAAGCTATACAAAAAATTCTTTTTGATTTACACTTTCATTACACCGGTGATACTCCATACCGGTTTTGGTTTGGTTTGAACAACTCCTTGACCCGATGAAGAAGACCTATTTTTAAAATTCCATTTTTGCAAAATTCAAAAGTTCCGTATGAAATAATAACTTTTTTCTAGGCACACTGGTGATACTCCATGCCGATTCTGGTTTGATTTTGACAACTCCTTGACCCGATGAAAAAAAATTATTTTTAAAACTCGCAAAAATTCACATTTCGCGAAATTCGTAAAATTCCGTATGAAAACCCATTTTTTTCTAGGCAAGCTATACCAAAAATTTTTTTGCTTTACACTCTCATTACACTGGTGATACTCCATACAGAGTTTGGTTTGATTTGGACAACTGCTTGACCCGATGAAAAAGACCTATTTTTAAAAATCATTTTTCGCGAAATTCAAAAGTTCCGTATGAAATAATAACTTTTTTTCTAGGCACACTGCTGATACTCCATGACGATTTTGGTTTGATTTTGACAACTCCTTGACCCGATGAAAAAAAAATTATTTTTAAAACTCGCAAAAATTCTCATTTCGCGAAATTCGTAAAATTCCGTATGAAAACCCAATTTTTTCCAAGGAAAGTCATACCAAAAATTCTTTTTGCTTTACACTCTGATTACACTGATGATACTCCATACCAAGTTTGGTTTGATTTTGACAAATCTCTCCGATTAAAACCAAACAAAACAAAACAAATTATAACATATTGCTAAAGTTATGTCGGAAATTTGTCTCAAGTGGATTGAAAAAACCTACTTTGGAGACTTTCTAGGATATTATTGGTGTGTTTCCCTCCTCCTTTCTCATCCGGGCTGGGGGCTGGCTGCGGATGAATTACCATTAAAGAACTATAGGAGATTTTGAGAAGAGCGTTATGTAAAATACCAGGTTTGAACTCTATCTCCAAACAAAACAAAGCATAGCAAACGTTATTTTAACAGTAAATTATTTAAATTCGCTAAATGCGAAATTCGCAAATTTCGGCATGAAAAACAAACTTTTTTCATAGACAAGCAATAGCAAAAATTCTTTTTCTCCTACACTATACCTACACAGGGGTACTCTATACCAAGTTTGGATTGATTTGAACAACTTCTTGACCCAATAAAAAAACTATATTCAAAATTCGTTATTCGCAAAATTCGCAAATTTCCGTATGAGAAACCCATCTTTTTCGCTAGGCAAGCTATACCAATTTTTTTTCGTTTTGTACTCTAATTACACTGGTGATACTCCATACCGAGTTTGGTTTGATTTGGACAACTCCGAGACCCGATGAAAAAGACCCGTTTTTAAAATTCCTTTTTCGCGAAATTCAAAAAGTTCCGTATGAAATACCAAAATTTTTCCTAGGCAAGCTCATTACACTGGTGGTACTCCATGCCGAGTCTGGTTTAATTTGGACAACTTCTTGAACCGATGCAAAAAAAGTATTTTTAAAATTCGCAAAAATTCGCATTTTTTTCCTCGACATGCTATTAAAAAAATTCTTTTTGCTTCACACTCTCATTACAAACGTGATACTCCATTACAAAGGCGATACTTCAAGAAGTATTTCTAAAATTCGCAACAATTCGTATTTTTTTCCTCGACCAGCTATTACAAAATTTCTTTTTGATTCACACTCTCATTACAAATGTGATACTCCATACCGAGTTTGGTTTGATTTGAACAACTCCTTGACCCGAAGAAAAAAAATTTAAAATTCGCAAACACTCGCCATTCGCGAATTTCGCAAAATTCCGTATGAAAACCCTATCTTTTTCCGAGGCAAGCTATACCAAAAACTCTTTTCGCTTTACACTTTCATTACACTGGTGATACTCCATACGGAGTTTGGTTTGATTTTGACAACTCCTTGACCCGATGACAAAGAACTATTTTTGAAATTCGCAAGATTCGCAATTCTTGACATTCGCAAAATTCCGTATGAAACCCCATTTTTTTCCAAGACAAGCTATGCCAAAAATCCTTTTTGCTTTACACTTTCTCTACACTGGTGATACTCCTTGCCGATTTTGGTTTGATTTGAACAACTCCTTGACACGATGAAAACGAATTATTTTTAGAATTCGCAAAAATTCGCTTTTAGCGAAATTCGTAAAATTCCGTATGAAAACCCAATTTTTTTCTAGGCAAGCTATACCAAAAATACTTTTTGCTTTACACTCTCATTACACTGGTGATAATCCATACCGAGTTTGGTTTGATTTGAACAACTCCTTGACCCAATGAAAAAGACCTATTTTTAAAATTCCATTTTTCGCGAAATTCAAAAGTTCCGTATGAAATTTTAACTTTTTTCCAAGACTAGTTATACCAAAATTCTTTTTGCTTTACTCTCTCATTACACTGGTGATACTCCCTACCAAGCTGGGTTTGATTTTGACATCTCCTCGACCCGATGAAAAAGAACTATTTTTGAAATTCGCAAGAATTCGCAATTCGCGAGATTCGCAAAACTACGTATGAAAACCCAATTTTTTCCTAGACAAGCTATACCAAACAATTTTTTTGCTTTACACTTTCATTACACCGTTGATTTTCAATTCCGAATTTGGTTTGATTTGGACAACTCCTTAACCCGATGAAAAAGAATTTTTTTAAAATTCTCCAGAATTCGCAATTCGCGAAATTCGCAAAGTTCCGTATGAAAAACCATTTTTTTCCTAGGCAAGCTATACCAAAAACTTTTTGCTTTACACTCTCATTACACTGGTGATAGTCCATACCAATTTTTGTTTGATTTCAACAACTCCTTGACCCGATGAAAAAGACCTATTTTTAAATCTCCAATTTTCGCGAAATTCAAAAGTTCCATATGAAATACTAACTTTTTTCCTAGACAAGCTACACCAAAAAACTTTTTTGCATTACACTCTCATTACACTGGTGATACTTCATGCCGATTTTGGTTTGATTTGAACAACTCCTGGATCCGATGAAATAGACCGATTTTTAAAATTCCTTTTTCGCGAAATTCAAAAGTTCCGTATGAAAAACTTACTTTTTTTTCTATGCAAGTTATACCAAAAATTCTTTTTGTTTTAACCTCATATTACACTGGTGATAATCCATAAGGAGTTTGGTTTGATTTGAACAACTCATTGACCCGATGAAGAAGAATATTTTTTATATTCCTTTTTCGCGAAATTCAAAAGTTCCCTATGGAATACTAACTTTTTTCCTAGGCAAGATGTACCAAAAATTCTTTTTGCTTTACACTTTCATTACACTGTTGACACTCCATGCCAAGCTCGGTTTGATTTTGACAACCTCTTGACCCGATGATAAAGAACTATTTTTAAAATTCGCTAGAACTCGCAATTTGCGAAATTTGCAAAATTCCGTATGAAAAACCAATTTTTTTCTAGGCAAGCTACACCAAAAAATTTTTTTGCATTACACTCTCGTTACACTGGTGATACTTCATGCCGGTTTTGGTTTGATTTGAACAACTCCTGGATCCGATGAAATAGACCGATTTTTAAAATTCCTTTTTCGCGGAATTCAAAAGTTCCGTATGAAAAACTTACTTTTTTTCTATGCAAGTTATACCAAAAATTCTTTTTGTTTTAAACTCACATTACACTGGTGATAATTCATAAGGAGTTTGGTTTGATTTGAACAACTCATTGACCCGATGAAGAAGAATATTTTTTATATTCCTTTTTCGCGAAATTCAAAAGTTCCGTATGAAATACTAATGTTTTTCCTAGGCAAGATGTACCAAAAATTCTTTTTGCTTTACACTTTCATTACACTGGTGACACTCCATGCCAAGCTCGGTTTGATTTTGACAATCGCTTGACCCGATGATAAAGAACTATTTTTAAAATTCGCTAGAACTCGCAATTCGCGAAATTCGCAAAATTCCAAATGAAAAACTAACATTTTTCCTAGGCAGGTTATACCAAAAATTCTTTTGCTTTACCCTCTTATTACACTGGTGATATTCCATGCCACAATTGTTTTGATTTAGACAACTCCTTGACCCGATGAAAAAGAATTTTTTTAAAAAATAGCAAAAATTCGCATTTCGCGAAATTCGCAAAGATCCGTATGAAAAACCAAGTTTTTTTCTAGGCAAGCTATACCAAAAGATTTTTTGCCTTACACTTTCATTACACTGGTGATAGTCCATGCCGAGTTTGGTTTGATTTGAACAACTCCTTGACCCGATGAAGAAGAGCTATTTTTAATATTCCTTTTTCGCGAAATTCAAAAGTTCCGTATGAAATACTAACTTTTTTCCTAGGCAAGATGTACCAAAAATTCTTCTTGCTTTACACTTTCATTACACTGGTGACACTCCAGACCAAGCTGGGTTTGATTTTGGCAACCTCTTGACCCGATGAAAAACAACTATTTTTAAAAATCGCTAGGACTCGCAATTCGCGAAATTCGCAAAATTCCGTATGAAGAACTAACATTTTTTTCCTGGGCAAGTTCTACCAAAATTTCTTTTGTTTTACCCTCTCATTACACTGGTGATATTCCATGCCGCAATTGGTTCGATTTAGACAACTCCTTGACCCGATGAAAAAGAAGTTTTTTAAAAAATAGCAAAAATTCGCATTTCGCGAAATTCGCAAAATACCGTATGAAAAACCAATTTTTTTCTAGGCAAGATATACTAAAAGTTTTTTTGCATTAGACTTTCATTACACTGGTGATAGTCCATACCGAGTTTGGTTTGATTTGAACAACTCCTTGACCCGATGAAGAAGACCTATTTTTAAAATTCCTTTTTCGTGAAATTAAAAAGTTTGTATGAAAAACTAACTTTTTTCCTAGGCAAGATGTACCAAAAACTCTTTTTGCTTTACACTTTCCTTACACTGGTGACACTCCATGCCAAGCTCGGTTTGATTTTGACAATCTCTTGACCCGATGATAAAGAACTATTTTTAAAATTCGCTAGAACTCGCAATTCGCGAAATTCGCAAAATTCCAAATGAAAAACTAACATTTTTCCTAGGCAAGTTATACCAAAAATTCTTTTTGCTTTAACCTCTCATTACACTGGTGATAGTCCATACCGAGTTTGGTTTGACTTGAACAACTCCTTGACCCGATGAAGAAGACCTATTTTCAAAATTCCTTTTTCGCGAAATTCAAAAGTTTGTATGAAAAACTAACTTTTTTCCTAGGCAAGATGTACCAAAGACTCTTTTTGCTTTACACTTTCCTTACATTGGTGAAACTCCATGCCAAGCTCGGTTTGATTTTGACAACCTCTTGACCCGATGATAAAGAACTATTTTTAATATTCGCTAGAACTCGCAATTCGCGAAATTCGCAAAATTCCAAATGAAAAACTAACATTTTTCCTAGGCAAGTTATACCAAAAATTCTTTTGCTTTACCCTCTTATTACACTGGTGATATTCCATGCCACAATTGATGGTGATTTAGACAACTCCTTGACCCGATGAAAAAGAATTTTTTCAAAAAATAGCAAAAATTCGCATTTCGCGAAATTCGCAAAATTCCGTATGAAAAACCAATTTTTTTCTAGGCAAGCTATACCAAAAGTTTTTTTGCCTTACATTTTCATTACCCTGGTGATAGTCCATACCGAGTTTGGTTTGTTTTGAACAACTCCTTGACCCGATGAAGAAGACCTATTTTTTAATATTCCTTTTTCGCGAAATTCAAAAGTTCCGTATGAAATACTAACTTTTTTCCTAGGCAAGATGTACCAAAAACTCTTTTTGCTTTACACTTTCCTTACACTGGTGACACTCCATGCCAAGCTCGGTTTGATTTTGACAATCTCTTGACCCGATGATAAAGAACTATTTTTAAAATTCGCTAGAACTCGCAATTCGCGAAATTCGCAAAATTCCAAATGAAAAACTAACATTTTTCCTAGGCAAGTTATACCAAAAATTCTTTTTGCTTTAACCTCTCATTACACTGGTGATAGTCCATACCGAGTTTGGTTTGACTTGAACAACTCCTTGACCCGATGAAGAAGACCTATTTTCAAAATTCCTTTTTCGCGAAATTCAAAAGTTTGTATGAAAAACTAACTTTTTTCCTAGGCAAGATGTACCAAAGACTCTTTTTGCTTTACACTTTCCTTACATTGGTGAAACTCCATGCCAAGCTCGGTTTGATTTTGACAACCTCTTGACCCGATGATAAAGAACTATTTTTAATATTCGCTAGAACTCGCAATTCGCGAAATTCGCAAAATTCCAAATGAAAAACTAACATTTTTCCTAGGCAAGTTATACCAAAAATTCTTTTGCTTTACCCTCTTATTACACTGGTGATATTCCATGCCACAATTGATGGTGATTTAGACAACTCCTTGACCCGATGAAAAAGAATTTTTTCAAAAAATAGCAAAAATTCGCATTTCGCGAAATTCGCAAAATTCCGTATGAAAAACCAATTTTTTTCTAGGCAAGCTATACCAAAAGTTTTTTTGCCTTACATTTTCATTACCCTGGTGATAGTCCATACCGAGTTTGGTTTGTTTTGAACAACTCCTTGACCCGATGAAGAAGACCTATTTTTTAATATTCCTTTTTCGCGAAATTCAAAAGTTCCGTATGAAATACTAACTTTTTTCCTAGGCAAGATGTACCAAAAATTCTTTTTGCTTTACACTTTCATTACACTGGTGACACTCCATACCAAGCTGGGTTTGATTTTGACAACCTCTTGACCCGGTGAAAAACAACTATTTTTAAAATTCGCTAGAATTCGCAATTCGCGAAATTCGCAAAATACCGTATGAAAAACTAACATTTTTTTTTCTAGGCAAGTTCTACCAAAATTTCTTTTGTTTTACCCTCTCATTACACTGGTGATATTCCATGCCGCAGTTGGTTTGATTTAGACAACTCCTTGACCCGATGAAGAAGACCTATTTTTAAAATTCCTCTTTCGCGAAACTCAAAAGTTTGTATGAAAAACTAACTTTTTTCCTAGGCAAGTTATACAAAAAATTATTTTTGCTTTAACCTCTCATTACACTGGTGATAGTCCATACCGAGTTTGGTTTGACTTGAACAACTCCTTGACCCGATGAAGAAGACCTATTTTTAAAATTCCTTTTTCGCGAAAATCAAAAGTTCGTATGAAAAACTAACTTTTTTCCTAGCCAAGTTATACCAGAAATTCTTTTTGTTTTAACCTCTCATTACACTGGTGATATTCCATACCGAGTTTGGTTTGATTTGGACAACTGCTTGACCCGATGAAAAAAAGTTTTTTTAAATTCTCAGAAATTCGCAATTCGCTAAATTCGCAAAATTCCGTATGAAAAACCATTTTTTCCTTGGCAAGCTACACCAACAACTTTTCTGCCTTACACTCTCGTTACACTGGTGATACTCCATGCCGATTTTGGTTTGATTTGAACAACTCCTTGACCCGATGAAAAAGACCCATTTTTAAAATTCCTTTTTCGCGAAATTCAAAAGTTCGTATGAAAAATTAGCTTTTTTCCTAGGCAAGTTATACCAAAAATACTTTTTGCTTTACACTTTCATTACACTGGTGATACTCGATACCGGATTGGTTTGAATTGAACAACTCCTTGAACCGATGAAAAATTTAAAGTTCCTTTTTCGCGAACTTCAAAAGTTCCGTATGGAATACCAACTTTTTTCCTAGGCAAGTTATACCAAAAATTCTTTTTGTTTTAGCCTCTCATTACACTGGTCATAGTCCATACCAAGCTTGGTTTGATTTGGACCACTCTTTGACCCGATGAAAGAGAAGTTTTTTTAAGTTCTCAAAAATTCGCAATTCGCGAAATTCGCAAAATTCCGTATAAAAAACCATTTTTTTCCTTGGCAAGCTACACCAAAAACTTTTTTGCTTTACACTCTCGTTTTACTGGTGATACTCCATGCCGATTTTGGTAGATTTGCACAACTCCTTGACCCGATGAAAAAGACCCATTTTTAAAATTCCTTTTTCGCGAAATTCAAAAGTTCGTATGAAAAACTAACCTTTTTTCTAGGCAAGTTATACCAAAATATTATTTTGTTTTAACCTCTCATTACACTGGTGATAATCCATACCGAGTTTGGTTTGACTTGAACAACTCCTTGACCCGATGAAGAAGACCTATTTTTAAAAATCCTTTTTCGCGAAATTCAAAAGTTCCGTATGAAATACTAACTTTTTTCCTAGGCAAGATATACCAAAAATTCTTTTTGATTTACACTTTCATTACACTGGTGACACTCCATACCAAGCTGGGTTTGATTTTGACAACCTCTTGACCCGATGAAAAACAACTATTTTTAAAATTCGCTAGAATTCGCAGTTCGCGAAATTCGCAAAATACCGTATGAAAAACCAATTTTTTCCTAGGCAAGCTATACCAAAAGTTTTTTTGCCTTAGACTTTCATTACACTGGTGATAGTCCATACCGAGTTTGGTTTGATTTGAACAACTCCTTGACCCGATGAAGAAGACCTATTTTTAAAATTCCTCTTTCGCGAAACTCAAAAGTTTGTATGAAAAACTAACTTTTTTCCTAGGCAAGTTATACAAAAAATTCTTCTTGGAACAACTCCGTGAACCGATGAAAAAGACCTATTTTTAAAGTTCCTTTTTCGCGAACTTCAAAAGTTCCGTATGGAATACCAACTTTTTTCCTAGGCAAGTTATACCAAAAATTCTTTTTGTTTTAGCCTCTCATTACACTGGTCATAGTCCATACCAAGTTTGGTTTGATTTGGACCACTCTTTGACCCGATGAAAGAGAAGTTTTTTTAAATTCTCAAAAATACGCAATTCGCGAAATTCGCAAAATTCCGTATGAAAAACCATTTTTTTCCTTGGCAAGCTACACCAAAAACTTTTTTGCTTTACACTCTCGTTTTACTGGTGATACTCCATGCCGATTTTGGTAGATTTGAACAACTCCTTGACCCGATGAAAAAGACCCATTTTTAAAATTCCTTTTTCGCGAAATTCAAAAGTTCGTATGAAAAACTAACCTTTTTCCTAGGCAAGTTATACCAAAATATTATTTTGTTTTAACCTCTCATTACACTGGTGATAATCCATACCGAGTTTGGTTTGACTTGAACAACTCCTTGACCCGATGAAGAAGACCTATTTTTAAAAATCCTTTTTCGCGAAATTCAAAAGTTCCGTATGAAATACTAACTTTTTTCCTAGGCAAGATATACCAAAAATTCTTTTTGATTTACACTTTCATTACACTGGTGACACTCCATACCAAGCTGGGTTTGATTTTGACAACCTCTTGACCCGATGAAAAACAACTATTTTTAAAATTCTCTAGAATTCGCAATTCGCGAAATTCGCAAAATACCGTATGAAAAACTAACATTTTTTCCTGGGCAAGTTCTACCAAAATTTCTTTTGTTTTACCCTCTCATTACACTGGTGATATTCCATGCCGCAATTGGTTTGATTTAGACAACTCCTTGACCCGATGAAAAAAAATTTTTTAAAAAAATAGCAAAAATTCGCATTTCGCGAAATTCGCAAAATTCCGTATGAAAAACCAATTTTTTCCTAGGCAAGCTATACCAAAAGTTTTTTTGCCTTAGACTTTCATTACACTGGTGATAGTCCATACCGAGTTTGGTTTGATTTGAACAACTCCTTGACCCGATGAAGAAGACCTATTTTTAAAATTCCTCTTTCGCGAAATTCAAAAGTTTGTATGAAAAACTAAATTTTTCCTAGGCAAGTTATACCAAAAATTCTTTTTGCTTTAACCTCTCATTACACTGGTGATAGTCCATACCGAGTTTGGTTTGACTTGAACAACTCCTTGACCCGATGAAGAAGACCTATTTTTAAAATTCCTTTTTCGCGAAAATCAAAAGTTCGTATGAAAAACTAACTTTTTTCCTAGGCAAGTTATACCAGAAATTCTTTTTGTTTTAACCTCTCATTACACTGGTGATATTCCATGCCACATTGGTTTGATTTAGACAACTCCTTGACCCGATGAAAAAGAATTTTTTTAAATATCGCAAAAATTTGCATTTCGCTAAATTCGCAAAATTCCTTATGAAAACCCAATTTTTTTCCTTGGCAAGCTACACCAACAACTTTTTTGCTTTACACTCTCGTTACACTGGTGATACTCTATGCCGATTTTGGTTTGATTTAAACAACTCCTTGACCCGATGAAAAAGACCCATTTTTAAAATTCCTTTTTCGCGAAATTCAAAAGTTCGTATTAAAAATTAACTTTTTTTCCTAGGCAAGTTATACCAAAAATACTTTTTGCTTTACACTTTCATTACACTGGTGATACTCGATACCGGATTGGTTTGAATTGAACAACTCCTTGAATCGATGAAAAAGACCTATTTTTAAAATTCCTTTTTCGCGAACTTCAAAAGTTCCGTATGGAATACCAACTTTTTTCCTAGGCAAGTTATACCAAAAATTCTTTTTGTTTTAACCTCTCATTACACTGGTCATAGTCCATACCGAGTTTGGTTTGGTTTGGACAACTCCCTGACCCTATGAAAGAGAAGTTTTTTTAAATTCTCAAAAATTCGCAATTCGCGAAAATCGCAAAATTCCGTATGAAAAACCATTTTTTTCCTTGGCAAGCTACACCAACAACTTTTTTGCTTTACACTCTCGTTTTAGTGGTGATACTCCATGCCGATTTTGGTTTGATTTGAACAACTCCTTGACCCGATGAAAAAGACCCATTTTTAAAAATCCTTTTTCGCGAAATTCAAAAAGTTCCGTATGAAATACTAACTTTTTTCCTAGGCAAGATATACCAAAAATTCTTCTTGATTTACACTCTCATTACACTGGTGATACAACATACCAAGCTGGGTTTGATTTTGACAACTCTTTGACCCGATGAAAAAGAACTACTTTTAAAATTCGGAAGAATTCGCATTTCGCGAAATTCGCAAAATTCCGTATGAAAAACCAATTTTTTTTCTAGGCAGGCTATACCAAAAGTTTTTTTGCCTAACACTTTCCTTACACTGGTGATACTCCATCATGCCGATTTTGGTTTGAGTTGAACAACTCCTTGACCCGATGAAAAAAACCCATTTTTAAAATTCTTTTTTCGCGAAATTCAAAAGTTCGTATGAAAAACTAACTCTTTTCCTAGGCAAGATATAACAAAAATCGTTTTGTTTTAACCTCTCATTACACTGGTGATAGTCCATACCGAGTTTGATTTGACTTGAACAACTCCTTGACCCGATGAAGAAGACCTGTTTTAAAAATCCTTTTTCGCGAAATTCAAAAGATCCGGAATGAAATACTAACTTTTTTCCTAGGCAAGTTATACCAAAAATACTTTTTGCTTTACACTTTCATTACACTGGTGATACTCGATACCGGATTGGTTTGAATTGAACAACTCCTTGAACCGATGAAAAAGACCTATTTTTAAAATTCCTTTTTCGCGAACTTCAAAAGTTCCGTATGGAATACCAACTTTTTTCCTAGGCAAGTTATACCAAAAATTCTTTTTGTTTCAACCTCTCGTTACACTGGTGATACAAGATACCAAGCTGGGTTTGATTTTGACAACTCTTTGACCCGATGAAAAAGAACTATTTTTAAAATTCGGAAGAATTCGCATTTCGCGAAATTCGCAAAATTCCGTATGAAAAACAAATTTTTTTTCTAGTCAAGCTATACCAAAAGTTTTTTTTGCCTAACACTTTCATTACACTGGTGATACTCCATCATGCCGATTTTGGTTTGAGTTGAACAACTCCTCGACCCGATGAAAAAAACCCATTTTTAAAATTCTTTTTTCGCGAAATTCAAAAGTTCGTATGAAAAACTAACCCTTTTCCTAGGCAAGCTATATCAAAAAATCGTTTTGTTTTAACCTCTCATTACACTGGTGATAGTCCATACCGAGTTTGATTTGACTTGAACAACTCCTTGACCCGATGAAGAAGACCTATTTTTAAAAATCCTTTTTCGCGAAATTCAAAAGATCCGGAATGAAATACTAACTTTTTTCCTAGACAAGTTGTACCAAAAATACTTTTGGCTTTACACTGTCATTACACTGGTGATACCCAATACCGAGTTTGGTTTGATTTGGGCAACTCCTTGACCCGATGAAAAACAACTATTTTTAAAATTCTCAAAAATTCGCAATTCGCGAAATTCGTAAAATTCCGTATGAAAAACCATTTTTTTCCTTGGCAAGCTACACCAACAACTTTTTTGCTTTACACTCTCGTTACACTGGTGATACTCGATACCGGATTGGTTTGAATTGAACAACTCCTTGAACCGATGAAAAAGACCTATTTTTAAAATTCCTTTTTCGCGAACTTCAAAAGTTCCGTATGGAATACCAACTTTTTTCCTAGGCCGGTTTATACCAAAAATTCTTTTTGTTTCAACCTCTCATTACACTGGTGATACAACATACCAAGCTGGGTTTGATTTTGACAACTCTTTGACCCGATGAAAAAGAACTATTTTTAAAATTCGGAAGAATTCGCATTTCGCGAAATTCGCAAAATTCCGTATGAGAAACCAATTTTTTTTCTAGTCAAGCTATACCAAAAGTTTTTTTTGCCTAACACTTTCATTACACTGGTGATACTCCATCATGCCGATTTTGGTTTGAGTTGAACAACTCCTCGACCCGATGAAAAAAACCCATTTTTAAAATTCTTTTTTCGCGAAATTCAAAAAATCGTATGAAAACTAATTCTTTTCCTAGGCAAGCTATATCAAAAAATCGTTTTGTTATAACCTCTCATTACACTGGTGATAGTCCATACCGAGTTTGATTTGACTTGAACAACTCCTTGACCCGATGAAGAAGACCTATTTTTAAAAATCCTTTTTCGCGAAATTCAAAAGATCCGGAATGAAATACTAACGTTTTTCCTAGGCAAGTTATACCAAAAATACTTTTTGCTTTATACTTTCATTACACTGGTGATACTCGATACCGGATTGGTTTGAATTGAACAACTCCTTGAACCGATGAAAAAGACCTATTTTTAAAATTCCTTTTTCGCGAACTTCAAAAGTTCCGTATGGAATACCAACTCTTTTCCTAGGCAAGTTATACCAAAAATTCTTTTTGTTTTAACCTCTCATTACACTGGTCATAGTCCATACCGAGTTTGGTTTGATTTGGACAACTCCTTGACCCGATGAAAGAGAAGTTTTTTTAAATTCTCAAAAATTCGCAATTCGCGAAATTCGCAAAATTCCGTATGAGAAACCATTTTTTTCCTTGGCAAGCTACACCAACAACTTTTTTGCTTTACGCTCTCGTTTTACTGGTGATACTCCATGCCGATTTTGGTTTGATTTGAACAACTCCTTGACCCGATGAAAAAGACCCATTTTTAAAATTCCTTTTTCGCGAAATTCAAAAGTTCGTATGAAAAACTAACAATTTTCCTAGGCAAGCTATACCAAAAAATCGTTTTGTTTTAACCTCTCATTACACTGGTGATAGTCCATACCGAGTTTGGTTTGAACAACTCCTTGACCCGATGAAGAAGACCTATTTTTAAAAATCCTTTTTCGCGAAATTCAAAAGTTCCGGAATGAAATACTAACTTTTTTCCTAGGCAAGATATACCAAAAATTCTTTTTCAATTACACTCACATTACACTGGTGATACTCCAAACCAATTGGGTTTGATTTTGACAACTCTCTGACCCGATGAAAAAGAATTATTTTTAAAATTCGCAAGAATTCGCATTTCGCAAAATTCGCAAAATTCCGTTTGAAAAACCAATTTTTTTCTAGGCAAGCTATACCAAAAGTTTTTTTTTTGCCTTACACTTTCATTACACTGGTGATACTTCATACCAAGTTTGGTTTGATTTTGACAACTCCTTGACCCGGTGAAAAAGAATTATTTTTAAAATTCGTAAAAATTCGCAATTCGCGAAGTTCGTAAAATTTCGTTTGAAAACCCAAATTTTTCCCTAGGCAAGCTATACCAAAAATACGTTTTGCTTTACACTCTCATTACACTGGTGATACTCCATACAGATTTTGGTTTGATTTGAACAACTCCTTGACCGGATGAAAAAGACCTAGTTTTAAAATTCCTTTTTCGCGAAATACAAAGTTCCGTATGAAAAACTAATTTTTTCCTAGGCAAGTTATACCAAAAATTTCTTTTTCTTTTAACCTCCCATTAAACTGGTGATATTCCATGCCAAAAATGGTTCGATTTGACAACTCCTTGACCCGATGAAAAAGAACTATTTTTAAAATTTGTAAGAATTCGCAATTCGCGAAATTCGCAAAATTCCGTATGAAAACCCAATTTTTTTCCTAGACAAGCTATACCAAAAATTTTTTGCTTTACACTTCCCTTACACTGGTGATACTCAATGCCGAAATTGGTTTGATTTGGACAACTCCTTGACCCGATGAAAAAGAATTTTTTTTAAATCCTCAAATATTCGCAATTCGCGAAATTCGCAAAATTCCGTATGAAAAACCAATTTTTTCCTAGGCAAGATATACCAAAAATTCTTTTTGATTTACACTCTCATTACACAGGTGATACAAAATACCAAGCTGGGTTTGATTTTGACAACTCTTTGACCCGATGAAAAAGAACTATTTTTAAAATTCGGAAGAATTCGCATTTCGCGAAATTCGCAAAATTCCGAATGAAAAACCAATTTTTTTTCTAGGCAAGCTATACCAAAAGTTTTTTTTTGCCTTACACTTTCATTACACTGGTGATACTTCAAACCAAGTTTGGTTTGATTTTGACAACTCCTTGACCCGGTGAAAAAGAATTATTTTTAAAATTCGCAAAAATTCGCAATTCGCGAAATTCGTAAAATTTCGTTTGAAAACCCAATTTTTTTTCTAGGCAAGCTATACCAAAAGTTTTTTTTTGCCTTACACTTTCATTACAAAAAAGTTCGTATGAAAAACTAACTTTTTCCCTAGGCAAGCTGTACCAAAAATACGTTTTGATTTACACTCTCATTACACTGGTGATACTCCATACCGATTTTGGTTTGATTTGAACAACTCCTTGACCCGATGAAAAAGACCTTTTTTAAAATTCCTTTTTCGCGAAATTCAAAGTTCCGTATGAAAAAAACTAATTTTTTCCTAGGCAAGTTATACCAAAAAATTCTTTTTCTTTTAACCTCCCATTAAACTGGTGATATTCCATGCCAAATTTGGTTCGATTTGACAACTCCTTGACCCGATGAAAAAGAACTATTTTTAAAATTTGTATGAATTCGCAATTCGAGAAATTCGCAAAATTCCGTATGAAAACCCAATTTTTTTCCTTGACAAGCTATACCAAAAATTTTTTTGCTTTACACTTCCCTTACACTGGGATACTCAATGCCGAATTTGGTTTGATTTGGACAACTCCTTGACCCGATGAAAAAGAATTTTAAATTCTCAAATATTCGCAATTCGCGAAATTCGCAAAATTCCGTATGAAATACCAATTTTTTCCTAGGCAAGATATACCAAAAATTCTTTTTGATTTACACTCTCATTACACAGGTGATACAACATACCAAGCTGGGTTTGATTTTGACAACTCTTTGACCCGATGAAAAAGAACTATTTTTAAAATTCGGAAGAATTCGCATTTCGCGAAATTCGCAAAATTCCGTATGAAAAACCAATTTTTTTTCTAGGCAAGCTATACCAAAAATACTTTTTGTCTTAACCTCTCATTACACTGGTGATAGTCCATACCGAGTTTGGTTTGACTTGAACAACTCCTTGACCCGATGAAGAAGACCTATTTTTAAAAATCCTTTTTCGCGAAATTCAAAAGTTCGTATGAAAAACTAACTTTTTTCCTAGGCAAGCTATACCAAAAAATCTTTTTGTTTTAACCTCTCATTACACTGGTGATAGTCCATACCGAGTTTGGTTTGACTTGAACAACTCCTTGACCCGATGAAGAAGACCTATTTTTAAAAATCCTTTTTCGCGAAATTCAAAAGTTCCGGAATGAAATACTAACTTTTTTCCTAGGCAAGATATACCAAAAATTCTTTTTCAATTACACTCACATTACAATGGTGATACTCCAAACCAAGCTGGGTTTGATTTTGACAACTCTCTGACCCGATGAAAAAGAACTATTTTTAAAATTCGTAAGAATTCGCATATCGCGAAATTCGCAAAATTCCGTATGAAAAAGCAATTTTTCTTCTAGGCAAGCTATACCAAAAGTTTTTTTTTGCCTTACACTTTCATTACACTGGTGATACTTCATACCAAGTTTGGTTTGATTTTGACAACTCCTTGACCCGGCGAAAAAGAATTATTTTTAAAATTCGCAAAAATTCGCAATTCGCGAAATTCGTAAAATTTCGTTTGAAAACCCAATTTTTTCCCTAGGCAAGCTATTCCAAAAATACGTTTTGCTTTACACTCTCATTACACTGGTGATACTCCATACCGATTTTGGTTTGATTTGAACAACTCCTTGACCCGATGAAAAAGACCTATTTTTAAAATTCCTTTTTCGCGAAATTCAAAGTTCCGTATGAAAAACTAATTTTTTCCTAGGCAAGTTATACCAAAAAATTCTTTTTCTTTTAACCTCCCATTAAACTGGTGATATTCCATGCCAAAATAGGTTCGATTTGACAACTCCTTGACCCGATGAAAAAGAACTATTTTTAAAATTCGCTACAACTCGCAATTCGCGAAATTCCCAAAATTCCAAATGAAAAACTAACATTTTTCCTAGGCAAGTTATACCAAAAATTCTTTTTGCTTTAACCTCTCATTACACTGGTGATAGTCCATACCGAGTTTGGTTTGATTTGAACAACTCCTTGACCCGATGAAGAAGACCTATTTTTAAAAATCCTTTTTCGCGAAATTCAAAAGTTCCGGAAAGAAATACTAACTTTTTTTCCTAGGCAAGATATACCAAAAATTCTTTTTCAATTACACTCACATTACACTGGTGATACTCCAAACCAAGCTGGGTTTGATTTTGACAACTCTCTGACCCGATGAAAAAGAACTATTTTTAAAATTCGCAAGAATTCGCATTTCGCGAAATTAGCAAAATTCCGTATGAAAAACCTATTTTTCTTCTAGGCAAGCTATACCAAAAGTTTTTTTTTTGCCTTACACTTTCATTACACTGGTGATACTTCATACCAAGTTTGATTTGATTTTGACAACTCCTTGACCCGGTGAAAAAGAGTTATTTTTAAAATTCGCAAAAATTCGCAATTCGCGAAATTCGTAAAATTTCGTTTGAAAACCCAATTTTTTCCCTAGGCAAGCTATACCAAAAATACGTTTTGCTTTACACTCTCATTACACTGGTGATACTCCATACCGATTTTGGTTTGATTTGAACAACTCCTTGACCCGATGTAAAAGACCTATTTTTAAAATTCCTTTTTCGCGAAATTCAAAGTTCCGTATGAAAAACTAATTTTTTCCTAGGCAAGTTATACCAAAAAATTCTTTTTCTTTTAACCTCCCATTAAACTGGTGATATTCCATGCCGAAATTGGTTCGATTTGACAACTCCTTGACCCGATGAAAAAGAACTATTTTTAAAATTCGCTAGAACTCGCAATTCGCGAAATTCGCAAAATTCCAAATGAAAAACTAACATTTTTCCTAGGCAAGTTATACCAAAAATTCTTTTTGCTTTAAACTCTCATTACACTGGTGATAGTCCATACCGAGTTTAGTTTGACTTGAACAACTGCTTGACCCGATGAAGAAGACCTATTTTTAAAATCCTTTTTCGCGAAATTCAAAAGTTCCGTAATGAAATACTAACATTTTTCCTAGGCAAGATATACCAAAAATTCTTTTTCAATTACACTCACATTACACTGGTGATACTCCAAACCGAGCTGGGTTTGATTTTGACAACTCTCTGACCCGATAAAAAAGAACTATTTTTAAAATTCGCAAGAATTCGCATTTCGCGAAATTCGCAAAATTCCGTATGAAAAACCAATTTTTTTTCTAGGCAAGCTATACCAAAAGTTTTTTTTGCCTTACACTTTCATTACACTGGTGATACTTCATACCAAGTTTGGTTTGATTTTGACAACTCCTTGACCCGGTGAAAAAGAATTATTTTTAAAATTCGCAAAAATTCGCAATTCGCGAAATTCGTAAAATTTCGTTTGAAAACCCAATTTTTTCCCTAGGCAAGCTATACCAAAAATACGTTTTGTTTTACACTCTCATTACACTGGTGATACTCCATACCGATTTTAGTTTGATTTGAACAACTCCTTGACCCGATAAAAAAGACCTATATTTAAAATTCCTTTTTCGCGAAATTCAAAGTTCCGTATGAAAAACTAATTTTTTCCTAGGCAAGTTATACCAAAAAATTCTTTTTCTTTTAACCTCCCATTAAACTGGTGATATTCCATGCCAAAATTGGTTCGATTTGACAACTCCTTGACCCGATGAAAAAGAACTTTTTTTAAAATTCGCAAAAATTCGCAATTCGCGAAATTCGTAAAATTTCGTTTGAAAACCCAATTTTTTCCCTAGGCAAGCTATACCAAAAATACGTTTTCCTTTACACTCTCATTACACTGGTGATACTCCATACCGATTTTAGTTTGATTTGAACAACTCCTTGACCCGATAAAATAGACCTATTTTTAAAATTCCTTTTTCGCGAAATTCAAAGTTCCGTATGAAAAACTAATTTTTTCCTAGGCAAGTTATACCAAAAAATTCTTTTTCTTTTAACCTCCCATTAAACTGGTGATATTCCATGCCAAAATTGGTTCGATTTGACAACTCCTTGACCCGATGAAAAAGAACTATTTTTAAAATTTGTAAGAATTCGCAATTCGCGAAATTCGCAAAATTCCGTATGAAAACCCAATTTTTTCCTAGACAAGCTATACCAAAAATTTTTTTGCTTTACACTTCCTTACACTGGTGATACTCAATACCGAATTTGGTTTGATTTGGACAACTCCTTGACCCGATGAAAAAGAATTTTTTTAAATTCTCAAATATTCGCAATTCGCGAAATTCGCAAAATTCCGTATGAAAAACCAATTTTTTTCTGGGCAAGCTATACCAAAAGTTTTTTATGCCTTACACGTTCATTACACTGGTGATACTCCTTGCCGATTTTGGTTTGATTTGAACAACTCCTTGGCCCAATGAAAAAGACCTATTTTTAAAATTCCTTTTTCGCGAAATTCAAAGTTCCGTATGAAAAACTAACTTTTTTCCTAGGCAAGTTATACCAAAAATTCTTTTTGTTTTAACCGCTCATTAAGCTGGTGATATTCCATGCCAAAATTCGTTTGATTTGGCAACTCCTTGACCCACTGAAAAAGAATTATTTTTAAAATTCGCGAAAATTCGCATTTCGCGAAATTCGCAAAATTTCGTATGAAAACCCAATATTTTTCCTGGCAAGCTATACCAAAAACACTTTTTGCTTTACACTCTCATTACACTGGTGATAATCCATACCGAGTTTGGTTTAATTTGAACAACTTCTTGACCCGATGAAGAAGACCAGTTTTTAAAATTCCTTTTTCGCGAAATTCAAAAGTTCCGTAGGAAAAACTAACTTTTTTCCTAGGCAAGCTATACCAAAAAATCTTTTGTTTTACCCTCTCATAACACTGGTGATATTCCATGCCACATTGGTTTGATTTAGACAACTCCTTGACCCGATGAAAAAGAATTTTTTTAAATATCGCAAAAATTCGCATTTCGCTAAGTTCGCAAAATTCCGTATGAAAACCCAATTTTTTACAAGGCAAGCTATACCAAAATTACTTTATGCTTTTCACCCTCAATACACTGGTGATAATCCATTGCGAGTTTGGTTTGATTTGAACAACTCCTTGACCCGATGAAAAAGACCTATTTTAAAAATTCTTTTTTCGCGAAATTCAAAAGTTCCGTATGAATTACTAACTTTTTTCCTAGGCAAGCTATATCAAAAATACTTTTTGCTTTACACTCTAATTACACTCGTGATACACCATTCCGAGTTTGGTTTGATTTGGACAACTCCTTGACTCGATGAAAAAGAATTATTTTTAAAATTCGCAAAAATTTGCAATTCCCGAAATTCGTAAAATTTCGTTTGAAAACCCAATTTTTTCCCTAGGCAAGATATACCAAAAATAATTTTTGCTTTACACTCGCAGTACACTGTTTATAATCCATACCAAGTTTGGTTTGATTTTGACAACACCTTGACCCGATGAGAAAGAATTATCTTTAAAATTCGCAATTCGCGAATTTCGCAAAATTTCGTTTGAATACCCAAATTTTTTTCCTAGGCAAGCTAAGCTATGCCAATTTTTTTTGGTTTACACTCTCATTACACTGGTTATACTCCATCCCAGGTTTGGTTTGATTTTGACAACTCCTTGAGCCGGTGAAAAAGAGTTAATTTTAAAATTCGCAAAAATTCGCAATTCGCGAATTTCGCAAAAATCCGTATGAAAACCCAATTTTTCCCTAGGCAAGCTATATCAAAAATATTTTTGCCTTACACTCTCACTATACTCGTGGCACTCCATGCCGAGTTTGGTTTGATTTGAACAACTCCTTGACCCGATGAAAAAGACCTATTTTAAAAATTCCTTTTTCGCGAAATTCAAAAGTTCCGTATGAATTACTAACTTTTTTCCTAGGCAAGCTATATCAAAAATACTTTTTGCTTTACACTCTCCTTACACTCGTGATACAACATTCCGAGTTTGGTTTGATTTGGACAACTCCTTGACCCGATGAAAAAGAATTATTTTTAAAATTCGCAAAAATTTGCAAATCCCGAATTTCGCAAAATTCCTTATGAGAACCCAATTCTTTCTCTAGGCAAGATATACCAAAAATGAATTTTGCTTTACACTCACATTACACTGGTTATACTACATACCAAGTTTGGTTTGATTTTGACAACTCCTTGACCCGATGAGAAAGAATTATCTTTAAAATTCGCAATTCGCGAAATCGCAAAATTCCGTTTGAATACCCATTCTTTTTCCTAGGCAAGCTAAGCTATGCCAATTTATTTTTTTTGGTTTACACTCTCATTACACTGGTTATACTCCATACCAAGTTTGGTTTGATTTTGACAACTCAGTGACCCGGTGAAAAAGAATTAATTTTAAAATTCGCGAAAATTCGCAATTCGCGAATTTCGCAAAATTCCGTATGAAAACCCAATTTTTTCTTAGGCAAGCTATATCAAAAATAATTTTGCCTTGCACTCTCACTACGCTCGTGGCACTCCATGCCGAGTTTGGTTTGATTTGAACAACTCCCTGACCCGATGAAAAAGACCTATTTTTAAAATTCCTTTTTCGCGAAGATCAAAAGTTCCGTATGAAATACTAACTTTTTCCCTAGGCAAGTCATACGACGTATTCTTTTTGCTTTACACTCACATTACAATGGTGATTCGTCATGCCGAGTTTGGTTTGATTTGAACCATTGCTTGACCCGATGAAAAAGAAATATTTTTAAAATTCGCAAAAATTCTCATTTCGCGAAATTCGCAAAATTCCGTATGAAAACCCATTTTCTTCTAGGCAAGTTATACCAAAAATACTTTTTGCTTTACGCTATCATTACACTGGTGATAATCCATACCATGTTTGGTTTGATTCTGACAACTCCTTGACCCGATGATAAAGAATTATCTTTAAAATTCGCAATTCGCGAAATTCGCAAAAATTTCGTTTGAAAACCCAGTTTTTTTCCTAGGCAAGCTAAGCTATGCCAATTTATTTTCTTGGTTTACACTCTCATTACACTGGTTATACTCCATACCAAGTTTGGTTTGATTTTGACAACTCCTTGACCCGATGAGAAATAATTATCTTTAAAATTCGCAATTCGCGAAATCGCAAAATTTCGTTTGAATACCCATTTGTTTTTTCCTAGGCAAGCTAAGCTATGCCAATTTATTTTTTTTTTTCGTTTACACTCTCATTACACTGGTTATACTCCATACCAAGTTTGGTTTGATTTTGACAACTCCTTCACCCGGTGAAAAAGAATTAATTTTAAAATTCGCAAAAATTCGCAATTCGCGAATTTCGCAAAATTCCGTATGAAAACCCAATTTTTTCCTAGGCAAGCTATATCAAAAATACTTTTTTGCCTTGCACTCTCACTACGCTCGTGGCACTCCATGCCGAGTTTGGTTTGATTTGAACAACTCCTTGACCCGATGAAAAAGACCTATTTTTAAAATTCCTTTTTCGCGAAATTCAAAAGTTCCGTATGAAATACTAACTTTTTCCCTAGGCAAGTCATACCAAATATTCTTTTTGCTTTACACTCACATTACAATGGTGATTCGTCATGCCGAGTTTGGTTTGATTTGAACCATTGCTTGACCCGATGAAAAAGAAATATTTTTAAAATTCGCAAAAATTATCATTTCGCGAAATTCGCAAAATTCCGTATGAAAACCCATTTTTTTCTAGGCAAGTTATACCAAAAATACTTTTTGCTTTTCACTATCATTACACTGGTGATAATCCATACCATGTTTGGTTTGATTCTGACAACTCCTTGACCCGATGATAAAGAATTATCTTTAAAATTCGCAATTCGCGAAATTCGCAAAATTTCGTTTGAAAACCCAGTTTTTTTCCTAGGCAAGCAAAGCTATGCCAATTTATTTTCTTGGTTTACACTCTCATTACACTGGTTATACTCCATACCAAGTTTGGTTTGATTTTGACCCGGTGAAAAAGAATTAATTTTAAAATTCGCGAAAAAAATTCGCGAATTTCGCAAAATTCCGTATGAAAACCCAATTTTCTCCTAGGCAAGCTATATCAAAAATACTTTTGGCACTCCATGCCGAGTTTGGTTTGATTTGAACAACTCCTTGACCCGATGAAAAAGACCTATTTTTAAAATTCTTTTCGCGAAATTCAAAAGTTCCGTATGAAATAATAACTTTTTCCCTAGGCAAGTCATACCAAAATTACTTTTTGCTTTACACTTTCATTGCAATGGTGATTCGTCATACCGAGTTTGGTTTGAATTGGACAACTGCTTGACCCGATGAAAAAGAAATATTTTTAAAATTCGCAAAAATTCGCATTTCGGGAAATTCTTAAAAATCCGTATGAAAACTGAATTTTTCCCTAGGCAAGCTATATCAAAGATACTTTTTGCTTTACATTCTCATTACACTCGTGATACTCCATCCCGAGTTCGGTTTGCTTTGGACAACTCCTTGACCCGATGAAAAAGACAATATTTTTAAAGTTCCTTCTTCGCGAAATTCAAAAAGTTCTGTATGAAAAATCAACTTTTTTCCGAGGCTAGCTACCCCAAAAACACTTTCTGCTTTACACTGTCATTACACTGGTGATATTCAATGCCGATTTTGGTTTGATTTGGACAACTCCTTGACCCGATGAAAACGAATTATTTTTAAAATTCCCAAAAATTCGCAATTCGTGAAACTCGCAAAAATCCGTAAGAAAACCCATTTTTCTTCCTATGCAAGCTATACCAACAACTTTTTTTGCTCTACACTCTCATTACACTGGTGATACTCCCTACCGCGTTTGGTTTGATTTGGACAGCTCCTTAACCCGATGAAAAAGAACTAGTTTTAAAATTCCTTTTCACGAAATTCAAAAGTTCCGTATGGAATACCAACTTTTTTCCTAGGCAAGTCACACCAAATATTCTTTTTGCTTTACACTTTCATTACAATGGTGATTCGTCATGCCGCGTTTGGTTTGATTTGGACGACTGCTTGACCCGGAGAAATAGAAAAATTTTTAAAATTCGCAAAAATTCGCATTTCGCGAAGTTCGTAAAATTCCGTATGAAAACCCAATTTTTTCCAGGCAAGCTATACCAAAAATACTTTTTGCTTTATACTCCCATTACACTGGTGATAATCCATACCATGTTTGGTTTGATTTGAACAATTCCTTGACCCGATGAAAAAGACCTATTTTTAAAATTCCTTTTTCGCGAACTTCAAAAGCTCCGTATGGAATGCCAACTTTTTTCCTAGGCAATTCATACCAAAAGTTTTTTTTTGCCTTACGCTTTCATTACACTGGTGATACTTCATACCAAGTTTGGTTTGTTTGAACAACTCCTTGACCCGATGAAAAAGAACTATTTTTAAGATTCCTTTTTCGCGAACTTCAAAAGTTCCGTATGGAATACCAACTTTTTTCCTAGGCAAGTCATACCAAAAATTCTTTTTGCTTTACGCTTTCATTACACTGGTGATACTTCATACCAAGTTTGGTTTGATTTTGACAACTCCTTGACCCGGTGAAAAAGAATTATTTTCAAAATTCGCAAAAATTCGCAATTTGCGAAATTCGCAAAATTTCGTTTAAAAACCCAATTTTTTTCCTAGGCAAGCTAAGCTACACCAATTTGTTTTTTGCTTTTCACTCTCATTACACTGGGGATACACCATTTCGAGTTTGGTTTGTTTGAACAACTCCTTGACCCGATGAAAAAAAAACTAGTTTTAAAATTCCTTTTTCGCGAACTTCAAAAGTTCCGTATGGAATACCAACTTTTTTCCTAGGCAAGTCATACCAAAAATTCTTTTTGCTTTACGCTTTCATTACACTGGTGATACTTCAT
Source organism: Convolutriloba macropyga (assembly GCF_964194025.1). Taxonomy (NCBI): domain Eukaryota; kingdom Metazoa; phylum Xenacoelomorpha; order Acoela; family Convolutidae; genus Convolutriloba; species Convolutriloba macropyga. Next base: position 23,439,710 of record NC_134474.1, read on the forward strand.
ACCAAGTTTGGTTTGATTTTGACAACTCCGTGACCCGGTGAAAAAGAATTATTTTTAAAATTCGCAAAAATTCACAATTTGCGAAATTCGCAAAATTTCGTTTGAAAACCCATTTTTTTTTCCTAGGCAAGCTAAGCTATACCAATTTGTTTTTTGCTTTTCACTCTCATTACACTGGGGATACACCATTTCGAGTTTGGTGTGTTTGAACAACTCCTTGACCCGATGAAAAAAAAAAAAACAAGTTTTAAAATTCCTTTTTCGCGAACTTCAAAAGTTCCGTATGGAATACCAACTTTTTTCCTAGGCAAGTCATACCAAAATTTCTTTTTGCTTTTCACTCTCATTACATTGGTGATACTCCATACCGAGTGTGGTTTGATTTGAACAACTCCTTGACCCGATGAAAAAGACCTATTTTTAAAATTCCTTTTTCGCGAAATTCAAAAGTTCCGTATGAAGTACTAACTTTATTCTTAGGCAAGTCATACCAAAAATTCTTTTTGCATTACATTCTCCTCACACTAATGATACTCCATACCAAGTTTGGTTTGATTTTGAAAACTCCTTGACCCGATGAAAAAAATATTTTTAAAATTCGCAAAAATCCTCAATTCGCCAAATTCCCAAAATTCCGTATGAAAACCCAATTTTTTCCCTAGGCAAGCTATACCAAAAATACTTTTTTGCTTAACACTCTCATTACACTGGTGATACACCATTTCGAGTTTGGTTTGTTTGAACAACTCCTTGACCCGATGAAAAAAAAACAAGTTTTAAAATTCCTTTTTCGCGAACTTCAAAAGTTCCGTATGGAATACCAACTTTTTTCCTAGGCAAGTCATACCAAAATTTCTTTTTGCTTTTCACTCTCAGTACATTGGTGATACTCCATACCGAGTGTGGTTTGATTTGAACAACTCCTTGACCCGATGAAAAAGACCTATTTTTAAAATTCCTTTTTCGCGAAATTCAAAAGTTCCGTATGAAGTACTAACTTTATTCTTAGGCAAGTCATACCAAAAATTCTTTTTGCATTACATTCTCCTCACACTAATGATACTCCATACCAAGTTTGGTTTGATTTTGAAAACTCCTTGACCCGGTGAAAAAAAATATTTTTAAAATTCGCAAAAATCCTCAATTCGCCAAATTCCCAAAATTCCGTATGAAAACCCAATTTTTTCCCTAGGCAAGCTATACCAAAAATACTTTTTTGCTTTACCCTCTCATTACACTGGTGATACACCATTTCGAGTTTGGTTTGATTTGGAAAACTCCTTGACCCGTTGAAAAAGAACTGTTTTTAAAATTCGCATAAATTCGCAATTCGCGAAATTCGCAAAACTCCGTATGAAAACCCCATTTTTTCCCTAGGCAAGCTATACCAAAAATATTTTTTGTTTTACACTCTCATTACACTAATGATACTCCATACCAAGTTTGGTTTGATTTTGACAACTCCTTGACCCGGTGAAAAAAAAATTATTTTTAAAATTCGCAAAATTTCGCAATTCGCGAAATTCGCAAAATTCCGTATGAAAACCCAATTTTTTCCCTAGGCAAAATATACCAAAAAAACTTTTTTGCTTTACACTCTCATTACGCTGGTGATACACCATTTTGAGTTTGGTTTGTTTGAACAACTCCTTGACCCGATGAAAAAGAACTAGTTTTAAAATTCCTTTTTCGCGAACTTCAAAAGTCCCGTATGGAATACCAACTTTTTTCCTATGCAAGTCATACCAAAAATTCTTTTTGCTTTACGCTTTCATTACACTGGTGATACTTCATACCAAGTTTGGTTTGATTTTGACAACTCCTTGACCCGGTGAAAAAGAATTATTTTCAAAATTCGCAAAAATTCGCAATTTGCGAAATTCGCAAAATTTCGTTTGAAAACCCAATTTTTTTCCTAGGCAAGCTAAGCTATACCAATTTGTTTTTTGCTTTTCACTCTCATTACACTGGTGATACACCATTTCGAGTTTGGTTTGTTTGAACAACTCCTTGACCCGATGAAAAAGAACTAGTTTTAAAATTCCTTTTTCGCGAACTTCAAAAGTTCCGTATGGAATACCAACTTTTTTCCTAGGCAAGTCATACCAAAAATTCTTTTTGCTTTACGCTTTCATTACACTGGTGATACTTCATACCAAGTTGGGTTTGATTTTGACAACTCCTTGACCCGGTGAAAAAGAATTATTTTTAAAATTCGCAAAAATTCGCAATTTGCGAAATTCTCAAAATTTCGTTTGAAAACCCAATTTTTTTCCTAGGCAAGCTAAACTATACCAATTTATTTTTTGCTTTTCACTCTCATTACATTCGTGATACTCCATACCGAGTGTGGTTTGATTTGAACAACTCCTTGACCCGATGAAAAAGACCTATTTTTAAAATTCCTTTTTCGCGAAATTCAAAAGTTCCGTATGAAGTACTAACTTTTTTCCTAGGCAAGTCATACCAAAAATTCTTTTTTGCATTACACTCTCCTCACACTAATGATACTCCATACCAAGTTTGGTTTGATTTTGACAACTCCTTGACCCGGTGAAAAAAAAAATTTTAAAATTCGCAAAAATCCTCAATTCGCGAAATTCCCAAAATTCCGTATGAAAACCCAACTTTTACCCTAAGCAAGCTATACCAAAAATACTTTTTTGCTTTACACTCTCATTACACTGGTGATACACCATTTCGAGTTTGGTTTGATTTGGAAAACTCCTTGACCCGATGAAAAAGAATTGTTTTTAAAATTCGCATAAATTTGCAATTCGCGAAATTCGGAAAACTCCGTATGAAAACCCCATTTTTTCCCTAGGCAAGCTATACCAAAAATACTTTTTGCTTTACACTCTCATTACACTAATGATACTCCATACCAAGTTTGGTTTGATTTTGACAACTCCTTGACCCGGTGGAAAAAAAATTATTTTTAAAATTCGCAAAATTTCGCAATTCGCGAAATTCGCAAAATTCCGTATGAAAACCCAATTTTTTCCCTAGGCAAGCTATACCAAAAAAACTTGTTTGCTTTACACTCTCATTACGCTGGTGATACTCCGTACCACGTTTGGTTTGATTTGGACAACTTCTTAACCCGATGAAAAAGAACTAATTTTAAAATTCCTTTTTCGCGAACTTCAAAAAGTGCCGTATGAAAACCCAACTTTTTCCTAGACAAGCTAAACCAAAAATACTTTTTTGCTTTACACTGTAATTACACTGGTGATAATCAATACCGAGTTTGGTTTGATTTGAACAACTCCTTGACCCGATGAAAAAGAAATATTTTAAAAATTCGCAAAAATTCGCAACTCGTGAAATTCGCAAATAATCGTTTGAGAACCCAATTTATTTTACTAGGTAAGCTAAGCTATACCAAAATCTTTCTGCCTTTCAATCTCATCACACTGATGATACACCATTCCAAGTTTGGTCTGATTTGGACAACTCCTTGACCCGATGAAAAAGAATTATTTTTAAAATTTGCAAAAATTCGTAATTCTCGACTTTCGCAAAATTCCGTATGAAAACCCAATTTTTTCCCTAGGCCAGCAATACCAAAATACATTACACTTTCATTACACTGGTGATACTCCATACCAAGTTTGGTTTGATTTGACAGTTCCTTGATCCGATGAAGAAGAATTATTTTTAAAATTCACAATTCGCGAAATTCGCAAAATTTCGTTTGAAAACTCAATTTTTTTCCTAGGCAAGCTAAGCTATACCAATTTATTTTTTTTGCTTTACACTCTCATTACACTGGTGATACACCATTTTGATTTTGGTTTGGTTTGGACAACTCCTTGAACCGATGAAAAAGAAGTTTTTTTTAAATTCTCAAAAATTCGCAATTCGCGAAATTCGCAAAATTCCGTATTGAAAACCTTTTTTCCCCAGGCAAGCTACACCAACAACTTTTTTGCTTTACACTCTGATTACACTGGTGATACTCCAAACGGAGTTTGGTTTGATTTGGACAACTCCTTGACCCGATGAAAATGAATTACTTTTAAAATTCGCAAAAATTCGCATTTCGTGAAACTCGCAAAATTCCTTATGAAAACCCATTTTTCTTCCTATGCAAGCTATACCAACAATTTTTTTTGCTCTACACTCTCATTACACTGGTGATACTCTCTGCCGCGTTTGGTTTGATTTGGACAACTCCTTGACCCGATGAAAATGAATTACTTTTAAAATTCGCAAAAATTCGCATTTCGTGAAACTCGCAAAATTCCTTATGAAAACCAAATATTTTCCTAGGCCAGCTGTACAAAAAATACTTTTTGCCTAACAATGTCGTTACACTGCTGATACTCCATACCGTGTATGGTTTGATTTGCACTCCTTGACCCGATGAAAAAGACCTATTTTTAAAATTCCGATTTCGCGAAAACCAAAAGTTCCGTATGAAATACCGACTTTTTTCCTAGGCAATTCATACCAAAAATTCTTTTTGCTTTACACTTTCATTACACTGGTGATAGTCCATACATAGTTTGGTTTGATTTGGACAACTCCTTGACTCGGTGAAAAAGAATTATTTTAAAAGTTCGCAAAAATTAGCAATTCGCGAATTTCACAAACTTCCGTATGAAAACCCAATTTTTTCCTTAGGCCAGTTCTACCAAAAATTCTTTTACACTCTTATTACACTGGTGGTACTCCACACCGAGTTTGGTTTTAGTTGGACAACTCCTTGACCCGATGAAAACGAATTATTTATAAAACTCGCAAAAAAATTCGCAATTCGCGAAATTCGCAAAATTCCATATGAAAACCCAATTTTTTGCTAAAAAAGCTATACCAAAAATTCTTTTAGCTTTACACATTCATACACTGGTGATACTCCATACCGATTTTGGTTCAATTTGAACAACTCCTGGACCCGATGAAAAAGACCTGTTTTTAAAAATCCTTTATCGCGAAATTCAAAAGCTCCGTATGAAATTCTTACTTTTTTTAGGCAAGCTATACCAAAAATTCTTTTTTTTATTTTCTTATAACCCTGGTGATATTCCTTACCAAGTTTGGTACGATTTGGACAACTCCTTCACCCGATGAAAAAGAACTATTTTTAAAATTCGCAAAAATTCGCAATTCGCGAAACTCGCAAAATTCCGTATGAAAACCCAATTTTTTCCTTAGGCTAGCTATACCAAAAATACTTTTTGCTTTACACTCTCATTACACTGGTGATACTCGATACCAGGACTGGTGGTACTCCACAACGAGTTTGGTTTGATTTGGACAACTCCTCCACCCGATGAAAAAGATTTATTTTTAAAATTCGCAATTCGCGAAACTCGCAAAATTCCGTATGAAAACCCAATTATTTCCTTTGGCTAGAAATAACACAATTACTTTTTGCTTTACTCTTTCATTACGCTGCTGATACTCCATACCGAGTGTGGTTTGATTTGCACAACTCCTTGAACCGATGAAAAAGGCCTATTTTTAAAATTCCTTTTTTGCGAAATTCAAAAGTTCCGTGTGAAAAACTAACTTTTTTCCTAGGCTAGCACAACCAAAAACACTTTTTGCTTTACGCTCTCATTACACTGGTGGTACTCCACACCGAGTTTGGTTTTATTTGGACAACTCCTTGACCCAATGAAAATGAATTATTTTCAAAATTCCTTTTTCGCGAAAACCAAAAGTTCCGTATGAAATACCGACTTTTTTCCTAGGCAATTCATACCAAAAATTCTTTTTGCTTTTCACTTTCATTACACTGGTGATACTCCATACCGATTTTGGTTTGATTTGAAAACCTCCTTGACCCGATGAAAAAGACCTATTTTTAAAATTCCTTTTTCGCGAAATTCAAAAGTTCCGTATGAAATTCTAACATTTTTCCTAGGTAAGCTATACAAAAATTTCTTTTTGTTTTACACTCTCATTACACTGGTGATACTCGATACCAGGACTGGTGGTACTCCACAACGAGTTTGGTTTGATTTGGACAACTCCTCCACCCGATGAAAAAGATTTATTTTTAAAATTCGCAATTCGCGAAACTCGCAAAATTCCGTATGAAAACCCAATTATTTCCTTAGGCTAGATATAACACAAATACTTTTTGCTTTACTCTTTCATTACACTGCTGATACTCCATACCGAGTGTGGTTTGATTTGCACAACTCCTTGACCCGATGAAAAAGACCTATTTTTAAAATTCCTTTTTTGCGAAATTCAAAAGTTCCGTGTGAAAAACTAACTTTTTCCCTAGGCTAGCTCAACCAAAAAACCTTTTGCTTTACGCTCTCATTACACTGGTGGTACTCCACACCGAGTTTGGTTTTATTTGGACAACTCCTTGACCCGATGAAAATGAATTATTTTTAAAATTACTTTTTCGCGAAAACCAAAAGTTCCGTATGAAATACCGACTTTTTTCCTAGGCAATTCATACCAAAAATTCTTTTAGCTTTACACTTTCATTACACTGGTGATATTCCATACCAAGTTTGGTTTGATTTGGACAACTCCTTCACCCGATGAAAAAGAATCATTTTTAAATCTCGCAAAAATTCGCAAAATTCCGTATGAAAACCCAATTTTTTTCTTAGGACAGTTCTATCAAAAATTCGTTACTCAATAACGAGTTTGGTTTGATTTGGACAACTCCTTGACCCGATGAAAAAGAATTATTTTTAAAATTCTAAAATTTCGCAATTCGCGAAACTCGCAAAATTCCGTTTTAAAACCCGTTTTTTTTCCTAGTCAAGCTACACCAACAACTTTTTTGCTTTACACTCTAATTACACTGGTGATACTCAGTACCAAGTTTTGTTTGATTTGGACAACTCTTTGATCCGCTGAAAAATAATTTTTTTTAAATTTCTTTTTCGCGAAATTCAAAAAGTTCTATATGAAAACCCAACTTTTTTCCTAGGCAAGCTAAACCAAAAAAACTTTTTGCTTTACACTGTCATTACACTGGTGATACTCCATACCACGTTTGGTTTGATTGGGACAACTCCTTAACCCGATGAAAAAGACAGTATTTTTAAAGTTCCTTTTTCGCGAAATTCAAAAAGTTCTGTATGAAAACCCAACTTTTTTCCGAGGCAAGCTACCCCAAAAAAAAAACACTTTCTGCTTTACACTGTCATTACACTGGTGATATTCAATGCCGAGTTTGGTTTGATTTGGACAACTCCTTGACCCGATGAAAAAGAATTATTTTTAAAATTCCCAAAAATTCGCAATTCGTGAAACTCGCAAAATTCCTTATGAAAACCCATTTTTCTTCCTATGCAAGCTATACCAACAATTTTTCTGCTTTACAATCTCATTACACTGGTGATACTCCATGCCGCATTTGGTTTGATTTGGACAACTCCTTAACCCGATGAAGAAGACAATATTTTTAAAGTTCCTTTTTCGCGAAATTCAAAAAGTTCTGTATAAAAACACAACTTTTTTCCGAGGCAAGCTACCCCAAAAACACTTTCTGCTTTGCAATTTCATTACACAGGTGGTACTCCCTACCGCGTTCGGTTTGATTTGGACAACTCTTTGACCCGATGAAAAAGAATTATTTTTAAAATTCTCAAAAAATCGCAGTTCTCGAAATTCGCAAAATTCCGTATTAAAACCCATTTTTTTTCCTAGGCAAGCTATACCAACAAATTTTTTTTCTTTACACTCTCATTACACTGGTGATACTCCATGCCGCATTTGGTTTGGTTTGGACAACTCCTTAACCCGATGAAAAAGACAATATTTTTAAAGTTCCTTTTTCGCGAAATTCAAAAAGTTCGTATGAAAAATTAACTTTTTTTCCTAGGCAAGTTATACCAAAAATACTTTTTGCTTTACACTTTCATTACACTGGTGATACTCGATACCGGATTGGTTTGAATTGAACAAATCCTTGAACCGATGAAAAAGACCTATTTTTAAAATTCCTTTTTCGCGAACTTCAAAAGTTCCGTATGGAATACCAACTTTTTTCCTAGGCAAGATATACCAAAAATTCTTTTTGATTTACACTCTCATTACACTGGTGATACAACATACCAAGCTGGGTTTGATTTTGACAACTCTTTGACCCGATGAAAAAGAACTATTTTTAAAATTCGGAAGAATTCGCATTTCGCGAAATTCGCAAAATTCCGTATGAAAAACCAATTTTTTTTCTAGGCAAGCTATACCAAAAGTTTTTTTTGCCTAACACTTTTTTCCGAGGCAAGCTACCCCAAAAACACTTTCTGCTTTGCATTTTCATTACACTGGTGATATTCAAAGCCGAGTTTGGTTTGATTTGGACTACTCCTTGACCCGATGAAAATTTATTTTTCGCGAAATTCAAAAAGTTCTATATGAAAACCCAACCTTTTTCCTAGGCAAGCTCAACCAAAAATACTTTTTGCTTTACACTGTCATTACACTGGTGATACTCCATACCGCGTTTGGTTTGATTTGGACAACTCCTTAACCCGATGAAAAAGACAATATTTTTAAAGTTCCTTCTTCGCGAAATTCAAAAAGTTCTGTATGAAAAACCAACTTTTTTCCGAGGCTAGCTAGCCCAAAAACACTTTCTGCTTTACACTGTCATTACACTGGTGATATTCAATGCCGAGTTTGGTTTGATTTGGACAACTCCTTGACCCGATGAAAACGAATTATTTTCAAAATTCCCAAAAATTCGCAATTCGTGAAACTCGCAAAATTCCGTATGAAAACCCATTTTTCTTCCTATGCAAGCTATACCAACAATTTTTTTTGCTCTACACTCTCATTACACTGGTGATACTCTCTGCCGCGTTTGGTTTGATTTGGACAGCTCCTTAACCCGATGAAAAAGACCTATTTTTAAAATTCCTTTTTCGCGAAATTCAAAAAGTTCTTCATAAAAAACTCAACTTTTCTCCTAGGCAAGCTAAACCAAAAGTACTTTTTGCTTTAAACTTTCGTTACACTGGTGATACTCAATGCCAAGTTTGGTTTGATTTGGACAACTCATTGACCCGATGAAAACGAATTATTTTTAAACTTCCCAAAAATTCGCAATTCACGAAATTCGCAAAATTCCGTATGAAAACCCAAATTTTTTCCTAGGCAAGCCATACCAAAACATTTTTTTGCTTTACACTCTCATTACATTGGTGATACTCCATACCGCGTTTGGTTTGATTTGGACAACTCCTTAAACCGATGAAAAAGACATATTTTTAAAATTTTCACGAAATTCAAAAAGTTCTGTATGAAACCCAACCTTTTTCCTAGGCAGGCTAAACCAAAAATACTTTTTGCTTTACACTGTCATTTCACTGGTGATACTCAATGCCGAGTTTGGTTTGATTTGGACAACTTCTAGACCCGATGAAAAAGAATTATTTTTAAAATTCCCAAAAATTCGCAATTCGTGAAACTCGCAAAATTCCGTATGAAAACCCATTTTTCTTCCTATGCAAGCTATACCAAAAACTTTTTTTGCTCTACACTCTCATTACACTGGTGATACTCCCTACCGCGTTTGGTTTGATTTGGACAGCTCCTTAACCCGATGAAAAAGACCTATTTTTGAAATTCCTTTTTCGCGAAATTCAAAAAGTTCTTTATAAAAAACCCAACTTTTCTCCTAGGCAAGCTAAACCAAAAGTACTTTTTGCTTTACACTTTCATTACACTGGTGATACTCAATGCCGAGTTTGGTTTGATTTTGGAAACTCACTGACACGATGAAAATGAATTATTTTTAAAATTCTCAAAAAATCGCAATTCACGAAATTCGCAAAATTCCGTATGAAACCCGAATTTTTTCCTAGGCAAGCCATACCAAAACAATTTTTTGCTTTACACTCTCATTACATTGGTGATACTCCATAGCGCGTTTGGTTTGATTTGGACAACTCCTTAAACCGATGAAAAAGACATATTTTTAAAATTCCTTTTTCACGAAATTCAAAAAGTTCTGTATGAAACCCAACCTTTTTCCTAGGCAGGCTACACCAAAAATACTTTTTGCTTTACACTGTCATTTCACTGGTGATACTCAATGCCGAGTTTGGTTTGATTTGGACAACTTCTAGACCCGATGAAAAAGAAATATTTTTAAAACTCTAAAAAAATTCGCAATTCGCGAAATTCGCAAAGTTCCGTAAGAAAACCCATTTTTCCTAGGCAAGCCATACCAAAACATTTTTTCGCTTTACACTCTCATTACACTGGTAATACTCAATACCGAGTTTGGTTTGATTTGGATAACTCCTTAACGCGATGAAAAAGAACTATTTTTGAAATTCCTTTCTCGCGAAATTCAAAAAGTTCTGTATAAAAACCCAACCTTTTTCCTAGACAAGATAAACCAAAAATACTTTTTGCTTTACACTGTCATTACACTGGTGATACTCAGTGCCGAGTTTGGTTTGATTTGGACAATTTCTTGACCCGACGAAAAAGAATTATTTTTAAAATTCTCAAAAATTCGCGATTCGCGAAATTCGCATAATTTGGTATGAAAACCCATTTTTTTCCTGGACAAGCTATACCAACCACTTTTTTGCCTTACACTTTCATTACACTGGGAATACTTAATACCGAGTTTGATTTGATTTGGACAATTCCTTGACCCGACGAAAAAGAATTGTTTTTAAAATTCACACAAATTCGAATTCGCGAAATTCGCAAAACACCGTATGAAAACCCATTTTTTTCATAGACAAGCTATACCAACAACTTTTTTGCTTTACATTCTCATTACACTGGTGATACTCCGTACCGCGTTTGGTTTGATTTGGACAGCTCCTTAACCCGATGAAAAAGACTTTTTTTTAAAATTCCTTTTTCGCGAAATTCAAAAAGTTCATTATAAAAAACCCAACTTTTCTCCTAGGCAAGCTAAACCAAAAGTACTTTTTGCTTTACACTTTCATTACACTGGTGATACTCAATGCCGAGTTTGGTTTGATTTTGGCAGCTCCCTGACACGATGAAAAAGAATTATTTTTAAAATTCTCAAAAACTCGCAATTCGCGAAATTCGCAAAGTTCCGTAAGAAAACCCATTATTTCCCGGGCAAGCTATACCAACAATTTTTTCGCTTTACACTCTCATTACACTGGTAATACTCATTGCCGAGTTTGGTTTGATTTGGATAACTCCTTAACCCGATGAAAAAGAACTATTTTTGAAATTCCTTTCTCGCGAAATTCAAAAAGTTCTGTATAAAAACCCAACCTTTTTCCTAGGCAAGATAAACCAAAAATATTTTTTGCTTTACACTGTCATTACACTGGTGATACTCAGTGCCGATTTTGGTTTGATTTGGACAATTTCTTGACCCGACGAAAAAGAATTATTTTTAAAATTCTCAAAAATTCGCGATTCGCGAAATTCGCATAATTTGGTATTAAAACCCATTTTTTTCCTGGGCAAGCTATACCAACCACTTTTTTGCCTTACACTTTCATTACACTGGGGATACTTAATACCGAGTTTGATTTGATTTGGACAATTCCGTGACCCGACGAAAAAGAATTGTTTTTAAAATTCACACAAATTCGCAATTCGCGAAATTCGCAAAACACCGTATGAAAACCCATTTTTTTCATAGACAAGCTATACCAACAACTTTTTTGCTTTACACTCTCATTACACTGCTGATACTCCGTACCGCGTTTGGTTTGATTTGGACAGCTCCTTAACCAGATGAAAAAGACCTTTTTTTAAAATTCCTTTTTCGCGAAATTCAAAAAGTTCTTTATAAAAAACCCAACTTTTCTCCTAGGCAAGCTAAACCAAAAGTACTTTTTGCTTTACACTTTCATTACACTGGTGATACTCAATGCCGAGTTTGGTTTGATTTTGGCAGCTCCCTGACACGATGAAAAAGAATTATTTTTAAAATTCTCAAAAACTCGCAATTCCCGAAGTTCGCAAAGCACCGTATGAAAACCCATTTTTTTCCTAGGCAAGCCATACCAAAAAATTTTTTTGCTTTACACTCTCATTACACTGGTGATACTCCATACCGGGTTTGGTTTGATTTGGACAACTCCTTAACCCGATGAAAAAGACATATTTTTAAAATTCCTTTTTCACGAAATTCAAAAAGTTCTGTATGAAACCCAACCTTTTTCCTAGGCAGGCTAAACCAAAAATACTTTTTGTTTTACACTGTCATTTCACTGGTGATACTCAATGCCGAGTTTGGTTTGATTTGGACAACTTCTAGACCCGATGAAAAAGAATTATTTTTAAAACTCTAAAAAAATTCGCAATTCGCGAAATTCGCAAAGTACCGTAAGAAAACCCATTTTTTCCCGGGCAAGCTATACCAACAATTTTTTCGCTTTACACTCTCATTACACTGGTAATACTCAATACCGGGTTTGGTTTGATTTGGACAACTCCTTAACCCGATGAAAAAGACATATTTTTAAAATTCCTTTTTCACGAAATTCAAAAAGTTCTGTATGAAACCCAACCTTTTTCCTAGGCAGGCTTAACCAAAAATACTTTTTGTTTTACACTGTCATTTCACTGGTGATACTCAATGCCGAGTTTGGTTTGATTCGGACAATTTCTTGACCCGACGAAAAAGAACTATTTTTAAAATTCTCAAAAATTCGCGATTCGCGAAATTCGCATAAATTGGTATGAAAACCCATTTTTTTTCCTGGGCAAGCTCTACCAACCACTTTTTTGCCTTACACTTTCATTACAATGGGGATACTTAATACCGAGTTTGATTTGATTTGGACAATTCCTTGACCCGACGAAAAAGAATTGTTTTTAAAATTCACACAAATTCGCAATTCGCGAAATTCGCAAAACACCGTATGAAAACCCATTTTTTTCATAGACAAGCTATACCAACAACTTTTTTGCTCTACACTCTCATTACACTGGTGATACTCCATGCTGCGTTTGGTTTGATTTGGACAACTCCTTGACCCGATGAAAAAGATTTATTTTTAAAATTCTCAAAAATTCGCAATTCGCGAAATTCGCAAAACAACGTATGAAAACCCATTTTTTTCAAAGACAAGCTATACCAACAACTTTTTTGCTCTACACTCTCATTACACTGGTGATACTCCATGCTGCGTTTGGTTTGATTTGGACCAGTCCTTGACCCGATGAAAAAGATTTATTTCTAAAATTCTCAAAAATTCGCAATTCGCGAAATTCGCAAAAATCCGTATGAAAACCCAAAATTTTTCCTAGGCAAGCTATACCAAAACATCTTTTTGCTTTACACTCTCATTACACTGGTGATACTCCATTTCGAGTTTGGTTTGATTTGGACAACTCCTTAACCCGATGAAAAAGACATATTTTTAAAATTCCTTTTTCACGAAATTCAAAAAGTTCTGTATGAAACCCAACCTTTTTTCTAGGCAGGCTAAACCAAAAGTACTTTTTGCTTTACACTGTCATTTCACTGGTGATACTCAATGCCGAGTTTGGTTTGATTTGGACAACTTCTAGACCCGATGAAAAAGATTTATTTTTAAAACTCTAAAAAAATTCGCAATTCGCGAAATTCGCATAATTTGGTATGAAAACCCATTTTTTTTTCTAGACAAGCTATACCAACAACCTTTTGGCTATACACTGTCATTACACTGGTGATATTCAATACCGAGTTTTGTTTGATTTGGACAACTTCTTGACCCGAAGAAAAAAAATTCTAAAATTCTCAAAAATTCGCAATTCGCGAAATTCGCAAAATTCCGTATGAAAACCCATTTTTTTTCCTAGGCAAGCTATACCAACAACTTTTTTGCTTTACACTCTCATTACACTGGTGATACTCCTTACCACGTTTGGTTTGATTTGGACAGCTCCTTAACCCGATGAAAAAGACCTATTTTTAAAATTCCTTTTTCGCGAACTTCAAAAAGTTCTTTATAAAAAAAACAAATTTTCTCCTAGGCAAGCTAAACCAAAAGTACTTTTTGCTTTACACTTTCATTACACTGGTGATACTCAATGCCGAGTTTGGTTTGATTTTGGCAACTCCCTGACACGATGAAAAAGAATTATTTTTAAAATTCTCAAAAATTCGCAATTCGCGAAATTCGCAAAATTCCGTATGAAAACCCAATTTTTTTTCCTAGGCAAGCCATACCAAAACATTTTTTTGCTTTACACTCTCATTACATTGGTGATACTCCATACCGCGTTTGGTTTGATTTGGACAACTCCTTAACCCGATGAAAAAGACATATTTTTAAAATTCCTTTTTCACGAAATTAAAAAAGATCTGTATGAAACCCAACCTTTTTCCTAGGCAGGCTAAACCAAAAATACTTTTTGCTTTACACTGTCACTTCACTGGTGATACTCAATGCCGAGTTTGGTTTGATTTGGACAATTCCTCGACCCGATGAAAATTATTATTTTTAAAATTCACAAAAATTCGCAATTCGCGAAATTCGCAAAATTCCGTATGAAAACCCATTTTTTTTCATAGAGAAGCTATAACAACAAATTTTTTGCTCTACACTCTCATTACACTGGTGATACTCCATGCTGCGTTTGGTTTGATTTGGACAATTCCTTGACCCGATGAAAAATATTTATTTTTAAAATTCTCAAGAATTCGCAATTCGCGAAGTTCGCAAAATTCCGTATGAAAACCCATTTTTTCCTAGGCATTCTATAGCAACAACTTTTTTGCTTTACACTCTCATTACACTGGTGATACTCCATACCGCGTTTGTTTTGATTTGGACAGCTCCTTAACCCGATGAAGAAGACCTATTTTTAAAACTTCATTTTCGCGAAAATCAAAAAGTTCTGTATGAAAACCCAACTTTTTTCCTAGGCAAGCTAAACCAAAACAACTTTTTGCGTTACACTTTCATTACATTGGTGATAGTCAATGACGAGTTTGGTTCGATTCGGACAACTCCCTGACCCGATGAAAAAGAATTTTTTCTAAAATTCTCAAAAATTCTCAATTCGCGAAATTCGCAAAATTCCGTATGAACACCCAAATATTTTCCTAGGCAAGCTATACCAAAACATCTTTTTGCTTTACACTCTCATTACATTGGTGATACTCCATACCGCGTTTGGTTTGATTTGAACAACTCCTTAACCCGATGAAAAAGACATTTTTTTAAAATTCCTTTTTCGCGAAATTCAAAAAGTTCTGTTTGAAAACCCAACCTATTTCCTCGGCAGGCTAAACCAAAAAAACTTATTGCTTTACCCTCCCATTTCACTGGTGATACTCAATGCCGAGTTTGGTTTGATTTGGACAACTCCTTGACCCGATGAAAAAGAAATATTTTCGAAATTCTCAAAAATTCGCAATTCGCGAAATTCGCAAAATTCCGTATGGAAAACATTTTTTTCCTAGGCAAGCTATGCCAACAACTTTTTCGCTGCTTCACACTCTCATTACAATAGCGGCACTCAATACCGAGTTTGATTTGATTTGGACAACTCCTTGACCCGATGAAAAAGAATTATTTTTAAAATTCTGAAATATTCGCAATTCGCGAAATTCGCAAAATTCCGTATGAAAAAGCAAATTTTTTCCTAGGCAAGCTATACCAAAACATCTTTTTGCTTTACACTCTCATTAGTTTGGTGATCCTCCATACCGCGTTTGGTTTGATTTCGACAACTCCTTAACCCGATGAAAAAGACCTATTTTTAAAATTCCTTTTTCGCAAAATTCAGAAAGTTCTGTATGAAAACCCAACCTTT
Organism: Convolutriloba macropyga; assembly: GCF_964194025.1. Taxonomy (NCBI): domain Eukaryota; kingdom Metazoa; phylum Xenacoelomorpha; order Acoela; family Convolutidae; genus Convolutriloba; species Convolutriloba macropyga. Next base: position 23,455,406 of record NC_134474.1, read on the forward strand.
TTCCCAGGCAGGCTAAACCAAAAACACTTTTTGCTTTACATTGTCATTTGACTGGTGATACTCAATGCCGAGTTTGGTTTGATTTGGACAACTCCTTGACCCGATGAAAAAGAATTATTTTTAAAATTCTCAGAAATTCGCAATTCGCGAAATTTGCAAAATTCCGTATGAAAACACAAATTTTTTCCTAAGCAATCTATACCAAAACATCTTTCTGCTTTACACTCTCATTACACTGGTGGTACTCCATTCCGAGTTTGGTTTGATTTCGACAACTCCTTAACCCGATGAAAAAGACCTATTTTTAAAATTCCTTTTTCGCGAAATTCAAAAAGTTCTATATGAAAACCTAACTTTTTTCCTAGGCAAGCTAAACAAAAAATACTTTTTGCCTTACACTGTCAATACGCTGGTGATACTCAATACCGAGTTTGGTTTGATTTGGGCAACTCCTTAACCCGATGAAAAAGACCTATTTTTAAAATTCCTGTTTCGCGAAATTCAAAGTTCTGTATGAAAACCCAACCTTTTTCCCAGGCAGGCTAATCCAAAAATACTTTTTGCTTTACACTGTAATTTCACTGGTGATACTCAATGCCGATTTTGGTTTGATTTGGACCACTCCTTGACCCGATGAGAATGAATTTTTTTTTAAAATTCTCAAAAATTCGCAATTCGCGAAATTCGCAAAGTTCCGTATGAAAACCCATCTTTTTTTCCTAGGCCAGCTATACCAACAACTTTTTCGCTTTACACTCTCATTACACTGGTGATACTCAAAACGGAGTTTGATTTGATTTGGACAGCTCCTTGACCCGATGAAAAAGAATTATTTTAAAATTCTCAAAAATTCGCAATTCGCGAAATTCGCAAAATTCCGTATGAAAACGCAAATTTTTTCATAGTAAAGCTATACCAAAACATCTTTTTGCTTTACACTCTCATTACACTGGTGATACTCCATTCCGAGTTTGGTTTGATTTGGACAACTCCTTAACCCGATGAAAAAGACCTATTTTTAAAATTCCCTTTTCGCGAAATTCAAAAAGTTCTATATGAAAACCCAACTTTTTCCTAGGCAAGCTAAACAAAAAATACTTTTTGCTTTACACTGTCATTTTACTGCTGATACTCAATGCCGAGTTTGGTTTGATTTGGACAACTCCTTAATCCGATGAAAAAGACCTATTTTTAAAATTCCTTTTTCGCGAAATTCAAAAAGTTCTATATGAAAACCCAACTTTTTTCCTAGGCAAGCTAAACAAAAAACATATTTTTTGCTTTAGACTGTCATCACACTGGTGATACTCAATACCGAGTTTGGCTTGGTTTGGGCAACTCCTTGACTCTATGAAAAACAACTATATTTAAAATTCTCAAAAATTCTCAATTCGCGAAATTCGCAAAATTCCGTATGAAAACCCATTTCCTTTAAGCCAGCTATACCAATAACTTTTTGGTTTTACACTGTCATTACACTGGTGATAATTAATACCGAGTTTGGTTTGATTTGGACAGCTCCTTGACCCGATGAAAAAGAATTTTTTTAAAATTCTCAAAAATTCGCAATTCGCGAAATTCGCAAAATTCCGTATGAAAAACCATTTTTTTTCTAGGCAAGCTATACCAACTACTTTTTTGCTTTAGCCTCTCATTAAACTGGTGATACTCAATGCCGAGTTTGGTTTGATTTGGACAACACCTTGAACCGATGAAAAAGAATTATTTTTAAAATTCTCAAAAATTCGCGATTCGCGAAATTCGCATAAATTGGAATGAAAACCCATTTTTTTCCTGGGCATGCTCTACCAAATTTTTTTTGCTTTACACTCTCATTACAATGATGGTACTCCATACAGCGTTTGGTTTGATTTTTTCGGACAACTCCTTGACCAGATGAAAAAGAATTTTTAAAAAATTCTCAATAATTCGCAATTCGCGAATTTCGCAAAATTCCGTATGAAAAACCATTTTTTTCCTAGGCAAGCTACACCAACAACTTTTTTGCTTTACACTCTCATTACACTCGCGATACTCAATGCCGAGTTTGGTTTGATTTGGACAACTCCTTGACCCGATGAAAAAGACCTTTTTTTAAAATTCCTGTTTCGCGAAATTCAAAGTTCTGTATGAAAACCCAACCTTTTTCCCAGGCAGGCTAATCCAAAAATACTTTTTGCTTTACACTGTAATTTCACTGGTGATACTCAATGCCGATTTTGGTTTGATTTGGACCACTCCTTGACCCGATGAGAATGAATTTTTTTTTAAAATTCTCAAAAATTCGCAATTCGCGAAATTCGCAAAGTTCCGTATGAAAACCCATCTTTTTTTCCTAGGCCAGCTATACCAACAACTTTTTCGCTTTACACTCTCATTACACTGGTGATACTCAAAACGGAGTTTGATTTGATTTGGACAGCTCCTTGACCCGATGAAAAAGAATTATTTTAAAATTCTCAAAAATTCGCAATTCGCGAAATTCGCAAAATTCCGTATGAAAACGCAAATTTTTTCATAGTAAAGCTATACCAAAACATCTTTTTGCTTTACACTCTCATTACACTGGTGATACTCCATTCCGAGTTTGGTTTGATTTGGACAACTCCTTAACCCGATGAAAAAGACCTATTTTTAAAATTCCCTTTTCGCGAAATTCAAAAAGTTCTATATGAAAACCCAACTTTTTCCTAGGCAAGCTAAACAAAAAATACTTTTTGCTTTACACTGTCATTTTACTGCTGATACTCAATGCCGAGTTTGGTTTGATTTGGACAACTCCTTAATCCGATGAAAAAGACCTATTTTTAAAATTCCTTTTTCGCGAAATTCAAAAAGTTCTATATGAAAACCCAACTTTTTTCCTAGGCAAGCTAAACAAAAAACATATTTTTTGCTTTAGACTGTCATCACACTGGTGATACTCAATACCGAGTTTGGCTTGGTTTGGGCAACTCCTTGACTCTATGAAAAACAACTATATTTAAAATTCTCAAAAATTCTCAATTCGCGAAATTCGCAAAATTCCGTATGAAAACCCATTTCCTTTAAGCCAGCTATACCAATAACTTTTTGGTTTTACACTGTCATTACACTGGTGATAATTAATACCGAGTTTGGTTTGATTTGGACAGCTCCTTGACCCGATGAAAAAGAATTTTTTTAAAATTCTCAAAAATTCGCAATTCGCGAAATTCGCAAAATTCCGTATGAAAAACCATTTTTTTTCTAGGCAAGCTATACCAACTACTTTTTTGCTTTAGCCTCTCATTAAACTGGTGATACTCAATGCCGAGTTTGGTTTGATTTGGACAACACCTTGAACCGATGAAAAAGAATTATTTTTAAAATTCTCAAAAATTCGCGATTCGCGAAATTCGCATAAATTGGAATGAAAACCCATTTTTTTCCTGGGCATGCTCTACCAATTTTTTTTTTGCTTTACACTCTCATTACAATGATGGTACTCCATACAGCGTTTGGTTTGATTTTTTCGGACAACTCCTTGACCAGATGAAAAAGAATTTTTAAAAAATTCTCAATAATTCGCAATTCGCGAATTTCGCAAAATTCCGTATGAAAAACCATTTTTTTCCTAGGCAAGCTACACCAACAACTTTTTTGCTTTACACTCTCATTACACTCGCGATACTCAATGCCGAGTTTGGTTTGATTTGGACAACTCCTTGACCCGATGAAAAAGACCTTTTTTTAAAATTCCTGTTTCGCGAAATTCAAAGTTCTGTATGAAAACCCAACCTTTTTCCCAGGCAGGCTAATCCAAAAATACTTTTTGCTTTACACTGTAATTTCACTGGTGATACTCAATGCCGATTTTGGTTTGATTTGGACCACTCCTTGACCCGATGAGAATGAATTTTTTTTTAAAATTCTCAAAAATTCGCAATTCGCGAAATTCGCAAAGTTCCGTATGAAAACCCATCTTTTTTTCCTAGGCCAGCTATACCAACAACTTTTTCGCTTTACACTCTCATTACACTGGTGATACTCAAAACGGAGTTTGATTTGATTTGGACAGCTCCTTGACCCGATGAAAAAGAATTATTTTAAAATTCTCAAAAATTCGCAATTCGCGAAATTCGCAAAATTCCGTATGAAAACGCAAATTTTTTCATAGTAAAGCTATACCAAAACATCTTTTTGCTTTACACTCTCATTACACTGGTGATACTCCATTCCGAGTTTGGTTTGATTTGGACAACTCCTTAACCCGATGAAAAAGACCTATTTTTAAAATTCCCTTTTCGCGAAATTCAAAAAGTTCTATATGAAAACCCAACTTTTTCCTAGGCAAGCTAAACAAAAAATACTTTTTGCTTTACACTGTCATTTTACTGCTGATACTCAATGCCGAGTTTGGTTTGATTTGGACAACTCCTTAATCCGATGAAAAAGACCTATTTTTAAAATTCCTTTTTCGCGAAATTCAAAAAGTTCTATATGAAAACCCAACTTTTTTCCTAGGCAAGCTAAACAAAAAACATATTTTTTGCTTTAGACTGTCATCACACTGGTGATACTCAATACCGAGTTTGGCTTGGTTTGGGCAACTCCTTGACTCTATGAAAAACAACTATATTTAAAATTCTCAAAAATTCTCAATTCGCGAAATTCGCAAAATTCCGTATGAAAACCCATTTCCTTTAAGCCAGCTATACCAATAACTTTTTGGTTTTACACTGTCATTACACTGGTGATAATTAATACCGAGTTTGGTTTGATTTGGACAGCTCCTTGACCCGATGAAAAAGAATTTTTTTAAAATTCTCAAAAATTCGCAATTCGCGAAATTCGCAAAATTCCGTATGAAAAACCATTTTTTTTCTAGGCAAGCTATACCAACTACTTTTTTGCTTTAGCCTCTCATTAAACTGGTGATACTCAATGCCGAGTTTGGTTTGATTTGGACAACACCTTGAACCGATGAAAAAGAATTATTTTTAAAATTCTCAAAAATTCGCGATTCGCGAAATTCGCATAAATTGGAATGAAAACCCATTTTTTTCCTGGGCATGCTCTACCAAATTTTTTTTGCTTTACACTCTCATTACAATGATGGTACTCCATACAGCGTTTGGTTTGATTTTTTCGGACAACTCCTTGACCAGATGAAAAAGAATTTTTAAAAAATTCTCAATAATTCGCAATTCGCGAATTTCGCAAAATTCCGTATGAAAAACCATTTTTTTCCTAGGCAAGCTACACCAACAACTTTTTTGCTTTACACTCTCATTACACTCGCGATACTCAATGCCGAGTTTGGTTTGATTTGGACAACTCCTTGACCCGATGAAAAAGACCTTTTTTTAAAATTCCTTCTTCGCGAAATTCAAAAAGTTCTATATGAAACCCCAACTTTTTTCTTAGGCAAGCTAAACCAATACTTTATGCTTTACACTATCATTACACTGGTGATACTCAATACCGAGTTTGATTTGATTTGGACCACTCCTTGACCCGATGAAAAAAAATTCTAAAAATCTCAAAAATTCGCAATTCGCGAAATTCGCATAATTCCGTATGAAAACCCATTTCCTTTAAGCCAGCTATACCAATAACTTTTTGGTTTTACACTGTCATTACACTGGTGATAATCAATACCGAGTTTGGTTTGATTTGGACAGCTCCTTGACCCGATGAAAAAGAATTTTTTTAAAATTCTCAAAAGTTCGCAATTCGCGAAATTCGCAAAATTCCGTATGAAAACCTTTTTTTTTTTCCTAGGCAAGCTATACCAAAACATCCTTTGCTTTACACTCTCATTACACTGGTGATAATCCATTCCGTGTTTGGTTTGGTTTGGGCAACTCCTTGACTCTATGAAAAACAACTATATTTAAAATTCTCAAAAATTCTCAATTCGCGAAATTCGCAAAATTCCGTATGAAAACCCATTTCCTTTAAGCCAGCTATACCAATAACTTTTTGGTTTTACACTGTCATTACACTGGTGATAATCAATACCGAGTTTGGTTTGATTTGGACAGCTCCTTGACCCGATGAAAAAGAATTTTTTTAAAATTCTCAAAAGTTCGCAATTCGCGAAATTCGCAAAATTCCGTATGAAAAACCATTTTTTTTCTAGGCAAGCTATACCAACTACTTTTTTGCTTTAGCCTCTCATTAAACTGGTGATACTCAATGCCGAGTTTGGTTTGATTTGGACAACACCTTGAACCGATGAAAAAGAATTATTTTTAAAATTCTCAAAAATTCGCGATTCGCGAAATTCGCATAAATTGGAATGAAAACCCATTTTTTTCCTGGGCATGCTCTACCAATTTTTTTTTGCTTTACACTCTCATTACAATGATGGTACTCCATACAGCGTTTGGTTTGATTTTTTTGGACAACTCCTTGACCAGATGAAAAAGAATTTTTAAAAAATTCTCAATAATTCGCAATTCGCGAATTTCGCAAAATTCCGTATGAAAAACCATTTTTTTCCTAGGCAAGCTACACCAACAACTTTTGCTTTACACTCTCATTACACTCGCGATACTCAATGCCGAGTTTGGTTTGATTTGGACAACTCCTTGACCCGATGAAAAAGACCTTTTTTTAAAATTCCTTCTTCGCGAAATTCAAAAAGTTCTATATGAAACCCCAACTTTTTTCTTAGGCAAGCTAAACCAATACTTTATGCTTTACACTATCATTACACTGGTGATACTCAATACCGAGTTTGATTTGATTTGGACCACTCCTTGACCCGATGAAAAAAAAATTCTAAAAATCTCAAAAATTCGCAATTCGCGAAATTCGCATAATTCCGTATGAAAACCCAAATTTTTTCCTAGGCAAGCTATACCAAAACATCCTTTGCTTTACACTCTCATTACACTGGTGATAATCCATTCCGAGTTTGGTTTGGTTTGGACAACTCCTTAACCCGATGAAAAAGACCTATTTTCAAAATTTCTGTTTCGCGAAATTCAAAAAGTTCTATATGAAAGCCCATTTTTTTCCTAGGCAAGCTAAACAAAAAAAACATATTTTTGGCTTTAGACTGTCATTACACTGGTGATACTCAATACCGAGTTTGGCTTGGTTTGGGCAACTCCTTGACTCTATGAAAAACAACTATATTTAAAAATCTCAAAAATTCGCAATTCGCGAAATTCGCAAAATTCCGTATGAAAACCCATTTTTATCCTAGGCCAGCTATATCAATAACTTTTTGACTTTAAACTGTCATTACACTGGTGATACTCAATACCGAGTTTGGTTTGATTTGGACAGCTCCTTGACCCGATGAAAAAGAGTTTTTTTAAAATTCTCAATAACTCGCAATTCGCGAAATTCGCAAAATTTCGCATGAAAAACCATTTTTTTCCTAGACAAGCTATGCCAACAACTTTTTGGCTATGCTCTGTCATTACACTGGTGATATTCAATACCGAGTTTTGTTTGATTTGGACAACTTCTTGACCCGAAGAAAAAAAATTCTAAAATTCTTAAAAATTCGCAATTCGCGAAATTCGCAAAATTCCGTATGAAAACCCAAATTTTTTCCTAGGCAAGCTATACCAACAACTTTTTTGCTTAACAATCTCATTACACTGATGCTACTCCATACTGCGTTTGGTTTGATTTGGACAACTCCTTGACCCGATGAAAAAGAATTTTTTTAAAGTTCTCAATAACTCGCAATTCGCGAAATTCGCAAAATTCCGTATGAAAACCCAAATTTTTTCCTAGGCAAGCTATACCAACAACTTTTTTTCTTAACAAGCTCATTACACTGATGGTACTCCATACTGCGTTTGGTTTGATTTGGACAACTCCTTGACCCGATGAAAAAGAATTTTTTTAAAATTCTCAATAACTCGCAATTCGCGAAATTCGCAAAATTTCGCATGAAAAACCATTTTTTTCCTAGACAAGCTATACAAACAATTTTTTGGCTATACACTGTCATTACACTGGTGATATTCAATACCGAGTTTTGTTTGATTTGGACAACTTCTTGACCCGAAGAAAAAAAATTCTAAAATTCTTAAAAATTCGCAATTCGCGAAATTCGCAAAATTCCGTATGAAAACCCAAATTTTTTCCTAGGCAAGCTATACCAACAACTTTTTTGCTTTACAATCTCATTACACTGATGGTACTCCATACTGCGTTTGGTTTGATTTGGACAACTCCTTGACCCGATGAAAAAGAATTTTTTTAAAATTCTCAATAACTCGCAATTCGCGAAATTCGCAAAATTTCGCATGAAAAACCATTTTTTTCCTAGACAAGCTATACCAACAACTTTTTGGCTTTACACTCTCATTACACTGGTGATACTCCATTCCGAGTTTGGTTTGATTTGGACAACTCCTTAACCCGATGAAAAAGACCTATTTTTAAAATTCCTTTTTCGCGAAATTCAAAAAGTTCTATATGAAAGCCCAACTTTTTTCCTAGGCAAGCTAAACAAAAAAAAACATATTTTTGGCTTTAGACTGTCATTACAGTGGTGATACTCAATACCGAGTTTGGCTTGGTTTGGGCAACTCCTTGACTCTATGAAAAACAACTATATTTAAAAATCTCAAAAATTCGCAATTCGCGAAATTCGCAAAATTCCGTATGAAAACCCATTTTTATCCTAGGCCAGCCATACCAATAAATTTTTGACTTTACACTGTCATTACACTGGTGATACTCAATACCGAGTTTGGTTTGATTTGGACAGCTCCTTGACCCGAAGAAAAAGAATTTCTTTAAAATTCTCAATAACTCGCAATTCGCGAAATTCGCAAAATTTCGCATGAAAAATCATTTTTTTCCTAGACAAGCTATACCAACAACTTTTTGGCTATACACTGTAATTACAATGGTGATATTCAATACCGAGTTTTGTTTGATTTGGACAACTTCTTGACCCGATGAAAAAGATTTTTTTTTTAAATCTTCAAAATTTCGCAATTCGCGAAATTCGCAAAATTCCGTATGAAAAACCATTTTCTTCCTAGGCAAGCTATACCAACAACTTTTTTGCTTTACACTCTAATTACACTCGCGATACTAAATACCGAGTTTGGTTTGATTTGGACAACTCCTTGACCCTATGAAAAAGACCGTTTTTTGAAATTCCTTCTTCGCGAATTTCAAAAAGTTCTATATGAAAACCCAACTTTTCTCCTAGGCAAGCGAAACCAATACTTTTTGCTTTACACTCTCCTTACACTCGCGATACTCAATACCGTGTTTGGTTTGATTTGGACAACTCCTTGACCCGATGAAAAAGATTTTTTTTAAAATTCTCAAATATTCGCAATTCGCGAAATTCGCAAAATTCCGTATGAAAAACCATTTTTTTTCTAGGCAAGCTATACCAACAACTTTTTTGCTTTACACTGTCATTACACTGGTGATACTCAATACCGAGTTTGGTTTGATTTGGACAGCTCCTTGACCCGAAGAAAAAGAATTTCTTTAAAATTCTCAATAACTCGCAATTCGCGAAATTCGCAAAATTTCGCATGAAAAATCATTTTTTTCCTAGACAAGCTATACCAACAACTTTTTGGCTATACACTGTAATTACAATGGTGATATTCAATACCGAGTTTTGTTTGATTTGGACAACTTCTTGACCCGATGAAAAAGATTTTTTTTTTAAATCTTCAAAATTTCGCAATTCGCGAAATTCGCAAAATTCCGTATGAAAAACCATTTTCTTCCTAGGCAAGCTATACCAACAACTTTTTTGCTTTACACTCTAATTACACTCGCGATACTAAATACCGAGTTTGGTTTGATTTGGACAACTCCTTGACCCTATGAAAAAGACCGTTTTTTGAAATTCCTTCTTCGCGAATTTCAAAAAGTTCTATATGAAAACCCAACTTTTCTCCTAGGCAAGCGAAACCAATACTTTTTGCTTTACACTCTCCTTACACTCGCGATACTCAATACCGTGTTTGGTTTGATTTGGACAACTCCTTGACCCGATGAAAAAGATTTTTTTTAAAATTCTCAAATATTCGCAATTCGCGAAATTCGCAAAATTCCGTATGAAAAACCATTTTTTTTCTAGGCAAGCTATACCAACAACTTTTTTGCTTTACAATCTCATTACACTGATGGTACTCCATACTGCGTTTGGTTTGATTTGGACAACTCCTTGACCCGATGAAAAAGAATTTTTTTAAAATTCTCAATAACTCGCAATTCGCGAAATTCGCAAAATTTCGCATGAAAAACCATTTTTTTCGTAGACAAGCTATACCAACAACTTTTTGGCTATACACTGAAATTACACTGGTGATATTCAATACCGAGTTTTGTTTGATTTGGACAACTTCTTGACCCGATGAAAAAGATTTTTTTTTCAAATCCTCAAATTTCGCAATTCGCGAAATTCGCAAAATTCCGTATGAAAAACCATTTTCTTCCTAGGCAAGCTATACCAACAACTTTTTTGCTTTACACTCTAATTACACTCGCGATACTCAATACCGAGTTTGGTTTGATTTGGACAACTCCTTGACCCTATGAAAAAGACCGTTTTTTGAAATTCCTTCTTCGCGAATTTCAAAAAGTTCTATATGAAAACCAAACTTTTCTCCTAGGCAAGCGAAACCAATACTTTTTGCTTTACACTCTCATTACACTCGCGATACTCAATACCGTGTTTGGTTTGATTTGGACAACTCCTTGACCCGATGAAAAAGAATTTTTTTAAAATTCTCAAAAATTCGAAATTGCGTATGAAAAACCATTTTTTCTAGGCAAGCTATACCAACAACTTTTTTGCTTTACCCTCTCATTACACTGGTGACACTCAATGCCGAGTTTGGTTTGATTTGGACAACTCCTTGACCCGCTGAAAAAGAATTTTTTTTTAAATTCTCAAAAATTCGCAATTCGCGAAATTTGCAAAATTCCGTATGAAAAACCATTTTTTTCCTAGGCAAGCTATACCAACAACTTTTTTGCTTTACACTCTCAATACACTCGCGATACTCAATACCCAGTTTGATTTGATTTCGACAACTCCTTGACCCGATGAAAAAGACCTTTTTTTTAAATTCCTTCTTCGCGAATTTAAAAAATGTCTATATGAAGACCCAACTTTTTTTCTAGGCAAGCTAAACCAATACTTTTTGCTTTACACTATCATTACACTGGTGATACTCAATACCGAGTTTGGTTTGATTTGGACAGCTCCTTGACCCGATGAAAAAAAATTTCTAAAATTCTCAAAGATTCGCAATTCGCGAAATTCGCAAAATTCCGTATGAAAAACCAACTTTTTCCTAGGCACGCTCTACCAAAAAATTTTTTGCTGTACACTCTTATTACACTGGTGATACTCAATACCGTGTTTGGTTTGATTTGGACATTTCCTTAACCCGCTGAAAAAGAATTTTTTTTAAATTCTCAAAAATTCGCAATTCGCGAAATTCGCGAAATTCCGTATGAAAACCCAACTTTTTCCTAGGCACGCTCTAACAAAAAATTTTTTTGGTTTACACTCTCACTACACTAGTGGTGTTCCATACTGCGTTTGGTTTGATTTGGAGAACTCCTTGACCCGATGAAAAAGAATTTTTTAAGAACTCTCAATAATTCGCAATTCGCGAATTTCGCAAAATTTCGTATGAAAAACTTTCTTTTCCTAGGCAAGCTATACCAACAACTTTTTTGCTTTACACTCTCATTACACTCGTGATACTCAATACCGAGTTTGGTTTGTTTTGGAAAACTGCTTGACTCGATGAAAAAGACCTTTTTTTATAATTCCTTCTTCGCGAAATTCAAAAAGTTCTATATGAAAACCCAAATTTTTTCCTAGGCAAGCTAAACCAATGCTTTTTGGTTTACACTATCATTACACTGGTGATACTCAATACCGAGATTGGTTTGATTTGGACAACTCCTTGACCCGATGAAAGAAAAATTCTAAAATTCTCAAAAATTCGCAATTCGCGAAGTTCGCAAAATTCCGTATGAAAACCCAACTTTTTCCTAGGCACGCTCCACCAATTTTGTTTTGCTGTACACTCTTATTACACTGGTGATACTCAATACCGTGTTTGGTTTGATTTGGACAACTCCTTGACCCGATGAAAAAGAAAATTTTTAAAACTCTCAAAAATTCGCAATTCGCGAAATTCGCAAAATTCCGTATGAAAAACCATTTTTTTCTAGGCAAGCTATACCAACAACTTTTTTGCTTTACCCTCTCATTACACTGGTGATACTCAATGCCCAGTTTGGTTTGATTTGGACAACTCCTTGACCCGATGAAAAAGAATTTTTTAAGAACTCTCAATAATTCGCAATTTGCGAAATTCGCAGAATTTCGTATGAAAAACCATTTTTTTCCTAGACAAGCTACACCAACAACTTTTTGGCTATACACTGTCATTAAACTGGTGATACTCAATACCGAGATTGGTTGGGTTTGGAAGACTCCTTGTACCGATGAAAAAGACCTTTTTTTAAAATTCCTTCTTCGCGAAGTTCAAAAAGTTCTATATGAAAGCCCAATTTTTTTCCTAGGCAAGCTAAACCAATGCTTTTTGCTTTACACTATCATTACACTGGTGATACTCAATACCGAGTTTTGTTTGATTTGGGCAACTCCTTGACCCGATGAAAAACAACTATTTTTAAAATTCTCAAAAATTCGCATTTTGCGAAATCCGCAAAATTTCGTATGAAAAACCATTTTTTTCCAAGACAAGCTATACCAACAACTTTTTAGCTTTACACTCTCATTACACTCGTGATACTCAATACCGAGTTTGGTTTGATTTGGAAGACTCCTTGTACCGATGAAAAAGACCTTTTTTTAAAATTCCTTCTTCGCGAAGTTCAAAAAGTTCTATATGAAAGCCCAATTTTTTTCCTAGGCAAGCTAAACCAATGCTTTTTGCTTTACACTATCATTACACTGGTGATACTCAATACCGAGTTTGGTTTGATTTGGGCAACTCCTTGACCCGATGAAAAACAACTATTTTTAAAATTCTCAAAAACTCGCAATTTGCGAAATTCGCAAAATTTCGTATGAAAAACCATTTTTTTCCTAGACAAGCTACACCAACAACTTTTTAGCTTTACACTCTCATTACACTCGTGATGCTTAATACCGAGTTTGGTTTGATTTGGACAGCTCCTTGACCCGATGAAAAAAAAATTTCTAAAATTCTCAAAGATTCGCAATTCGCGAAATTAGCAAAATTCCGTATGAAAAACCAACTTTTTCCTGGGCACGCTCTACCAAAAAATTTTTTGCTGTACACTCTTATTACACTGGTGATACTCAATACCGTGTTTGGTTTGATTTGGACATTTCCTTGACCCGCTGAAAAAGAATTTTTTTTTAAATTCTCAAAAATTCGCAATTCGCGAAATTCGCAAAATTCCGTATGAAAACCCAACTTTTTCCTTGGCACGCTCTACCAAAAATTTTTTTGGTTTACACTCTCACTACACTAGTGGTGTTCCATACTGCGTTTGGTTTGATTTGGACAACTCCTTGACCCGATGAAAAAGAGTTTTTTAGGAAATCTCAATAATTCGCAATTCGCGAATTTCGCAAAATTTCGTATGAAAAACTTTTTTTTTCCTAGGCAAGCTATACCAACAACTTTTTTGCTTTACACTCTCATTACACTCGTGATACTCAATAGCGAGTTTGGTTTGTTTTGGAAAACTGCTTGACTCGATGAAAAAGACCTTTTTTTATAATTCCTTCTTCGCGAAATTCAAAAAGTTCTATATGAAAACCCAAATTTTTTCCTAGGCAAGCTAAACCAATGCTTTTTGGTTTACACTATCATTACACTGGTGATACTCAATACCGAGTTTGGTTTGATTTGGACAGCTCCTTGGCCCGATGAAAGAAAAATTCTAAAATTCTCAAAAATTCGCAATTCGCGAAGTTCGCAAAATTCGGTATGAAAACCCAACTTTTTCCTAGGCACGCTCTACCAAAAAATTTTTTGCTGTACACTCTTATTACACTGGTGATACTCAATACCGTGTTTGGTTTGATTTGGACATTTCCTTGACCCGCTGAAAAAGAATTTTTTTTAAAATTCTCAAAAATTCGCAATTCGCGAAATTCGCAAAATTCCGTATGAAAACCCAACTTTTTCCTAGGCACGCTCTAACAAAAAATTTTTTTGGTTTACACTCTCACTACACTAGTGGTGTTCCATACTGCGTTTGGTTTGATTTGGACAACTCCTTGACCCGATGAAAAAGAATTTTTTAAGAATTCTCAATAATTCGCAATTCGCGAATTTCGCAAAATTTCGTATGAAAAACTTTTTTTTCCTAGGCAAGCTATACCAACAACTTTTTTGCTTTACACTCTCATTACACTCGTGATACTCAATACCGAGTTTGGTTTGTTTTGGAAAACTGCTTGACTCGATGAAAAAGACCTTTTTTTATAATTCCTTCTTCGCGAAATTCAAAAAGTTCTATATGAAAACCCAAATTTTTTCCTAGGCAAGCTAAACCAATGCTTTTTGGTTTACACTATCATTACACTGGTGATACTCAATACCGAGTTTGGTTTGATTTGGACAGCTCCTTGGCCCGATGAAAGAAAAATTCTAAAATTCTCAAAAATTCGCAATTCGCGAAATTCGCAAAATTCCGTATGAAAACCCAACATTTTCCTAGGCACGCTCTACCAAAATATTTTTTGGTTTACACTCTCACTACACTAGTGGTGTTCCATACTGCGTTTGGTTTGATTTGGACAACTCCTTGACCCGATGAAAAAGAATTTTTTAAGAATTCTCAATAATTCGCAATTCGCGAATTTCGCAAAATTTCGTATGAAAAACTTTTTTTTCCTAGGCAAGCTATACCAACAACTTTTTTGCTTCACACTCTCATTACACTCGTGATACTCAATACCGAGTTTGGTTTGTTTTGGAAAACTGCTTGACTCGATGAAGAAGAGCTTTTTTTATAATTCCTTCTTCGCGAAATTCAAAAAGTTCTATATGAAAACCCAAATTTTTTCCTAGGCAAGCTAAACCAATGATTTTTGGTTTACACTATCATTACACTGGTGATACTCAATACCGAGTTTGGTTTGATTTGGACAGCTCCTTGACCCGATGAAAGAAAAATTCTAAAATTCTCAAAAATTCGCAATTCGCGAAGTTCGCAAAATTCCGTATGAAAACCCAACTTTTTCCTAGGCACGCTCCACCAATTTTTTTTGCTGTACACTCTTATTACACTGGTGATACTCAATACCGTGTTTGGTTTGATTTGGACAACTCCTTGACCCGATGAAAAAGAATTTTTTAAGAACTCTCAATAATTCGCAATTTGCGAAATTCGCAGAATTTCGTATGAAAAACCATTTTTTTCCTAGACAAGCTACACCAACAACTTCTTGGCTATACACTGTCATTAAAACGGTGATACTCAATACCGAGTTTGGTTGGATTTGGACAACTCCTTGACCCGATGAAAAAGATCTTTTTAAAAATTTTCAAAATTTCGCAATTCGCGAAATTCGCAAAATTCCGTATGAAAAAACATTTTTTTTCCTAGTCAAGCTATACCAACAACTTTTTAGCTTTACACTCTCATTACACTCGTGATACTCAATACCGAGTTTGGTTTGATTTGGAAGACTCCTTGTACCGATGAAAAAGACCTTTTTTTAAAATTCCTTCTTCGCGAAATTCAAAAAGTTCTATATGAAAGCCCAATTTTTTTCCTAGGCAAGCTAAACCAATGCTTTTTGCTTTACACTATCATTACACTGGTGATACTCAATACCGAGTTTGGTTTGATTTGGGCAACTCCTTGACCCGATGAAAAACAACTATTTTTTAAATTCTCAAAAATTCGCAATTTGCGAAATTCGCAAAATTTCGTATGAAAAACCATTTTTTTCCTAGACAAGCTACACCAACAATTTTTTGGCTATACACTGTCAGTAAACTGGTGATACTCAAAACCGAGTTTGGTTGGATTTGGACAACTCCTTGACCCGATGAAAAATATATTTTTTAAAATTTTCAAAATTTCGCAATTCGCGAAATTCGCAAAATTCCGTATGAAAAACCATTTTTTTCCTAGTCAAGCTATACCAACAAATTTTAGCTTTACACTCTCATTACACTCGTGATACTCAATACCGAGTTTGGTTTGATTTGGAAGACTCCTTGACCCGATGAAAAAGACCTTTTTTTAAAATTCCTTCTTCGCGAAAATCAAAAAGTTCTATATGAAAACCCAATTTTTTTCCTAGGCAAGCTAAACCAATGCTTTTTGCTTTACACTATCATTACACTGGTGATACTCAATACCGAGTTTGGTTTGATTTAGACAGCTCCTTGACCCGATGAAAAAAAATTCTAAAATTCTCGAAAATTCGCAATTCGCGAAATTCGCAAATTCCGTATGAAAACCCAAATTTTCCTAGGCAAGCTATACCAACAAATTTTTTGCTTTACCCTCTCCTTACACTGGTGATAATCAATGCCGAGTTTGGTTTGATTTGGACAACTCCTTGACCCGATGAAAAAGAATTTTTTAAAAATTTTCAAAATTTCGCAATTTGCGAAATTCGAAAAATATCGTATGAAAGACCAGTTTTTTCCTAGACAAGCTACACCAACAACTTTTTGGCTATACACTGTCAGTAAACTGGTGATACTCAAAACCGAGTTTGGTTGGATTTGGACAACTCCTTGACCCGATGAAAAATATTTTTTTTAAAATTTTCAAAATTTCGCAATTCGCGAAATTCGCAAAATTCCGTATGAAAAACCATTTTTTTCCTAGTCAAGCTATACCAACAAATTTTAGCTTTACACTCTCATTACACTCGTGATACTCAATACCGAGTTTGGTTTGATTTGGAAGACTCCTTGACCCGATGAAAAAGACCTTTGTTTATAATTCCTTCTTCGCGAAAATCAAAAAGTTCTATATGAAAACCCAATTTTTTTCCTAGGCAAGCTAAACCAATGCTTTTTGCTTTACACTATCATTACACTGGTGATACTCAATACCGAGTTTGGTTTGATTTAGACAGCTCCTTGAACCGATGAAAAAAAATTCTAAAATTCTCAAAAATTCGCAATTCGCGAAATTCGCAAATTCCGTATGAAAACCCAAATTTTCCTAGGCAAGCTATACCAACAAATTTTTTGCTTTACCCTCTCCTTACACTGGTGATAATCAATGCCGAGTTTGGT
Source organism: Convolutriloba macropyga (assembly GCF_964194025.1). Lineage (NCBI taxonomy): Eukaryota > Metazoa > Xenacoelomorpha > Acoela > Convolutidae > Convolutriloba > Convolutriloba macropyga. The sequence continues at coordinate 23,472,619 of NC_134474.1, forward strand.
TTGATTTGGACAACTCCTTGACCCGATGAAAAAGAATTTTTTAAAAATTTTCAAAATTTCGCAATTTGCGAAATTCGCAAAATTTCGTATGAAAGACCAGTTTTTTCCTAGACAAGCTACAGCAACAACTTTTTGGCTATACACTGTCATTAAACTGGTGATACTCAATACCGAGTTTGGTTGGATTTGGACAACTCCTTGACCCGATGAAAAAGATCTTTTTAAAAATTTTCAAAATTTCGCAATTCGCGAAATTCGCAAAATTCCGTATGAAAAAACATTTTTTTCCTAGTCAAGCTATACCAACAACTTTTTAGCTTTACACTCTCATTACACTCGTGATACTCAATACCGAGTTTGGTTTGATTTGGAAGACTCCTTGACCCGATGAAAAAGACCTTTTTTTAAAATTCCTTCTTCGCGAAATTCAAAAAGTTCTATATGAAAGCCCAATTTTTTTCCTAGGCAAGCTAAACCAATGCTTTTTGCTTTACACTAACATTACACTGGTGATACTCAATACCGAGTTTGGTTTGATTTAGACAGCTCCTTGACCGAATGAAAAAAAAATTCTTAAATTCTCAAAAAGTCGCAATTCGCGAAATTCGCAAATTCCGTATGAAAACCCAAATTTTCCTAGGCACGCTCTAACAAAAATTTTTTTGCTGTACACTCTTATTACACTGGTGATACTCAAAACCGTGTTTGGTTTGATTTGGACAACTCCTTGACCCGATGAAAAAGAAACTTTTTAAAACACTCAAAAATTCGCAATTCGCGAAATTCGCAAAATACCGCATGAAAAACCATTTTTTTTCTAGGCAAGCTATAACAACAAGTTTTTTGCTTTACCCTCTCATTACACTGGTAATACTCAAAGCCGAGTTTGGTTTGATTTGGACAACTCCATGACCCGATGAAAAAGAATTTTTTAAGAATTCTCAATAATTCGCAATTCGCGAAATTCGCAAATTCCGTATGAAAACCCAAATTTTCCTAGGCACGCTCTACCAAAATTTTTTTTGCTGTACACTCTTATTACACTGGTGATACTCAAAACCGTGTTTGGTTTGATTTGGACAACTCCTTGACCCGATGAAAAAGAAATTTTTTAAAACTCTCAAAATTTCGCAATTCGCGAAATTCGCAAAATACCGCATGAAAACCCAACTTTTTCCTAGGCACGCTCTACCAAACAATTTTTTGATGTACACTCTTATTACACTGGTGATACTCAATACCGCGTTTGGTTTGATTTGGACAACTCCTTGACCCGATGAAAAAGACCTTTTTTTAAAATTACTTATTCGCGAATTTCAAAAAGTTCTATATGAAAACCCAACTTTTTTCCTAAGCAAGCGAAACCAATACTTTTTGCTTTACACTATCATTACACTGGTGATACTCAATAGCGAGTTTGGTTTGATTTAGACAGCTCCTTGACCCGATGGAAGAAAAATTTCTAAAAATCTCTAAAATTCGCAATTCGCGAAATTCGCAAAATTCCGTATGAAGACCCAACTTTTTCCTAGGCACGCTCTACCAAAAATTTTTTTGCTGCACACTCTTATTACACTGGTGGTGTTCCATACTGCGTTTGGTTTGATTTGGACAACTCCTTGACCCGATGAAAAAGACCTTTTTTTAAAATTCCTTCTTCGCGAATTTCAAAAAGTTCTATATGAAAACCCAACTTTTTTCCTAGGCAAGCGAAACCAATACTTTTGCCTTTACACTATCATCACACTGGTGATACTCAATAGCGAGTTTGGTTTGATTTGGACAGCTCCTTGACCCGATGGAAAAATAAATTTCTAAAATTCTCTAAAATTCGCAATTCGCGAAATTCGCAAAATTCCGTATGAAAACCCAAATTTTTCCTAGGCACGCTCTACCAAAAATTCTTTTGCTGTACACTCTTCTTACACTGGTGATACTCAATACCGGGTTTGATTTGATTTGGACAACTCCTTGACCCGATGAAAAATAACTATTTTTAAAACTCTCAAAATTCGAAATTCGCGAAATTCGCAAAATTCCGTATGAAAAACCGTTTTCCTCCTAGGCGAGCTATACCAACAGCTTTTTTTGCTTTACACTCTCATTACACTGGTGATACTCAAAACCGTGTTTGGTTTGATTTGGACAACTCCTTGACCCGATGAAAAAGAAATTTTTTAAAACTCTCAAAAATTCGCAATTCGCGAAATTCGCAAAATACCGCATGAAAAACCATTTTTTTTTCTAGGCAAGCTATACCAACAAGTTTTTTGCTTTACCCTCTCATTACACTGGTAATACTCAAAACCGAGTTTGGTTTGATTTGGACAACTCCATGACCCGATGAAAAAGAATTTTTTAAGAATTCTCAATAATTCGCAATTCGCGAAATTCGCAAAATTTCGTATGAAAAACCATTTTTTTTCTAGACAAGCTACACCAACAACTTTTTGGCTATACACTGTCATTACATTGGTGATACTCAATACCGAGTTTGGTTTGATTTGGACAACTCCTTGACCCGATGGAAAAAAAATTTCTAAAATTCTCTAAAATTCGCAATTCGCGAAATTCGCAAAATTCCGTATGAAAGCCCAACTTTTTCCTAGGCACGCTCTACCAAAAATTTTTTTGCTGTACACTCTTATTACACTGGTGGTGTTCCATACTGCGTTTGGTTTGATTTGGACAACTCCTTGACCCGATGAAAAAGACCTTTTTTAAAAATTCCTTCTTCGCGAATTTCAAAAAGTTCTATATGAAAACCCAACTTTTTTCCTAGGCAAGCGAAACCAATACTTTTGCCTTTACACTATCATTACACTGGTGATACTCAATAGCGAGTTTGGTTTGATTTGGACAGCTCCTTGACCCGATGGAAAAAAAAATTTCTAAAATTCTCTAAAATTCGAAATTCGCGAAATTCGCAAAATTCCGTATGAAAACCCAACTTTTTCCTAGGCACGCTCTACCAAAAATTCTTTTGCTGTACACTCTTCTTACACTGGTGATACTCAATACCGGGTTTGATTTGATTTGGACAACTCCTTGACCCGATGAAAAATAACTATTTTTAAAACTCTCAAAATTCAGAATTCGCGAAATTCGCAAAATTCCGTATGAAAAACCGTTTTCCTCCTAGGCGAGCTGTACCAACAGCTTTTTTGCTTTACACTCTCATTACACTGGTGATACTCAATACCGTGTTTGGTTTTATTAGGACAACTCCTTGACCCCATGAAAAACAATTTTTTAAAATTCTCAAAAATTCGCAATTCGCGAAATTCGCAAAAATCCGTATGATAAACCATTTTTTTTCTAGGCAAGCTATACCAACAACTTTTTTGCTTTACCCTCTCATTACACTGGTGATACTCAATGCCGAGTTTGGTTTGATTTGGACAACTCCTGGACCCGCTGAAAAAGAATTTTTTAAGAATTCTCAATAATTCGCAATTCGCGAAATTCGCAAAATTTCGTATGAAAAACCATTTTTTTCCTAGACAAGCTACACCAACAACTTTTTGGCTATACACTGTCATTACATTGGTGATACTCAATACCGAGTTTGGTTTGATTTGGACAATTCCTTGACCCGATGAAAAGGACCTTTTTTTAAAATTACTTCTTCGCGAATTTCAAAAAGTTCTATATGAAAACCCAACTTTTTTCCTAAGCAAGCGAAACCAATACTTTTTGCTTTACACTATCATTACACTGGAGATACTCAATAGCGAGTTTGGTTTGATTTGGACAGCTCCTTGACCCGATGGAAAAAAAATTTCTAAAATTCTCTAAAATTCTCAATTCGCGAAATTCGCAAAATTCCGTATGAAAGCCCAACTTTTTCCTAGGCACGCTCTACGAAAAATTTTTTTGCTGTACACTCTTATTACACTGGTGGTGTTCCATACTGCGTTTGGTTTGATTTGGACAACTCCTTGACCCGATGAAAAAGACCTTTTTTAAAAATTCCTTCTTCGCGAATTTCAAAAAGTTCTATATGAAAACCCAACTTTTTTCCTAGGCAAGCGAAACCAATACTTTTGCCTTTACACTATCATTACACTGGTGATACTCAATAGCGAGTTTGGTTTGATTTGGACAGCTCCTTGACCCGATGGAAAAAAAAAATTCTAAAATTCTCTAAAATTCGAAATTCGCGAAATTCGCAAAATTCCGTATGAAAACCCAACTTTTTCCTAGGCACGCTCTACCAAAAATTCTTTTGCTGTACACTCTTCTTACACTGGTGATACTCAATACCGGGTTTGATTTGATTTGGACAACTCCTTGACCCGATGAAAAATAACTATTTTTAAAACTCTCAAAATTCAGAATTCGCGAAATTCGCAAAATTCCGTATGAAAAACCGTTTTCCTCCTAGGCGAGCTGTACCAACAGCTTTTTTGCTTTACACTCTCATTACACTGGTGATACTCAATACCGTGTTTGGTTTTATTAGGACAACTCCTTGACCCGATGAAAAACAATTTTTTAAAATTCTCAAAAATTCGCAATTCGCGAAATTCGCAAAAATCCGTATGATAAACCATTTTTTTTCTAGGCAAGCTATACCAACAACTTTTTTGCTTTACCCTCTCATTACACTGGTGATACTCAATGCCGAGTTTGGTTTGATTTGGACAACTCCTGGACCCGCTGAAAAAGAATTTTTTAAGAATTCTCAATAATTCGCAATTCGCGAAATTCGCAAAATTTCGTATGAAAAACCATTTTTTTCCTAGACAAGCTACACCAACAACTTTTTGGCTATACACTGTCATTACATTGGTGATACTCAATACCGAGTTTGGTTTGATTTGGACAATTCCTTGACCCGATGAAAAGGACCTTTTTTTAAAATTACTTCTTCGCGAATTTCAAAAAGTTCTATATGAAAACCCAACTTTTTTCCTAAGCAAGCGAAACCAATACTTTTTGCTTTACACTATCATTACACTGGTGATACTCAATAGCGAGTTTGGTTTGATTTGGACAGCTCCTTGACCCGATGGAAAAAAAATTTCTAAAATTCTCTAAAATTCGCAATTCGCGAAATTCGCAAAATTCCGTATGAAAGCCCAACTTTTTCCTAGGCACGCTCTACCAAAAATTTTTTTGCTGTACACTCTTATTACACTGGTGGTGTTCCATACTGCGTTTGGTTTGATTTGGACAACTCCTTGACCCGATGAAAAAGACCTTTTTTAAAAATTCCTTCTTCGCGAATTTCAAAAAGTTCTATATGAAAACCCAACTTTTTTCCTAGGCAAGCGAAACCAATACTTTTGCCTTTACACTATCATTACACTGGTGATACTCAATAGCGAGTTTGGTTTGATTTGGACAGCTCCTTGACCCGATGGAAAAAAAATTTCTAAAATTCTCTAAAATTCGAAATTCGCGAAATTCGCAAAATTCCGTATGAAAACCCAACTTTTTCCTAGGCACGCTCTACCAAAAATTCTTTTGCTGTACACTCTTCTTACACTGGTGATACTCAATACCGGGTTTGATTTGATTTGGACAACTCCTTGACCCGATGAAAAATAACTATTTTTAAAACTCTCAAAATTCAAAATTCGCGAAATTCGCAAAATTCCGTATGAAAAACCGTTTTCCTCCTAGGCGAGCTATACCAACAGATTTTTGCTTTACACTCTCATTCCACTGGTGATACTCAATACCGTGTTTGGTTTTATTAGGACAACTCCTTGACCCGATGAAAAACAATTTTTTAAAATTCTCAAAATTTCGCAATTCACGAAATTCGCAAAAATCCGTATGATAAACCATTTTTTTTTTCTAGGCAAGCTATACCAACAACTTTTTTGCTTTACCCTCTCATTACATTGGTGATACTCAATGCCGAGTTTGGTTTGATTTGGACAACTCCTGGACCCGCTGAAAAAGAATTTTTTAAGAATTCTCAATAATTCGCAATTCGCGAAATTCGCAAAATTTCGTATGAAAAACCATTTTTTTCCTAGACAAGCTACACCAACAACTTTTTGGCTATACACTGTCATTACATTGGTGATACTCAATACCGAGTTTGGTTTGATTTGGACAGCTCCTTGACCCGATGAAAAGGACCTTTTTTTAAAATTACTTCTTCGCGAATTTCAAAAAGTTCTATATGAAAACCCAACTTTTTTCCTAAGCAAGCGAAACCAATACTTTTTGCTTTACACTATCATTACACTGGTGATACTCAATAGCGAGTTTGGTTTGATTTGGACAGCTCCTTGACCCGATGGAAAAAAAAAATTCTAAAATTCTCTAAAATTCGCAATTCGCGAAATTCGCAAAATTCCGTATGAAAGCCCAACTTTTTCCTAGGCACGCTCTACCAAAAATTTTTTTGCTGTACACTCTTATTACACTGGTGGTGTTCCATACTGCGTTTGGTTTGATTTGGACAACTCCTTGACCCGATGAAAAAGACCTTTTTTAAAAATTCCTTCTTCGCGAATTTCAAAAAGTTCTATATGAAAAATGAAAACCCAACTTTTTTCCTAGGCAAGCGAAACCAATACTTTTGCCTTTACACTATCATTACACTGGTGATACTCAATAGCGAGTTTGGTTTGATTTGGACAGCTCCTTGACCCGATGGAAAAAAAATTTCTAAAATTCTCTAAAATTCGAAATTCGCGAAATTCGCAAAATTCCGTATGAAAACCCAACTTTTTCCTAGGCACGCTCTACCAAAAATTCTTTTGCTGTACACTCTTCTTACACTGGTGATACTCAATACCGGGTTTGATTTGATTTGGACAACTCCTTGACCCGATGAAAAATAACTATTTTTAAAACTCTCAAAATTCAAAATTCGCGAAATTCGCAAAATTCCGTATGAAAAACCGTTTTCCTCCTAGGCGAGCTATACCAACAGCTTTTTTGCTTTACACTCTCATTACACTGGTGATACTCAATACCGTGTTTGGTTTTATTAGGACAACTCCTTGACCCGATGAAAAACAATTTTTTAAAATTCTCAAAAATTCGCAATTCGCGAAATTCGCAAAAATCCGTATGATAAACCATTTTTTTTCTAGGCAAGCTATATCAACAACTTTTTTGCTTTACCCTCTCATTACACTGGTGATACTCAATGCCGAGTTTGGTTTGATTTGGACAACTCCTGGACCCGCTGAAAAAGAATTTTTTAAGAATTCTCAATAATTCGCAATTCGCGAAATTCGCAAAATTTCGTATGAAAAACCATTTTTTTCCTAGGCACGCTCTACCAAAAATTCTTTTGCTGTACACTCTTCTTACACTGGTGATACTCAATACCGGGTTTGATTTGATTTGGACAACTCCTTGACCCGATGAAAAAGACCTTTTTTAAAAATTCCTTCTTCGCGAATTTCAAAAAGTTCTATATGAAAAATGAAAACCCAACTTTTTTCCTAGGCAAGCGAAACCAATACTTTTGCCTTTACACTATCATTACACTGGTGATACTCAATAGCGAGTTTGGTTTGATTTGGACAGCTCCTTGACCCGATGGAAAAAAAATTTCTAAAATTCTCTAAAATTCGAAATTCGCGAAATTCGCAAAATTCCGTATGAAAACCCAACTTTTTCCTAGGCACGCTCTACCAAAAATTCTTTTGCTGTACACTCTTCTTACACTGGTGATACTCAATACCGGGTTTGATTTGATTTGGACAACTCCTTGACCCGATGAAAAATAACTATTTTTAAAACTCTCAAAATTCAAAATTCGCGAAATTCGCAAAATTCCGTATGAAAAACCGTTTTCCTCCTAGGCGAGCTATACCAACAGCTTTTTTGCTTTACACTCTCATTACACTGGTGATACTCAATACCGTGTTTGGTTTTATTAGGACAACTCCTTGACCCGATGAAAAACAATTTTTTAAAATTCTCAAAAATTCGCAATTCGCGAAATTCGCAAAAATCCGTATGATAAACCATTTTTTTTCTAGGCAAGCTATATCAACAACTTTTTTGCTTTACCCTCTCATTACACTGGTGATACTCAATGCCGAGTTTGGTTTGATTTGGACAACTCCTGGACCCGCTGAAAAAGAATTTTTTAAGAATTCTCAATAATTCGCAATTCGCGAAATTCGCAAAATTTCGTATGAAAAACCATTTTTTTCCTAGACAAGCTACACCAACAACTTTTTGGCTATACACTGTCATTACATTGGTGATACTCAATACCGAGTTTGGTTTGATTTGGACAACTCCTTGACCCGATGAAAAGGACCTTTTTTTAAAATTACTTCTTCGCGAATTTCAAAAAGTTCTATATGAAAACCCAACTTTTTTCCTAAGCAAGCGAAACCAATACTTTTTGCTTTACACTATCATTACACTGGTGATACTCAATAGCGAGTTTGGTTTGATTTGGACAGCTCCTTGACCCGATGGAAAAAAAATTTCTAAAATTCTCTAAAATTCGCAATTCGCGAAATTCGCAAAATTCCGTATGAAAGCCCAACTTTTTCCTAGGCACGCTCTACCAAAAATTTTTTTGCTGTACACTCTTATTACACTGGTGGTGTTCCATACTGCGTTTGGTTTGATTTGGACAACTCCTTGACCCGATGAAAAAGACCTTTTTTAAAAATTCCTTCTTCGCGAATTTCAAAAAGTTCTATATGAAAACCCAACTTTTTTCCTAGGCAAGCGAAACCAATACTTTTGCCTTTACACTATCATTACACTGGTGATACTCAATAGCGAGTTTGGTTTGATTTGGACAGCTCCTTGACCCGATGGAAAAAAAATTTCTAAAATTCTCTAAAATTCGAAATTCGCGAAATTCGCAAAATTCCGTATGAAAACCCAACTTTTTCCTAGGCACGCTCTACCAAAAATTCTTTTGCTGTACACTCTTCTTACACTGGTGATACTCAATACCGGGTTTGATTTGATTTGGACAACTCCTTGACCCGATGAAAAATAACTATTTTTAAAACTCTCAAAATTCAAAATTCGCGAAATTCGCAAAATTCCGTATGAAAAACCGTTTTCCTCCTAGGCGAGCTATACCAACAGCTTTTTTGCTTTACACTCTCATTACACTGGTGATACTCAATACCGTGTTTGGTTTTATTAGGACAACTCCTTGACCCGATGAAAAACAATTTTTTAAAATTCTCAAAAATTCGCAATTCGCGAAATTCGCAAAAATCCGTATGATAAACCATTTTTTTTCTAGGCAAGCTATACCAACAACTTTTTTGCTTTACCCTGTCATTACACTGGTGATACTCAATGCCGAGTTTGGTTTGATTTGGACAACTCCTGGACCCGCTGAAAAAGAATTTTTTAAGAATTCTCAATAATTCGCAATTCGCGAAATTCGCAAAATTTCGTATGAAAAACCATTTTTTTCCTAGACAAGCTACACCAACAACTTTTTGGCTATACACTGTCATTAATTGGTGATACTCAATACCGAGTTTGGTTTGATTTGGACAACTCCTTGACCCGATGAAAAGGACCTTTTTTTAAAATTACTTCTTCGCGAATTTCAAAAAGTTCTATATGAAAACCCAACTTTTTTCCTAAGCAAGCGAAACCAATACTTTTTGCTTTACACTATCATTACACTGGTGATACTCAATAGCGAGTTTGGTTTGATTTGGACAGCTCCTTGACCCGATGGAAAAAAAATTTCTAAAAATCTCTAAAATTCGCAATTCGCGAAATTCGCAAAATTCCGTATGAAGACCCAACTTTTTCCTAGGCACGCTCTACCAAAAATTTTTTTGCTGCACACTCTTATTACACTGGTGGTGTTCCATACTGCGTTTGGTTTGATTTGGACAACTCCTTGACCCGATGAAAAAGACCTTTTTTTAAAATTCCTTCTTCGCGAATTTCAAAAAGTTCTATATGAAAACCCAACTTTTTTCCTAGGCAAGCGAAACCAATACTTTTGCCTTTACACTATCATCACACTGGTGATACTCAATAGCGAGTTTGGTTTGATTTGGACAGCTCCTTGACCCGATGGAAAAAAAATTTCTAAAATTCTCTAAAATTCGAAATTCGCGAAATTCGCAAAATTCCGTATGAAAACCCAACTTTTTCCTAGGCACGCTCTACCAAAAATTCTTTTGCTGTACACTCTTCTTACACTGGTGATACTCAATACCGGGTTTGATTTGATTTGGACAACTCCTTGACCCGATGAAAAATAACTATTTTTAAAACTCTCAAAATTCAAAATTCGCGAAATTCGCAAAATTCCGTATGAAAAACCGTTTTCCTCCTAGGCGAGCTATACCAACAGCTTTTTTGCTTTACACTCTCATTACACTGGTGATACTCAATACCGTGTTTGGTTTTATTAGGACAACTCCTTGACCCGATGAAAAACAATTTTTTAAAATTCTCAAAAATTCGCAATTCGCGAAATTCGCAAAATCCGTATGATAAACCATTTTTTTTCTAGGCAAGCTATACCAACAACTTTTTTGCTTTACCCTGTCATTACACTGGTGATACTCAATGCCGAGTTTGGTTTGATTTGGACAACTCCTGGACCCGCTGAAAAAGAATTTTTTAAGAATTCTCAATAATTCGCAATTCGCGAAATTCGCAAAATTTCGTATGAAAAACCATTTTTTTCCTAGACAAGCTACACCAACAACTTTTTGGCTATACACTGTCATTAATTGGTGATACTCAATACCGAGTTTGGTTTGATTTGGACAACTCCTTGACCCGATGAAAAGGACCTTTTTTTAAAATTACTTCTTCGCGAATTTCAAAAAGTTCTATATGAAAACCCAACTTTTTTCCTAAGCAAGCGAAACCAATACTTTTTGCTTTACACTATCATTACACTGGTGATACTCAATAGCGAGTTTGGTTTGATTTGGACAGCTCCTTGACCCGATGGAAAAAAAATTTCTAAAATTCTCTAAAATTCGCAATTCGCGAAATTCGCAAAATTCCGTATGAAAGCCCAACTTTTTCCTAGGCACGCTCTACCAAAAATTTTTTGCTGTACACTCTTATTACACTGGTGGTGTTCCATACTGCGTTTGGTTTGATTTGGACAACTCCTTGACCCGATGAAAAAGACCTTTTTTAAAAATTCCTTCTTCGCGAATTTCAAAAAGTTCTATATGAAAACCCAACTTTTTTCCTAGGCAAGCGAAACCAATACTTTTACCTTTACACTATCATTACACTGGTGATACTCAATAGCGAGTTTGGTTTGATTTGGACAGCTCCTTGACCCGATGGAAAAAAAAATTTCTAAAATTCTCTAAAATTCGAAATTCGCGAAATTCGCAAAATTCCGTATGAAAACCCAACTTTTTCCTAGGCACGCTCTACCAAAAATTCTTTTGCTGTACACTCTTCTTACACTGGTGATACTCAATACCCGGTTTGATTTGATTTGGACAACTCCTTGACCCGATGAAAAATAACTATTTTTAAAACTCTCAAAATTCAAAATTCGCGAAATTCGCAAAATTCCGTATGAAAACCCAACTTTTTCCTAGGCACGCTCTACCAAAAATTCTTTTGCTGTACACTCTCATTACACTGGTGATACTCAATACCGTGTTTGGTTTTATTAGGACAACTCCTTGACCCGATGAAAAAGAATTTTTTAAAATTCTCAAAAATTCGCAATTCGCGAAATTCGCAAAAATCCGTATGATAAACCATTTTTTTTCTAGGCAAGCTATACCAACAACTTTTTTGCTTTACCCTCTCATTACACTGGTGATACTCAATGCCGAGTTTGGTTTGATTTGGACAACTCCTGGACCCGCTGAAAAAGAATTTTTTTAAAATTCTCAAAATTTCGCAATTCGCGAAATTCGCAAAATTCCGTATGAAAACCCAACTTTTTCCTAGGCACGCTCTACCAAAAATTTTTTTGCATTACACTCTCACTACAATGGTGGTGTTCCATACTGCGTTTGGTTTGATTTGGACAACTCCTTGACCCGATGAAAAAGACCTTTTTTTAAAATTTCTTCCTCGCGAATTTAAAAAATTTCTATATGAAAACCCAACTTTTTTCCTAGGCAAGCTAAACCAATACTCTTTGCTTTACACTATAATTACACTGGTGATACTCAATACCGAGTTTGGTTTGATTTGGACAGCTCCTCGACCCGATGAAAAAAAAATTCTAAAATTCTCAAAGATTCGCAATTCTCGAAATTCGCTAAATTCCGTATGAAAACCCAACTTTTTCCTAGGCAAGCTCTGCCTAGGAAAAAGTTGGGTTTGGACAACTCCTTGACCCGATGAAAAAGACCTTTTTTTAAATTCCTTCTTCGCGACTTTAAAAAATTTCTATATGAAAACCCAACATTTTTCCTAGGCAAGCTAAACCAATACTCTTTGCTTTACACTATAATTAGACTGGTGATACTCAATACCGAGTTTGGTTTGATTTGGACAGCTCCTCGACCCAATGAAAAAAAAATTCTAAAATTCTCAAAGATTCGCAATTCGCGAAATTCGCTAAATTCCGTATGAAAACCCAACTTTTTCCTAAGCACGCTCTACCAAAAATTTTTTTGCTGTACACTCTTATTACACTGGTGATACTCAATACCCATTTTGTTTTGATTTGAACAACTCCTTGACCCGATGAAAAAGACCTTTTTTAAAATTCCTTTTTCGCGAAATTCAAAGTTCCGTATGAAAAAAACTAATTTTTTCCTAGGCAAGTTATACCAAAAAATTCTTTTTCTTTTAACCTCCCATTAAACTGGTGATATTCCATGCCAAATTTGGTTCGATTTGACAACTCCTTGACCCGATGAAAAAGAATTTTTTTAAAATTCTCAAAATTTCGCAATTCGCGAAATTCGCAAAATTCCGTATGAAAACCCAACTTTTTCCTAGGCACGCTCTACCAAAAATTTTTTTGCATTACACTCTCATTACAATGGTGGTGTTCCATACTGCGTTTGGTTTGATTTGGACAACTCCTTGACCCGATGAAAAAGACCTTTTTTTAAAATTTCTTCCTCGCGAATTTAAAAAATTTCTATATGAAAACCCAACTTTTTTCCTAGGCAAGCTAAACCAATACTCTTTGCTTTACACTATAATTACACTGGTGATACTCAATACCGAGTTTGGTTTGATTTGGACAGCTCCTCGACCCGATGAAAAAAAAAATTCTAAAATTCTCAAAGATTCGCAATTCTCGAAATTCGCTAAATTCCGTATGAAAACCCAACTTTTTCCTAGGCAAGCTCTGCCTAGGAAAAAGTTGGGTTTGGACAACTCCTTGACCCGATGAAAAAGACCTTTTTTTAAATTCCTTCTTCGCGACTTTAAAAAATTTCTATATGAAAACCCAACATTTTTCCTAGGCAAGCTAAACCAATACTCTTTGCTTTACACTATAATTACACTGGTGATACTCAATACCGAGTTTGGTTTGATTTGGACAGCTCCTCGACCCGATGAAAAAAAAATTCTAAAATTCTCAAAGATTCGCAATTCGCGAAATTCGCTAAATTCCGTATGAAAACCCAACTTTTTCCTAAGCACGCTCTACCAAAAATTTTTTTGCTGTACACTCTTATTACACTGGTGATACTCAATACCCATTTTGTTTTGATTTGAACAACTCCTTGACCCGATGAAAAAGACCTTTTTTTTTAAATTCCTTCTTCGCGAACTTAAAAAATTTCTATATGAAAACCCAATTTTTTTCCTAGGCACGCTCTACCAAAAATTTTTTTTGCATTACACTCTCATTACAATGGTGGTGTTCCATACTGCGTTTGGTTTGATTTGGACAACTCCTTGACCCGATGAAAAAGAATTTTTTTAAGAATTCTCAATAATTCGCAATTCGCGAAATTCGCAAAATTCCGTATGAAAACCCAACTTTTTCCTAGGCACGCTCTACCAAACAATTTTTTGCTGTACACTCTTATTACACTGGTGATACTCAATACCGCGTTTGGTTTGATTTGGACAACTCCTTGACCCGATGAAAAAGACCTTTTTTTTAATTCCTTCTTCGCGAATTTAAAAAATTTCTATATGAAAACCCAACTTTTTTCCTAGGCAAGCTAAACCAATACTCTTTGCTTTACACTATTATTACACTGGTGATACTCAATACCGAGTTTGGTTTGATTTGGACAACTCCTTGAGCCGCCGAAAAAGAATTTTTTAAAAATTCTCAAAAGTTCGCAATTCGCGAAATTCGCAAAATTCCGTAGGAAAACCCAACTTTTTCCTAGGCACGCTGTACGAAAAATTTTTTTTGCTTTACACTCTCACTACACTAGTGGTGTTCCATACTGCGTTTGGTTTGATTTGGACAACTCCTTGACCCGATGAAAAAGAATTTTTTTAAGAATTCTCAATAATTCGCAATTCGCGAAATTCGCAAAATTCCGTATGAAAACCCAACTTTTTCCTAGGCACGCTCTACCAAACAATTTTTTGCTGTACACTCTTATTACACTGGTGATACTCAATACCGCGTTTGGTTTGATTTGGACAAGTCCTTGACCCGATGAAAAAGACCTTTTTTTTAATTCCTTCTTCGCGAATTTAAAAAATTTCTATATGAAAACCCAACTTTTTTCCTAGGCAAGCTAAACCAATACTCTTTGCTTTACACTATTATTACACTGGTGATACTCAATACCGAGTTTGGTTTGATTTGGACAACTCCTTGAGCCGCCGAAAAAGAATTTTTTAAAAATTCTCAAAAGTTCGCAATTCGCGAAATTCGCAAAATTCCGTAGGAAAACCCAACTTTTTCCTAGGCACGCTGTACGAAAAATTTTTTTTGCTTTACACTCTCACTACACTAGTGGTGTTCCATACTGCGTTTGGTTTGATTTGGACAACTCCTTGACCCGATGAAAAAGAATTTTTTTTAGAATTTCAATAATTCGCAATTCGCGAAATTCGCAAAATTCCGTATGAAAACCCAACTTTTTCCTAGGCACGCTCTACCAAACAATTTTTTGCTGTACACTCTTATTACACTGGTGATACTCAATACCGCGTTTGGTTTGATTTGGACAACTCCTTGACCCGATGAAAAAGACCTTTTTTTTAATTCCTTCTTCGCGAATTTAAAAAATTTCTATATGAAAACCCAACTTTTTTCCTAGGCAAGCTAAACCAATACTCTTTGCTTTACACTATTATTACACTGGTGATACTCAATACCGAGTTTGGTTTGATTTGGACAACTCCTTGAGCCGCCGAAAAAGAATTTTTTAAAAATTCTCAATAATTCGCAATTCGCGAATTTCGCAAAATTCCGTATGAAAAACCATTTTTTTCCTAGGCAAGCTACACCAACAACTTTTTTGCTTTACACTCTCATTACACTCGCGATACTCAATGCCGAGTTTGGTTTGATTTGGACAACTCCTTGACCCGATGAAAAAGACCTTTTTTTTAATTCCTTCTTCGCGAATTTAAAAAATTTCTATATGAAAACCCAACTTTTTTCCTAGGCAAGCTAAACCAATACTCTTTGCTTTACACTATTATTACACTGGTGATACTCAATACCGAGTTTGGTTTGATTTGGACAACTCCTTGAGCCGCCGAAAAAGAATTTTTTAAAAATTCTCAAAAGTTCGCAATTCGCGAAATTCGCAAAATTCCGTAGGAAAACCCAACTTTTTCCTAGGCACGCTGTACGAAAAATTTTTTTTGCTTTACACTCTCACTACACTAGTGGTGTTCCATACTGCGTTTGGTTTGATTTGGACAACTCCTTGACCCGATGAAAAAGAATTTTTTAAGAATTCTCAATAATTCGCGAATTTCGCAAAATGTCGTATGAAAAACCATTTTTTCCCAGACAAGGTATACCAACAACTTTTTGGCTATACACTGTCATTAAACTGGTGATACTCAATACCGAGTTTGGTTTGATTTGGACAACTCCTTGACCCGATGAAAAAGATTTTTTTTAAATTTTCAAAATTTCGCAATTCGCGAAATTCGCAAAATTCCGTATGAAAAACCATTTTTTTCCTAGGCAAGCTATACCATCAACTTTTTTGCTTTACACTATCATTACACTCGTGATACTCAATACCGAGTTTGGTTTGATTTGGACAACTCCTTGACCCGATGAAAAAGAATTTTTTTAAAATTCTCAAAATTTCGCAATTCGCGAAATTCGCAAAATTCCGTATGAAAACCCAACTTTTTCCTCGGCACGCTCTACCAAAAGTTTTTTGCTGTACACTCTTATTACAGTGGTGATACTCAATACCGTGCTTGGTTTGATTTGGACAACTCCTTGACCCGATGAAAAAGAATTTTTTTAAAATTCTCAAAAATTAGCAGTTCGCGAAATTCGCAAAATTCCGTATGAAAAATCATTTTTTTTGGCAATCTATACCAACAACTTTTTGCTTTACCCTCTCATTACACTGGTGATACTCAATGCCGAGTTTGGTTTGATTTGGACAACTCCTTGACCCGCTGAAAAAGAATTTTTTTTTAAATTCTCAAAAATTCGCAATTCGCGAAATTCGCAAAATTCCGTATGATAAACCATTTTTTTTTCTAGGCAAGCTATACCAACAACTTCTTTGCTTTACCCTCTCATTACACTGGTGATACTCAATGCCGAGTTTGGTTTGATTTGGACAACTCCTTGACCCGCTGAAAAAGAATTTTTTTTAAAATTCTCAAAATTTCGCAATTCGCGAATTTCGCAAAACTCCGTATGAAAACCCAACTTTTTCCTAGGCGCGCTCTACCAACATTTTTTTGCATTACACTTTCATTACAATGGTGGTGTTCCATACTGCGTTTAGTTTGATTTGGACAACTCCTTGACCCGATGAAAAAGAATTTTTTTAAAAAATTCTCAATAATTCGCAATTCGCGAAATTCGCAAAATTCCGTATGAAAAACCAACTTTTTCCTAGGCGCGCTCTACCAACATTTTTTTTGCATTACACTTTCATTACAATGGTGGTGTTCCATACTGCGTTTAGTTTGATTTGGACAACTCCTTGACCCGATGAAAAAGAATTTTTTTAAAAAATTCTCAATAATTCGCAATTCGCGAAATTCGCAAAATTCCGTATGAAAAACCATTTTCTCCTCGGCAAGCTATACCAACAACTTTTTTGCTTTACACTCTCAATACACTCGCGATACTCAATACCCAGTTTGGTTTGATTTGGACAACTCCTTGACCCGATGAAAATGACCTTTTTTTAAATTCCTTCTTCGCGAATTTAAAAAATTTCTATATGAAAACCCAACTTTTTTCCTAGGCAAGCTAAACCAATACTTTTTGCTTTACACTATCATTACACTGGTGATACTAAATACCGAGTTTGGTTTGATTTGGACAACTCCTTGACCCGATGAAAAAGAATTTTTTTAAAAAATTCTCAATAATTCGCAATTCGCGAAATTCGCAAAATTCCGTATGAAAAACCATTTTCTCCTCGGCAAGCTATACCAACAACTTTTTTGCTTTACACTCTCAATACACTCGCGATACTCAATACCCAGTTTGGTTTGATTTGGACAACTCCTTGACCCGATGAAAATGACCTTTTTTTAAATTCCTTCTTCGCGAATTTAAAAAATTTCTATATGAAAACCCAACTTTTTTCCTAGGCAAGCTAAACCAATACTTTTTGCTTTACACTATCATTACACTGGTGATACTAAATACCGAGTTTGGTTTGATTTGGACAGCTCCTTGACCCGATGAAAAAAAAAATTCCAAAATTCTCAAAGATTCGCAATTCGCGAAATTCGCTAAATTCCGTATGAAAACCCAACTTTTTCCTAGGCACGCTCTACCAAAAATTTTTTTGCTGTACACTCTTATTACACTGGTGATACTCAATATCGTGTTTGGTTTGATTTGGACAACTCCTTGACCCGCTGAAAAAGAATTTTTTAAAATTCTCAAAAATTCGCAGTTCGCGAACTTCGCAAAATTCCGTATGAAAACCCAACTTTTTCCTAGGCACGCTCTAACAAAAAATTTTTTGCTGTACACTCTTACTACACTGGTGATACTCAATATCGTGTTTGGTTTGATTTGGACAACTCCTTGACCCGCTGAAAAAGAAATTTTTAAAATTCTCAAAAATTCGCAGTTCGCGAAATTCGCAAAATTCCGCATGAAAACCCAACTTTTTCCTAGGCACGCTCTACCAAACAATTTTTTGCTTTACACTCTCACTACACTAGTGGTGTTCCATACTGCGTTTGGTTTGATTTGGACAACTCCTTGACCCGATGAAAAAGAATTTTTTTAAAAAATTCTCAATAATTCTCAATTCGCGAAATTCGCAAAATTCCGTATGAAAAACCCTTTTCTCGTAGGCAAGCTATACCAACAACTTTTTTGCTTTACACTCTCAATACAGTCGCGATACTCAATACCCAGTTTGGTTTGATTTGGACAACTCCTTGACCCGATGAAAAAGACCTTTTTTTTAAATTCCTTCTTCGCGAATTTAAAAAATTTCTATATGAAAACCCAACTTTTTTCCTAGGCAAGCTAAACCAATACTTTTTGCCTTACACTATCATTACACTGGTGATACTCAATACCGAGTTTGGTTTGATTTGGACAACTCCTTGACCCGATGAAAAAGAATTTTTTTAAAATTCTCAATAATTCGCAATTCAAGAAATTCGCAAAATTTCGTATGAAAAACCATTTTTTTCCTAGGCAAGCTATACCGTCAACTTTTTTGCTTTACACTCTCATTACACTCGTGATACTCAATACCGAGTTTGGTTTGTTTTGGAAAACTGCTTGACCCGATGAAAATGACCTTTTTTTAAATTCCTTCTTCGCGAAATTCAAAAAGTTCTATATGAAAACCCAAATTTTTTCCAAGGCCAGCTAAACCAATGCTTTTTGCTTTACACTATCATTACACTGGTGATACTCAATACCGAGTTTGGTTTGATTTGGACAGCTCCTTGACCCGATGAAAAAAAAATTCCAAAATTCTCAAAGATTCGCAATTCGTGAAATTCGCTAAATTCTGTATGAAAACCCAACTTTTTCCTAGGCACGCTCTACCAAAAAATTTTTTGCTGTACACTCTTATTACACTGGTGATACTCAATATCGTGTTTGGTTTGATTTGGACAACTCCTTGACCCGCTGAAAAAGAATTTTTTAAAATTCTCAAAAATTCGCAGTCCGCGAACTTCGCAAAATTCCGTATGAAAACCCAACTTTTTCCTAGGCACGCTCTACCAAAAAATTTTTTGCTGTACACTCTTACTACACTGGTGATACTCAATATCGTGTTTGGTTTGATTTGGACAACTCCTTGACCCGCTGAAAAAGAAATTTTTAAAATTCTCAAAAATTCGCAGTTCGCGAAATTCGCAAAATTCCGTATGAAAACCCAACTTTTTCCTAGGCACGCTCTACCAAACAATTTTTTGCTTTACACTCTCACTACACTAGTGGTGTTCCATACTGCGTTTGGTTTGATTTGGACAACTCCTTGACCCGATGAAAAAGAATTTTTTAAAAAAATTCTCAATAATTCGCAATTCGCGAAATTCGCAAAATTCCGTATGAAAAACCATTTTCTCCTAGGCAAGCTATACCAATAACTTTTTTGCTTTACACTCTCAATACAGTCGCGATACTCAATACCCAGTTTGGTTTGATTTGGTCAACTCCTTGACCCGATGAAAAAGACCTTTTTTTTAAATTCCTTCTTCGCGAATTTAAAAAATTTCTATATGAAAACCCAACTTTTTTCCTAGGCAAGCTAAACCAATACTTTTTACCTTACACTATCATTACACTGGTGATACTCAATACCGAGTTTGGTTTGATTTGGACAACTCCTTGACCCGATGAAAAAGATTTTTTTAAAAAATTTTCAAAATTTCGCAATTCGCGAAATTCGCAAAACTCCGTATAAAAAACCATTTTTTTCCTAGGCAAGCTATACCGTCAACTTTTTTGCTTTACACTCTCATTACATTCGTGATACTCAATACCGAGTTTGGTTTGTTTTGGAAAACTGCTTGACCCGATGAAAATGACCTTTTTTTAAAATTCCTTCTTCGTGAAATTCAAAAAGTTCTATATGAAAACCCAAATTTTTTCCAAGGCCAGCTAAACCAATGCTTTTTGCTTTACACTATCATTACATTGGTGATACTCTATAGCGAGTTTGGTTTGATTTGGACAACTCCTTGACCCGATGAAAATGACCTTTTTTTAAATTCCTTCTTCGCGAATTTAAAAAATTTCTTAAATTTTTTAAAATTCTCAAAGTTTCGCAATTCGCGAAATTCGCAAATTTCCGTATGAAAACCCAACTTTTTCCTAGGCACGCTCTACCAAAAGTTTTTTGCTGTACACTCTTATTACACTGGTGATACTCAATACCGTGTTTGGTTTGATTTGGACAACTCCTTGACCCGATGAAAAAGAATTTTTTAAAATTCTCAAAAACTCGCAGTTCGCGAAATTCGCAAAATTCCGTATGAAAAACCATTTTTTTTCTAGGCAAGCTATAGCAACAATTTTTTGCTTTACCCTCTCATTACACTGGTGATACTCAATGGCGGGTTTGGTTTGATTTGGACAACTCCTTGACCTGCTGAAAAAGAATTTTTTCAAAAATTCTCAAAAATTCGCAATTCGCGAAATTCGCAAAATTCCGTTTGAAAACCCAAATTTTTCCTAGGCACGCTCTACCAAAAAATTTTTTGCTTTACACTCTCATTACACTGGTGTGTTCCATACTGCGTTTGGTTTGATTTGGACAACTCCTTGACCCGATGAAAAAGAATTTTTTAAGAATTCTCAATAATTCGCAATTCGCGAAATTCGCAAAACTCCGTATAAAAAACCATTTTTTTCCTAGGCAAGCTATCCCAACAACTTTTTTCGCTTTATAATCTCATTACACAGTTGATACTCAATACCGCGTTTGGTTTGATTTAGACAACTTCTTAACCCGATGAAAAAGGACTATTTTTGAAATTCTCAAAATATTTGCAACTCGCGAAATTCGCAAAGTTCCGTATGAAAAACCATTTTCTCCTAGGCAAGCTATACCAACAACTTTTTTTGCTTTACACTCTCATTACACTCGCGATGCTCAATACCCAGTTTGGTTTGATTTGGACAACTCCTTGACCCGATGAAAATGACCTTTTTTTAAATTCCTTCTTCGCGAATTTAAAAAATTTCTATATGAAAACCCAACTTTTTTCCTAGGCAAGCTAAACCAATACTTTTTGCTTTACACTATCATTACACTGGTGATACTCAATACCGAGTTTGGTTTGATTTGGACAGCTCCTTCACCCGATGAAAAAAAAATTTCCAAAATTCTCAAAGATTCGCAATTCGCGAAATTCGCTAAATTCCGTATGAAAACCCAACTTTTTCCTAGGCACGCTCTACCAAAAAATTTTTTGCTGTACACTCTTATTACACTGGTGATACTCAATATCGTGTTTGGTTTGATTTGGACAACTCCTTGACCCGCTGAAAAAGAATTTTTTAAAATTCTCAAAAATTCGCAGTTCGCGAACTTCTCAAAATTCCGTATGAAAACCCAACTTTTTCCTAGGCACGCTCTACCAAAAATTTTTTTGCTGTACACTCTTACTACACTGGTGATACTCAATATCGTGTTTGGTTTGATTTGGACAACTCCTTGACCCGCTGAAAAAGAAATTTTCAAAATTCTCAAAAATTCGCAGTTCGCGAAATTCGCAAAATTCCGTATGAAAACCCAACTTTTTCCTAGGCACGCTCTACCAAACAATTTTTTGCTTTACACTCTCACTACACTAGTGGTGTTCCATACTGCGTTTGGTTTGATTTGAACAACTCCTTGACCCGATGAAAAGGAATTTTTAAAAAAAATTCTCAATAATTCGCAATTCGCGAAATTCGCAAAATTCCGTATGAAAGACCATTTTCTCCTAGGCAAGCTATACCAACAACTTTTTTGCTTTACACTCTCAATACAGTCGCGATACTCAATACCCAGTTTGGTTTGATTTGGACAACTCCTTGACCCGATGAAAAAGACCTTTTTTTTAAATTCCTTCTTCGCGAATTTAAAAAATTTCTATATGAAAACCCAACTTTTTTCCTAGGCAAGCTAAACCAATACTTTTTGCCTTACACTATCATTACACTGGTGATACTCAATACCGAGTTTGGTTTGATTTGGACAACTCCTTGACCCGATGAAAAAGATTTTTTTTAAAATTTTCAAAATTTCGCAATTCGCGAAATTCGCAAAACTCCGTATAAAAAACCATTTCTTTTCCTAGGCAAGCTATACCGTCAACTTTTTTGCTTTACACTCTCATTACACTCGTGATACTCAATACCGAGTTTGGTTTGTTTTGGAACACTGCTTGACCCGATGAAAATGACCTTTTTTTTAAATTCCTTCTTCGCGAAATTCAAAAAGTTCTATATGAAAACCCAAATTTTTTCCAAGGCCAGCTAAACCAATGCTTTTTGCTTTACACTATCATTACACTGGTGATACTCTATAGCGAGTTTGGTTTGATTTGGACAACTCCTTGACCCGATGAAAAAGATTTTTTAAAATTCTCAAAATTTCGCAATTCGCGAAATTCGCAAAATTCCGTATGAAAACCCAACTTTTTCCTAGGCACGCTCTACCAAAAGTTTTTTGCTGTACACTCTTATTACACTGGTGATACTCAATACCGTGTTTGGTTTGATTTGGACAACTCCTTGACCCGATGAAAAAGAATTTTTTAAAATTCTCAAAAACTCGCAGTTCGCGAAATTCGCAAAATTCCGTATGAAAAACCATTTTTTTTCTAGGCAAGCTATACCAACAATTTTTTGCTTTACCCTCTCATTACACTGGTGGTGTTGCATACTGCGTTTGGTTTGATTTGAACAACTCCTTGACCCGATGAAAAAGAATTTTTTAAGAATTCTCAATAATTCGCAATTCGCGAAATTCGCAAAACTCCGTATAAAAAACCATTTTTTTCCTAGGCAAGCTATACCGTCAACTTTTTTGCTTTACACTCTCATTACACTCGTGATACTCAATACAGAGTTTGGTTTGTTTTGGAACACTGCTTGACCCGATGAAAATGACCTTTTTTTTAAATTCCTTCTTCGCGAAATTCAAAAAGTTCTATATGAAAACCCAAATTTTTTCCAAGGCCAGCTAAACCAATGCTTTTTGCTTTACACTATCATTACACTGGTGATATTCTATAGCGAGTTTGGTTTGATTTGGACAACTCCTTGACCCGATGAAAAAGAATTTTTTTAAAATTCTCAAAATTTCGCAATTCGCGAAATTCGCAAAATTCCGTATGAAAACCCAACTTTTTCCTAGGCACGCTCTACCAAAAGTTTTCTGCTGTACACTCTTATTACACTGGTGATACTCAATACCGTGTTTGGTTTGATTTGGACAACTCCTTGACCCGATGAAAAAGAATTTTTTAAAATTCTCAAAAACTCGCAGTTCGCGAAATTCGCAAAATTCCGTATGAAAAACCATTTTTTTCTAGGCAAGCTATACCAACAATTTTTTGCTTTACCCTCTCATTACACTGGTGATACTCAATGGCGGGTTTGGTTTGATTTGGACAATTCCTTGACCTGCTGAAAAAGAATTTTTTCAAAAATTCTCAAAAATTCGCAATTCGCGAAATTCGCAAAATTCCGTATGAAAACCCAAATTTTTCCTAGGCACCCTCTACCAAAAGTTTTTTGCTGTACACTCTCATTACACTGGTGATACTCAATGGCGGGTTTGGTTTGATTTGGACAACTCCTTGACCTGCTGAAAAAGAATTTTTTCAAAAATTCTCAAAAATTCGCAATTCGCGAAATTCGCAAAATTCCGTATGAAAACCCAAATTTTTCCTAGGCACCCTCTACCAAAAAATTTTTTGCTTTACACTCTCATTACACTGGTGGTGTTCCATACTGCGTTTGGTTTGATTTGGACAACTCCTTGACCCGATGAAAAAGAATTTTTTAAGAATTCTCAATAATTCGCAATTCGCGAAATTCGCAAAACTCCTTATGAAAAACCATTTTTTTCCTAGGCAAGCTATACCGTCAACTTTTTTGCCTTACACTCTCATTACACTCGTGATACTCAATACCGAGTTTGGTTTGTTTTGGAAAACTGCTTGACCCGATGAAAATGACCTTTTTTTTTAAATTCCTTCTTCGCGAAATTCAAAAAGTTCTATATGAAAACCCAAATTTTTTCCAAGGCAAGCTAAACCAATGCTTTTTGCTTTACAGTATCATTACACTGGTGATACTCTATAGCGAGTTTGGTTTGATTTGGACAACTCCTTGACCCGATGAAAAAGAATTTTTTTAAAATTCTCAAAATTTCGCAATTCGCGAAATTCGCAAAATTCCGTATGAAAACCCAACTTTTTCCTAGGCATGCTCTACCAAAAGTTTTTTGCTGTACACTCTTATTACACTGGTGATACTCAATACCGTGTTTGGTTTGATTTGG
The DNA here is from genome assembly GCF_964194025.1 of Convolutriloba macropyga. NCBI lineage: Eukaryota > Metazoa > Xenacoelomorpha > Acoela > Convolutidae > Convolutriloba > Convolutriloba macropyga. Next base: position 23,497,134 of record NC_134474.1, read on the forward strand.
ACAACTCCTTGACCCGATGAAAAAGAATTTTTTTAAAATTCTCAAAAACTCGCAGTTCGCGAAATTCGCAAAATTCCGTATGAAAAACCATTTTTTTTCTAGGCAAGCTATACCAACAACCTTTTGCTTTACCCTCTCATTACACTGGTGATACTCAATGGCGGGTTTGGTTTGATTTGGACAACTCCTTGACCTGCTGAAAAAGAATTTTTTCAAAAATTCTCAAAAATTCGCAATTCGCGAAATTCGCAAAATTCCGTATGAAAACCCAAATTTTTCCTAGGCACGCTCTACAAAAAAATTTTTTGCTTTACACTCTCATTACACTGGTGGTGTTCCATACTGCGTTTGGTTTGATTTGGACAACTCCTTGACCCGATGAAAAAGAATTTTTTAAGAATTCTCAATAATTCGCAATTCGCGAAATTCGCAAAACTCCGTATGAAAAACCATTTTTTTCCTAGGCAAGCTATACCGTCAACTTTTTTTGCTTTACACTCTCAATACACTCGCGATACTCAATACCCAGTTTGGTTTGATTTGGACAACTCCTTGACCCGATGAAAATGACCTTTTTTTAAATTCCTTCTTCGCGAATTTAAAAAATTTCTATATGAAAACCCAACTTTTATCCTAGGCAAGCTAAACCAATACTTTTTGCTTTACACTATCATTACACTGGTGATACTCAATACCGAGTTTGGTTTGATTTGGACAGCTCCTTGACCCGATGAAAAAAAAAATTTCCAAAATTCTCAAAGATTCGCAATTCGCGAAATTCGCTAAATTCCGTATGAAAACCCAACTTTTTCCTAGGCACGCTCTACCAAAAAATTTTTTGCTGTACACTCTTATTACACTGGTGATACTCAATATCGTGTTTGGTTTGATTTGGACAACTCCTTGACCCGCTGAAAAAGAATTTTTTAAAATTCTCAAAAATTCGCAGTTCGCGAACTTCTCAAAATTCCGTATGAAAACCCAACTTTTTCCTAGGCACGCTCTACCAAAAATTTTTTTGCTGTACACTCTTACTACACTGGTGATACTCAATATCGTGTTTGGTTTGATTTGGACAACTCCTTGACCCGCTGAAAAAGAAATTTTTAAAATTCTCAAAAATTCGCAGTTCGCGAAATTCGCAAAATTCCGTATGAAAACCCAACTTTTTCCTAGGCACGCTCTACCAAACAATTTTTTGCTTTACACTCTCACTACACTAGTGGTGTTCCATACTGCGTTTGGTTTGATTTGAACAACTCCTTGACCCGATGAAAAGGAATTTTTAAAAAAAATTCTCAATAATTCGCAATTCGCGAAATTCGCAAAATTCCGTATGAAAAACCATTTTCTCCTGGGCAAGCTATACCAACAACTTTTTTGCTTTACACTCTCAATACAGTCGCGATACTCAATACCCAGTTTGGTTTGATTTGGACAACTCCTTGACCCGATGAAAAAGACCTTTTTTTTAAATTCCTTCTTCGCGAATTTAAAAAATTTCTATATGAAAACCCAACTTTTTTCCTAGGCAAGCTAAACCAATACTTTTTGCCTTACACTATCATTACACTGGTGATACTCAATACCGAGTTTGGTTTGATTTGGACAACTCCTTGACCCGATGAAAAAGATTTTTTTTAAAATTTTCAAAATTTCGCAATTCGCGAAATTCGCAAAACTCCGTATAAAAAACCATTTTTTTTCCTAGGCAAGCTATACCGTCAACTTTTTTGCTTTACACTCTCATTACACTCGTGATACTCAATACCGAGTTTGGTTTGTTTTGGAACACTGCTTGACCCGATGAAAATGACCTTTTTTTTAAATTCCTTCTTCGCGAAATTCAAAAAGTTCTATATGAAAACCCAAATTTTTTCCAAGGCCAGCTAAACCAATGCTTTTTGCTTTACACTATCATTACACTGGTGATACTCTATAGCAAGTTTGGTTTGATTTGGACAACTCCTTGACCCGATGAAAAAGATTTTTTAAAATTCTCAAAATTTCGCAATTCGCGAAATTCGCAAAATTCCGTATGAAAACCCAACTTTTTCCTAGGCACGCTCTACCAAAAGTTTTTTGCTGTACACTCTTATTACACTGGTGATACTCAATACCGTGTTTGGTTTGATTTGGACAACTCCTTGACCCGATGAAAAAGAATTTTTTAAAATTCTCAAAAACTCGCAGTTCGCGAAATTCGCAAAGTTCCGTATGAAAAACCATTTTTTTTCTAGGCAAGCTATACCAACAATTTTTTGCTTTACCTCTCATTACACTGGTGATACTCAATGGCGGGTTTGGTTTGATTTGGACAACTCCTTGACCTGCTGAAAAAGAATTTTTTCAAAAATTCTCAAAAATTCGCAATTCGCAAAATTCCGTTTGAAAACCCAAATTTTTCCTAGGCACGCTCTACCAAAAAATTTTTTGCTTTACACTTTCATTACACTGGTGGTGTTCCATACTGCGTTTGGTTTGATTTGGACAACTCCTTGACCCGATGAAAAAGAATTTTTTAAGAATTCTCAATAATTCGCAATTCGCGAAATTCGCAAAACTCCGTATAAAAAACCATTTTTTTCCTAGGCAAGCTATACCGTCAACTTTTTTGCTTTACACTCTCATTACACTCGTGATACTCAATACCGAGTTTGGTTTGTTTTGGAAAACTGCTTGACCCGATGAAAATGACCTTTTTTTTAAATTCCTTCTTCGCGAAATTCAAAAATTTCTATATGAAAACCCAAATTTTTTCTAAGGCCAGCTAAACCAATGCTTTTTGCTTTACACTATCATTACACTGGAGATATTCTATAGCGAGTTTGGTTTGATTTGGACAACTCCTTGACCCGATGAAAAAGAATTTTTTTAAAATTCTCAAAATTTCGCAATTCGCGAAATTCGCAAAATTCCGTATGAAAACCCAACTTTTTCCTAGGCACGCTCTACCAAAAGTTTTCTGCTGTACACTCTTATTACACTGGTGATACTCAATACCGTGTTTGGTTTGATTTGGACAACTCCTTGACCCGATGAAAAAGAATTTTTTAAAATTCTCAAAAACTCGCAGTTCGGGAAATTCGCAAAATTCCGTATGAAAAACCATTTTTTTCTAGGCAAGCTATACCAACAATTTTTTGCTTTACCCTCTCATTACACTGGTGATACTCAATGGCGGGTTTGGTTTGATTTGGACAACTCCTTGACCTGCTGAAAAAGAATTTTTTCAAAAATTCTCAAAAATTCGCAATTCGCGAAATTCGCAAAATTCCGTATGAAAACCCAAATTTTTCCTAGGCACCCTCTACCAAAAAATTTTTTGCTTTACACTCTCATTACACTGGTGGTGTTCCATACTGCGTTTGGTTTGATTTGGACAACTCCTTGACCCGATGAAAAAGAATTTTTTAAGAATTCTCAATAATTCGCAATTCGCGAAATTCGCAAAACTCCGTATGAAAAACCTAGGCAAGCTTATTTTTTTCCTAGGCAAGCTATACCGTCAACTTTTTTGCCTTACACTCTCATTACACTCGTGATACTCAATACCGAGTTTGGTTTGTTTTGGAAAACTGCTTGACCCGATGAAAATGACCTTTTTTTTAAATTCCTTCTTCGCGAAATTCAAAAAGTTCTATATGAAAACCCAAATTTTTTCCAAGGCAAGCTAAACCAATGCTTTTTGCTTTACACTATCATTACACTGGTGATACTCTATAGCGAGTTTGGTTTGATTTGGACAACTCCTTGACCCGATGAAAAAGAATTTTTTTAAAATTCTCAAAATTTCGCAATTCGCGAAATTCGCAAAATTCCGTATGAAAACCCAACTTTTTCCTAGGCATGCTCTACCAAAAGTTTTTTGCTGTACACTCTTATTACACTGGTGATACTCAATACCGTGTTTGGTTTGATTTGGACAACTCCTTGACCCGATGAAAAAGAATTTTTTTAAAATTCTCAAAAACTCGCAGTTCGCGAAATTCGCAAAATTCCGTATGAAAAACCATTTTTTTTCTAGGCAAGCTATACCAACAACCTTTTGCTTTACCCTCTCATTACACTGGTGATACTCAATGGCGGGTTTGGTTTGATTTGGACAACTCCTTGACCTGCTGAAAAAGAATTTTTTCAAAAATTCTCAAAAATTCGCAATTCGCGAAATTCGCAAAATTCCGTATGAAAACCCAAATTTTTCCTAGGCACGCTCTACCAAAAATTTTTTTGCTTTACACTCTCATTACACTGGTGGTGTTCCATACTGCGTTTGGTTTGATTTGGACAACCCTTGACCCGATGAAAAAGAATTTTTTAAGAATTCTCAATAATTCGCAATTCGCTAAATTCGCAAAACTCCGTATGAAAAACCATTTTTTTCCTAGGCAAGCTATACCGTCAACTTTTTTGCCTTACACTCTCATTACACTCGTGATACTCAATACCGAGTTTGGTTTGTTTTGGAAAACTGCTTGACCCGATGAAAATGACCTTTTTTTTAAATTCCTTCTTCGCGAAATTCAAAAAGTTCTATATGAAAACCCAAATTTTTTCCGAGGCAAGCTAAACCAATGCTTTTTGCTTTACACTATCCTTACACTGGTGATACTCTATAGCGAGTTTGGTTTGATTTGGACAACTCCTTGACCCGATGAAAAAGAATTTTTTTAAAATTCTCAAAATTTCGCAATTCGCGAAATTCGCAAAATTCCGTATGAAAACCCAACTTTTTCCTAGGCATGCTCTACCAAAAGTTTTTTGCTGTACACTCTTATTACACTGGTGATACTCAATACCGTGTTTGGTTTGATTTGGACAACTCCTTGACCCGATGAAAAAGAATTTTTTTAAAATTCTCAAAAACTCGCAGTTCGCGAAATTCGCAAAATTCCGTATGAAAAACCATTTTTTTTCTAGGCAAGCTATACCAACAACCTTTTGCTTTACCCTCTCATTACACTGGTGATACTCAATGGCGGGTTTGGTTTGATTTGGACAACTCCTTGACCTGCTGAAAAAGAATTTTTTCAAAAATTCTCAAAAATTCGCAATTCGCGAAATTCGCAAAATTCCGTATGAAAAGCCAAATTTTTCCTAGGCACGCTCTACCAAAAAGTTTTTTGCTTTACACTCTCATTACACTGGTGGTGTTCCATACTGCGTTTGGTTTGATTTGGACAACTCCTTGACCAGATGAAAAAGAATTTTTTAAGAATTCTCAATAATTCGCAATTCGCGAAATTCGCAAAATTTCGTATGAAAAGACATTTTTTTTCTAGGCAAGCTGTACCAACAACTTTTTGCTTTACCCTCTCATTACACTGGTGATACGCAATGCCGAGTTTGGTTTGATTTGGACAACTCCTTGACCTGCTGAAAAAGAATTTTTAAAAAAATTCTCAAAAATTCGCAATTCGCGAAATTCGCAAAATTCCGTATGAAAACCCAAATTTTTCCTAGGCACGCTCTACCAAAAATTTTTTTGCTTTACACTCTCATTACACTGGTGGTGTTCCATACTGCGTTTGGTTTGATTTGGACAACTCCTTGACCCGATGAAAAAGAATTTTTTAAGAATTCTCAATAATTCGCAATTCGCGAAAATCGCAAAATTTCGCATGAAAAACCATTTTTTTCCTAGACAAGCTATAACAACAACTTTTTCGCTTTACACTCTCATTACACTCGTGATACTCAATACCGAGTTTGGTTTGATTTGGAAAACTGCTTGACCCGATGAAAAAGACCTTTTTTTTAAATTCCTTCTTCGCGAAATTCAAAAAGTTCTATATGAAAACCCAACTTTTTCCTAGGCACGCTCTACCAATTTTTTTTGCTGTACACTCTTATTACACTGGTGATACTCAATACCGTGTTTGGTTTGATTTGGACAACTCCTTGACCCGATGAAAAAGAATTTTTTTAAAATTCTCAAAAACTCGCAGTTCGCGAAATTCGCAAAATTCCGTATGAAAAACCATTTTTTCTAGGCAAGCTATACCAACAACTTTTTGCTTTACGCTCTCATTACACTGGTGATACTCAATGGCGGGTTTGGTTTGATTTGGACAACTCCTTGACCCGATGAGAAAGATTTTTTTTAAAATTCTCAAAAACTCGCAATTCGCGAAATTCGCAAAATTCCGTATGAAAACCCAACTTTTTCCTAGACACGCTCTACCAATTTTTTTTTGCTGTACGCTCTTATTACACTGGTGATACTCAATGGCGGGTTTTGTTTGATTTGGACAACTCCTTGACCTGCTGAAAAAGAATTTTTTCAAAAATTCTCAAAAATTCGCAATTCGCGAAATTCGCAAAATTCCGTATGAAAACCCAAATTTTTCCTAAGCACGCTCTTCCAAAAAATTTTTTGCTTTACACTCTCATTACACTGGTGGTGTTCCATACTGCGTTTGGTTTGATTTGGACAACTCCTTGACCCGATGAAAAAGAATTTTTTTAAAATTCTCAAAAACTCGCAGTTCGCGAAATTCGCAAAATTTTGTATGAAAAACCATTTTTTTTCTAGGCAAGCTGTACCAACAACTTTTTGCTTTACCCTCTCATTACACTGGTGATACTCAATGCCGAGTTTGGTTTGATTTGGACAACTCCTTGACCTGCTGAAAAAGAATTTTTTAAAAAGTTCTCAAAAATTCGCAATTTGCGAAATTCGCAAAATTCCGTATGAAAACCCAAATTTTTCCTAGGCACGCTCTACCAAAAATTTTTTTGCTTTACACTCTCATTACAATGGTGGTGTTCCATACTGCGTTTCGTTTGATTTGGACAACTCCTTGACCCGATGAAAAAGAATTTTTTTAAAATTCTCAAAAACTCGCAGTTCGCGAAATTCGCAAAATTTTGTATGAAAAACCATTTTTTTTCTAGGCAAGCTGTACCAACAACTTTTTGCTTTACCCTCTCATTACACTGGTGATACTCAATGCCGAGTTTGGTTTGATTTGGACAACTCCTTGACCTGCTGAAAAAGAATTTTTTAAAAAGTTCTCAAAAATTCGCAATTTGCGAAATTCGCAAAATTCCGTATGAAAACCCAAATTTTTCCTAGGCACGCTCTACCAAAAATTTTTTTGCCTTACACTCTCATTACAATGGTGGTGTTCCATACTGCGTTTCGTTTGATTTGGACAACTCCTTGACCCGATGAAAAAGAATTTTTTTAAAATTCTCAAAAACTCGCAGTTCGCGAAATTCGCAAAATTCCGTATGAAAAACCATTTTTTTTCTAGGCAAGCTATACCAACAACTTTTTGCTTTACCCTCTCATTACACTGGTGATACTCAATGCCGAGTTTGGTTTGATTTGGACAACTCCTTGACCTGCTGAAAAAGAATTTTTTTAAAATTCTCAAAAATTCGCAATTCGCGAAATTCGCAAAATTCCGTATGAAAACCCAAATTTTTCCTAAGCACGCTCTACCAAAAAATTTTTTGCTTTACACTCTCATTACACTGGTGGTGTTCCATACTGCGTTTGGTTTGATTTGGACAACTCCTTGACCCGATGAAAAAGAATTTTTTAAGAATTCTCGATAATTCGCAATTCGCGAAATTCGCAAAATTTTGTATGAAAAACCATTTTTTTTCTAGGCAAGCTCTACCAAAAACTTTTTGCTTTACCCTCTCATTACACTGGTGATACTCAATGCCGAGTTTGGTTTGATTTGGACAACTCCTTGACCTGCTGAAAAAGAATTTTTTAAAAAATTCTCAAAAATTCGCAATTCGCGAAATTCGCAAAATTCCGTATTAAAACCCAAATTTTTCCTAGGCACGCTCCACCAAAAATTTTTTTGCTTTACACTCTCATTACACTGGTGGTGTTCCATACTGCGTTTGGTTTGATTTGGACAACTCCTTGACCCGATGAAAAAGAATTTCTTAAGAATTCTCAATAATTCGCAATTCGCGAAAATTGCAAAATTTCGCATGAAAAACCATTTTTTTCCTAGACAAGCTATAACAACAACTTTTTCGCTTTACACTCTCATTACACTCGTGATACTCAATACCGAGTTTGGTTTGATTTGGAAAACTGCTTGACCCGATGAAAAAGACCTTTTTTTTAAATTCCTTCTTCGCGAAATTCAAAAAGTTCTATATGAAAACCCAACTTTTTCCTAGGCACGCTCTACCAATTTTTTTTTTTGCTGTACACTCTTATTACACTGGTGACACTCAATACCGTGTTTGGTTTCATTTGGACAACTCCTTGACCCGATGAAAAAATTTTTTTTAAAACTCGCGAATTTCGCAAAATTCCGTATGAAAAACCATTTTTTTCCTAGTCAAGCTATAACAACAACTTTTTCGCTTTACACTCTCATTACACTCGTGATACTCAATACCAAGTTTGGTTTGATTTGGAAGACTCCTTGACCCGATGAAAAAGATTTTTTTAAAAATTTTCAAAATTTCGCAATACGCGAAATTCGCAAAATTCCGTATGAAAAACCATTTTTTTCCTAGGCAAGCTATACCATCAACTTTTTTGCTTTACACTCTCATTACACTCGTGATACTCAATACCGAGTTTGGTTTGATTTGGAAAACTGCTTGACCCGATGAAAAAGACCTTTTTTTAAATTCCTTCTTCGCGAAATTCAAAAAGTTCTATATGAAAACCCAAATTTTTTCCTAGGCAAGCTAAACCAATGCTTTTTGCTTTACACTATCGTTACACTGGTGATACTCTATACTGAGTTTGTTTTGGTTTGGACAACTCCTTGACCCGATGAAACAGAATTTTTTTAAATTTCTCAAAATTTCGCAGTTCGTGAAATTCGCAAAATTCCGTATGAAAAACCATTTTTTTTCTAGGCAAGCTATACCAACAACTTTTTGCTTTACCCTCTCATTACACTGGTGATACTCAATGCCGAGTTTGGTTTGATTTGGACAACTCCTTGACCTGCTGAAAAAGAATTTTTTTAAAAATTCTCAAAAACTCGCAATTCGCGAAATTCGCAAAATTCCGTATGAAAACCAAAATTTTTCCTTGGCACGCTCTACCAAAATTTTTTTTCTTTACACTCTCATTACACTGGTGGTGTTCCATACTGCGTTTGCTTTGATTTGGACAACTCCATGACCCGATGGAAAAGAATTTTTTAAGAATTCTCAATAATTCGCAATTCGCGAAATTCGCAAAATTTCGTATGAAAAACCATTTTTTTTCTAGGCAAGCTATACCAACAACTTTTTGCTTTACACTCTCATTACACGGGTGATACTCAATGCCGAGTTTGGTTTGATTTGGACAACTCCTTGACCCGATGAAAAAGAATTTTTTAAGAATTCTCAAAAATTCGCAGTTCGCGAAATTCGCAAAATTTCGTATGAAAAACCATTTTTTTCCTAGACAAGCTACACCAACAACTTTTTGGCTATACACTGTCACTAAACTAGTGATACTCACTAGCGAGTTTGGTTGGATTTGGACAACCCCTTGACCCGATGAAAAAGATTTTTTATTAAAATTTTCAAAATTTCGCAATTCGCGAAATTCGCAAAATTCCGTATGAAAAACCATTTTTTTCCTAGTCAACCTATAACAACAACTTTTTTGCTTTACACTCTCATTACACTCGTGATACTCAATACCGAGTTTGGTTTGATTTGGAAGACTCCTTGACCCGATGGAAAAGACCTTTTTTAAAATTCCTTCTGCGCGAAATTCAAAAAGTTCTATATGAAAGCCCAACTTTTTTCCTAGGCAAGCTAAACCAATGCTCTTTGCTTTACACTATCATTACACTGGTGATACTCAATACCGAGTTTGGTTTGATTTGGACAGCTCCTTGACCCGATGAAAAAAAAATTCTAAAATTCTAAAAAATTCGCAATTCGCGAAATTCGCATAATTCCGTATGAAAACCCAACTTTTTCCTAGGCACGCTCTACCAATTTTTTTTGCTTTACACTATCATTACACTGGTGATACTCAATACCGAGTTTGGTTTGATTTGGACAGCTCCTTGACCCGATGAAAAAAATTATAAAATTCTCAAAAATTCGCAATTCGCGAAATTCGCAAAATTCCGTATGAAAACCCAACTTTTTCCTAGGCACGCTCTACCAATTTTTTTTGCTGTACACTCTTATTACACTGGTGATACTCAATACCGAGTTTGGTTTGATTTGGACAGCTCCTTGACCCGATGAAAAAAAAAATTCTAAAATTCTCAAAAATTCGCAATTCGCGAAATTCGCAAAATTCCATATGAAAAACCATTTTTTTTCTAGGCAAGCTATACCAACAACTTTTTTGCTTTACCCTCTCATTACACTGGTGATTCTCAATGCCGAGTTTGGTTTGATTTGGACAACTCCTTGACCCGATGAAAAAGAATTTTATAAGAATTCTCAATAATTCGCAATTCGCGAAATTCGCAAAATTTCGTACGAAAAACCATTTTTTTCCTAGACAAGCTACACAAACAACTTTTTGGCTATACACTGTCATTAAACTGATGATACTCAATACCGAGTTTGGTTGGATTTAAACAACTCCTTGACCCGATGAAAAAGATTTTTTTTATAATTTTCAAAATTTCGCAATTCGCGAAGTTTGCAAAATTCCGTATGAAAAACCATTTTTTTCCTAGTCAAGCTATACCAACAACTTTCTTGCTTTACACTTTCATTACACTCGTGATACTCAATACCGAGTTTGGTTTGATTTGGAAGACTCCTTGACCCGATGAAAAAGACCTTTTATTAAAATTCCTTCTTCGCGAAATTCAAAAAGTTCTATATGAAAGCCCAACTTTTTTCCTAGGCAAGCTAAACCAATGCTTTTTGCTTTACACTATCATTACACTCTTGATACTCAATACCGAGTTTGGTTTGATTTGGACAGCTCCTTGACCCGATGAAAAAGAAATTTTTTAAAATTCTCAATAATTCGCAATTCGCGAAATTCGCAAAATTTCGTACGAAAAACCATTTTTTTCCTAGACAAGCTACACAAACAACTTTTTGGCTATACACTGTCATTAAACTGATGATACTCAATACCGAGTTTGGTTGGATTTAAACAACTCCTTGACCCGATGAAAAAGATTTTTTTTATAATTTTCAAAATTTCGCAATTCGCGAAGTTTGCAAAATTCCGTATGAAAAACCATTTTTTTCCTAGTCAAGCTATACCAACAACTTTCTTGCTTTACACTTTCATTACACTCGTGATACTCAATACCGAGTTTGGTTTGATTTGGAAGACTCCTTGACCCGATGAAAAAGACCTTTTATTAAAATTCCTTCTTCGCGAAATTCAAAAAGTTCTATATGAAAGCCCAACTTTTTTCCTAGGCAAGCTAAACCAATGCTTTTTGCTTTACACTATCATTACACTCTTGATACTCAATACCGAGTTTGGTTTGATTTGGACAGCTCCTTGACCCGATGAAAAAGAAATTTTTTAAAATTCTCAATAATTCGCAATTCGCGAAATTCGCAAAATTTCGTAAGAAAAACCATTTTTTTCCTAGACAAGCTACACCAACAACTTTTTGGCTATACACTGTCATTTAACTGTTGATACTCAATACCGAGTTTGGTTGGATTTGGACAACTCCTTGACCCGATGAAAAATATTTTTTTTAAAATTTTCAAAATTTCGCAATTCGCGAAATTCGCAAAATTCCGTATGAAAAACCATTTTTTTCCTAGTCAAGCTATACCAACAACTTTCTTGCTTTACACTCTCATTACACTCGTGATACTCAATACCGAGTTTGGTTTGATTTGGAAGACTCATTGACCCGATGAAAAAGACCTTTTATTAAAATTCCTTCTTCGCGAAATTCAAAAAGTTCTATATGAAAGCCCAACTTTTTTCCTAGGCAAGCTAAACCAATGCTTTTTGCTTTACACTATCATTACACTCTTGATACTCAATACCGAGTTTTGTTTGATTTGGACAGCTCCTTGACCCGATGAAAAAGAAATTTTTTAAAATTCTCAATAATTCGCAATTCGCGAAATTCGCAAAATTTCGTAGGAAAAACCATTTTTTTCCTAGACAAGCTACACCAACAACTTTTTGGCTATACACTGTCATTTAACTGTTGATACTCAATACCGAGTTTGGTTGGATTTGGACAACTCCTTGACCCGATGAAAAAGATTTTTTTTAAAATTTTCAAAATTTCGCAATTCGCGAAATTCGCAAAATTGCGTATGAAAAACCATTTTTTTCCTAGTCAAGCTATACCAACAACTTTCTTGCTTTACACTTTCATTACACTTGTGATACTCAATACCGAGTTTGGTTTGATTTGGAAGACTCCTTGACCCGATGAAAAAGACCTTTTTTTAAATTCCTTCTTCGCGAAATTCAATAAGTTCTATATGAAAGCCCAACTTTTTTCCTAGGCAAGCTAAACCAAGGCTTTTTGCTTTACACTATCATTACACTGGTGATACTCAATACCGAGTTTGGTTTGATTTGGACAGCTCCTTGACCCGATGAAAAAGAATTTTTTAAGAATTCTCAATAATTCGCAATTCGCGAAATTCGCAAAATTTCGTATGAAAAACCATTTTTTTTCTAGGCAAGCTATACCAACAACTTTTTGCTTTACACTCTCATTACACTGGTGATACTCAATGCCGAGTTTGGTTTGATTTGGACAACTCCTTGACTTGCTGAAAAAGAATTTTTTTAAAAATTCTCGAAAATTCGCAATTCGCGAAATTCGCAAAATTCAGTATGAAAACCCAAATTTTTCCTAGGCACGCTCTACCAAAATTTTTTTTCTTTACACTCTCATTACACTGGTGGTGTTCCATACTGCGTTTGCTTTGATTTGGACAACTCCATGACCCGATGAAAAAGAATTTTTTAAGAATTCTCAATAATTCGCAATTCGCGAAATTCGCAAAATGTCGTATGAAAAACCATTTTTTTTTCTAGGCAAGCTATACCAACAACTTTTTGGCTATACACTGTCATTAAACTGGTGATACTCAATACCGAGTTTGGTTGGATTTAAACAACTCCTTGACCCGATGAAAAAGATTTTTTTTATAATTTTCAAAATTTCGCAATTCGCGAAGTTTGCAAAATTCCGTATGAAAAACCATTTTTTTCCTAGTCAAGCTATACCAACAACTTTCTTGCTTTACACTCTCATTACACTCGTGATACTCAATACCGAGTTTGGTTTGATTTGGAAGACTCCTTGACCCGATGAAAAAGACCTTTTATTAAAATTCCTTCTTCGCGAAATTCAAAAAGTTCTATATGAAAGCCCAACTTTTTTCCTAGGCAAGCTAAACCAATGCTTTTTGTTTACACTATCATTACACTCTTGATACTCAATACCGAGTTTGGTTTGATTTGGACAGCTCCTTGACCCGATGAAAAAGAAATTTTTTAAAATTCTCAATAATTCGCAATTCGCGAAATTCGCAAAATTTCGTAGGAAAAGCCATTTTTTTCCTAGACAAGCTACACCAACAACTTTTTGGCTATACACTGTCATTTAACTGGTGATACTCAATACCGAGTTTGGTTGGATTTGGACAACTCCTTGACCCGATGAAAAAGATTTTTTTTAAAATTTTCAAAATTTCGCAATTCGCGAAATTCGCAAAATTCCGTATGAAAAACCATTTTTTTCCTAGTCAAGCTATATCAACAACTTTTTTGCTTTACACTCTCATTACACTCGTGATACTCAATACCGAGTTTGGTTTGATTTGAAAGACTCCTTGACCCGATGAAAAAGACCTTTTTTTAAATTCCTTCTTCGCGAAATTCAATAAGTTCTATATGAAAGCCCAACTTTTTTCCTAGGCAAGCTAAACCAAGGCTTTTTGCTTTACACTATCATTACACTGGTGATACTCAATACCGAGTTTGGTTTGATTTGGACAGCTCCTTGACCCGATGAAAAAGATTTTTTTAAGAATTCTCAATAATTCGCAATTCGCGAAATTCGCAAAAATTCGTATGAAAAACCATTTTTTTTCTAGGCAAGCTATACCAACAACTTTTTGCTTTACACTCTCATTACACTGGTGATACTCAATGCCGAGTTTGGTTTGATTTGGACAACTCCTTGACTTGCTGAAAAAGAATTTTTTTAAAAATTCTCGAAAATTCGCAATTCGCGAAATTCGCAAAATTCAGTATGAAAACCCAAATTTTTCCTAGGCACGCTCTACCAAAATTTTTTTTCTTTACACTCTCATTACACTGGTGGTATTCCATACTGCGTTTGCTTTGATTTGGACAACTGCATGACCCGATGAAAAAGAATTTTTTAAGAATTCTCAATAATTCGCAATTCGCGAAATTCGCAAAATGTCGTATGAAAAACCATTTTTTTTTCTAGGCAAGCTATACCAACAACTTTTTGCTTTACACTCTCATTACACTGGTGATACTCAATGCCGAGTTTGGTTTGATTTGGACAACTCCTTGACCTGCTGAAAAAGAATTTTTTTAAAAATTCTCAAAAATTCGCAATTCGCGAAATTCGCAAAATTCAGTATGAAAACCCAAATTTTTCCTAGGCACGCTCTACCAATTTTTTTTTCCTTTACACTCTCATTACACTGGTAGTGTTCCATACTGCGTTTGGTTTGATTTGGACAACTCCTTGACCCGATGAAAAAGAATTTTTTAAGAATTCTCAAAAATTCGCAGTTCGCGAAATTCGCAAAATTTCGTATGAAAAACCATTTTTTTCCTAGACAAGCTACACCAACAACTTTTTGGCTATACACTGTCACTAAACTAGTGATACTCAATACCGAGTTTGGTTGGATTTGGACAACCCCTTGACCCGATGAAAAAGATTTTTTATTAAAATTTTCAAAATTTCGCAATTCGCGAAATTCGCAAAATTCCGTATGAAAAACCATTTTTTTCCTAGTCAACCTATAACAACAACTTTTTTGCTTTACACTCTCATTACACTCGTGATACTCAATACCGAGTTTGGTTTGATTTGGAAGACTCCTTGACCCGATGGAAAAGACCTTTTTTAAAATTCCTTCTGCGCGAAATTCAAAAAGTTCTATATGAAAGCCCAACTTTTTTCCTAGGCAAGCTAAACCAATGCTTTTTGCTTTACACCATCATTACACTGGTGATACTCAATACCGAGTTTGGTTTGATTTGGACAGCTCCTTGACCCGATGAAAAAAATTATAAAATTCTCAAAAATTCGCAATTCGCGAAATTCGCAAAATTCCGTATGAAAACCCAACTTTTTCCTAGGCACGCTCTACCAAATTTTTTTTTGCTGTACACTCTTATTACACTGGTGATACTCAATACCGAGTTTGGTTTGATTTGGACAGCTCCTTGACCCGATGAAAAAAAATTCTAAAATTCTCAAAAATTCGCAATTCGCGAAATTCGCAAAATTCCATATGAAAAACCATTTTTTTTCTAGGCAAGCTATACCAACAAATTTTTTGCTTTACCCTCTCATTACACTGGTGATTCTCAATGCCGAGTTTGGTTTGATTTGGACAACTCCTTGACCCGATGAAAAAAAAAATTCTATCTAAAAAATTCGCAATTCGCGAAATTCGCAAAATTCCGTATGAAAACCCAACTTTTTCCTAGGCACGCTCTACCAAATTTTTTTTTGCTTTACACTATCATTACACTGGTGATACTCAATACCGAGTTTGGTTTGATTTGGACAGCTCCTTGACCCGATGAAAAAAATTATAAAATTCTCAAAAATTCGCAATTCGCGAAATTCGCAAAATTCCGTATGAAAACCCAACTTTTTCCTAGGCACGCTCTACCAAATTTATTTTTGCTGTACACTCTTATTACACTGGTGATACTCAATACCGAGTTTGGTTTGATTTGGACAGCTCCTTGACCCGATGAAAAAAAAATTCTAAAATTCTCAAAAATTCGCAATTCGCGAAATTCGCAAAATTCCATATGAAAAACCATTTTTTTTCTAGGCAAGCTATACCAACAAATTTTTTGCTTTACCCTCTCATTACACTGGTGATTCTCAATGCCGAGTTTGGTTTGATTTGGACAACTCCTTGACCCGATGAAAAAGAATTTTATAAGAATTCTCAATAATTCGCAATTCGCGAAATTCGCAAAATTTCGTATGAAAAACCATTTTTTTCCTAGACAAGCTACACAAACAACTTTTTGGCTATACACTGCCATTAAACTGGTGATACTCAATACCGAGTTTGGTTGGATTTAAACAACTCCTTGACCCGATGAAAAAGATTTTTTTTATAATTTTCAAAATTTCGCAATTCGCGAAGTTTGCAAAATTCCGTATGAAAAACCATTTTTTTCCTAGTCAAGCTATACCAACAACTTTCTTGCTTTACACTCTCATTACACTCGTGATACTCAATACCGAGTTTGGTTTGATTTGGAAGACTCCTTGACCCGATGAAAAAGACCTTTTATTAAAATTCCTTCTTCGCGAAATTCAAAAAGTTCTATATGAAAGCCCAACTTTTTTCCTAGGCAAGCTAAACCAAGGCTTTTTGCTTTACACTATCATTACACTGGTGATACTCAATACCGAGTTTGGTTTGATTTGGACAGCTCCTTGACCCGATGAAAAAAAATTTCTAGAATTCTCAAAAATTCGCAATTCGCGAAATTCGCAAAATTCCGGATGAAAAACCATTTTTTTTCCTAGTGAAGCTATACCGACAATTTTTTTGATTTACACTCTCATTACACTCGTGGTTCTCAATACCGAGTTTGGTTTGATTTGGAAGACTCCTTGACCCGATGAAAAAGACCTTTTTTTAAAATTCCTTCTTCGCGAAATTCAAAAAGTTCTATATGAAAGCCCAACTTTTTTCCTAGGCAAGCTAAACCAATGCTTTTTGCTTTACACTATTATTACACTGGTGATACTCAATACCGAGTTTGGTTTGATTTGGACAGCTCCTTGACCCGATGAAAAAAAAATTCTAAAATACTCAAAAATTCGCAATTCGCGAAATTCGCAAAATTCCGTATGAAAACCCAACTTTTTCCCAGGCACGCTCTACCAATTTTTTTTGCTGTACACTCTTATTACACTGGTGTAACTCAATGCCGTGTTTGGTTTGATTTGGAGAACTCCTTGACCCGATGAAAAGGAAATATTTTAAAACTCTCAAAAATTCGCAATTCGCGAAATTCGCAAAATTCCGTATGAAAAACCATTTTTTTTCTAGGCAAGCTATACCAACAACTTTTTTGCTTTACCCTGTCATTACACTGGTGATACTCAATGCCGAGTTTGGTTTGATTTGGACAACTCCTTGACCCGATGAAAAAGATTTTTTTAAGAATTCTCAATAATTCGCAATTCGCTAAATTCGCAAAATTTCGTATGAAAATTCATTTTTTTTCCTAGACAAGCTACACCAACAACTTTTTTGCTTTACACCCTCTTTACACTCGTGATACTCAATACCGAGTTTGGTTTGATTTGGAAGACTCCTTGACCCGATGAAAAAGACCTTTTTTCAAAATTCCTTCTTCGCGATATTCAAAACGTTCTATATGAAAGCCCAACTTTTTTCCTAGGCAAGCTAAACCAATGCTTTTTGCTTTACACTATCATTACACTGGTGATACTCAATACCGAGTTTGGTTTGATTTGGACAGCTCCTTGACCCGATGAAAAAAAAATTCTAAAATTCTCAAAAATTCGCAATTCGCGAAATTCGCAAAATTCCGTATGAAAACCCAACTTTTTCCTAGGCACGCTCTACCAAAAATTTTTTTGCTGTACACTCTTATTACACTGGTGATATTCAATACCGTGTTCGGTTTGATTTGGACAACTCCTTGACCCGATGAAAAAGAAATTTTTTAAAACTGTCAAAAATTCGCAATTCGCGAAATTCGCAAAATTCCGTATGAAAAACCATTTTTTCCAGGCAAGCTATACCAACAACTTTTTTGCTTTACCCTCTCATTAAACTGGTGATACTCAATGCCGAGTTTGGTTTGATTTGGACAACTCCTTGACCCGTTGAAAAAGAATTTTTTTTAAAAAATCTCAAAAAATCGCAATTCGCAGAATTCACAAAAGTCCGTATGAAAACCCAACTTTTTCCTAGGCACGCTCTTCCAAAAATTTTTTTGCTTTACACTCTCATTTTACTGGTGGTGTTCCATACTGCGTTTGGTTTGATTTGGACAACTCCTTGACCCGATGAAAAAGATTTTTTTTAAAATTTTCAAAATTTCGCAATTTACAAAATTCGCAAAATTCCGTATGGAAAACCATTTTTTCCAAGGCAAGCTAAACCAATGCTTTTTGCTTTACACTATCATTACACTGGTGATACTCAATACCGAGTTTGGTTTGATTTGGACAACTCCTTGACTCGATGGAAAAGACCTTTTTTTAAAATTCCTTCTTCGCGAAATTCAAAAAGTTCTATAAAAAACACAACTTTTTTCCTAGGCAATCTAAACTAATACTTTTTGCTCTACACTATCATTACACTGGTGATACTCAAAACCGAGTTTGCTTTGATTTGGACAACTCCTTGACCCGATGGAAAAGAATTTTTTTAAAACTCAAAAATTCGCAATTCGCGAAAATCGCAAAATTCCGTATGAAAAAGCAATTTTTTTTTCTATGCAGGCTATACCAACAACATTTTTGCTTTACCCTCTCATTACACTGGTGATACTCAATGCCGAGTTCGGTTTGATTTGGACAACTCCTTGACCCACTGAAAAAGAATTTTTTTTTAAAATTCTTAAAAATTCGCAATTCGCGAAATTCGCAAAATTTCGTATGAAAACCCAACTTTTTCCTAGGCACGCTCTATCAAAAAATTTTGCTTTACACTCTCATTACACTGGTGATACTCCATACCGCGTTTGGTTTGATTTAGACAACTTCTTAACCCGATGAAAAAGAACTATTTTTGAAATTCTCAAAAACTTCGCAATTCGCGAAATTCGCAAAATTCCGTATGAAACCCTTTTTTTCCTACGCAATCTATACCAACAACTTTTTGGCTTTACACTTTCATTACACTGTTGATACTCAATACCGAATTTGGTTTGATTTGGACAACTCCTTGACCCGATGAATAAGAAGTTTTTTGAAAATTCTCATAAATTCGCAATTCGCGAAATTTGCAAAATTCCGTATGAAAACCCAACTTTTTCCTAGGCACGCTCTATCAAAAAATTTTGCTTTACACTCTCATTAAACTGGTGATACTCCATACCGCGTTTGGTTTGATTTAGACAACTTCTTAACCCGATGAGAAAGAACTATTTTTGAAATTCTCAAAAACTTCGCAATTCGCGAAATTCGCAAAATTCCGTATGAAAACCCTTTTTTTCCTACGCAATCTATACCAACAACTTTTGGCTTTACACTTTCATTACACTGTTGATACTCAATACCGAATTTGGTTTGATTTGGACAACTCCTTGACCCGATGAATAAGAAGTTTTTTGAAAATTCTCATAAATTCGCAATTCGCGAAATTTGCAAAATTCCGTATGAAAACCCAACTTTTTCCTAGGCACGCTATACAAAAAATTTTTTTGCTTCACACTCTCATTACACTGGTGGTACTCCATCCAACATTTGGTTTGATTTGGACAACTCCTTGACCCGATGAAAAAGAATTTTTTTAAAATTCTCAATAATTCGCAATTCAAGAAATTCGCAAAATTTCGTATGAAAAACCATTTTTTTCCTAGACAAGCTATACCAACAACTTTTTGGCTGTACACTGTCATTACACTCGTGATACTCAATACCGAGTTTGGTTTGATTTGGAAGACTCCTTGACCCGATGAAAAAGACCTTTTTTTAAATTCCTTCTTCGCGAAATTCAATAAGTTCTATATGAAAGCCCAACTTTTTTCCTAGGCAAGCTAAACCAAGGCTTTTTGCTTTACACTATCATTACACTGGTGATACTCAATACCGAGTTTGTTTGATTTGGACAACTCCTTGACCCGATGAAGAAGAGCTTTTTTAAAATTCTCAAAAATTTGCAATTCGCGAAATTCGCAAAATTCCGTATCGAAAACCATTTTTTTCCTAGGCAAGCTATACCAACAACTTTTTGGCTTTACACTGTCATTACACTGGTGATACTCAATACCGAGTTTGTTTGATTTGGACAACTCCTTGACCCGATGAAAAAGATTTTTTTTAAAAGTTCTCAAAATTTCGCAATTCGCGAAATTCGCAAAATTCCGTATGAAAAACCATTTTTTCCTCGGCAAGCTATACCAACAAATTTTGCATTACAATCTCATTACACTCGTGAAACTCAATACCGAGTTTGGTTTGATTTGGACAACTCCTGGACCCAATGAAAAAGACCTTTTTTTAAAATTCCTTCTTCGCGAAATTCAAAAAATTCTATATGAAAACCCAACTTTTTTCCTAGGCAAGCTAAACCAATACTTTTTGCTTTACACTGTCATTACACTGGTGATACTCAATACCGAGTTTGGTTTGATTTGGGCAACTCATTGACCCGATGAGAAACAACTTTTTTTAACATTCTCAAAAATTCGCAATTCGCGAAATTCGCAAATTTCCGTATGAAAACCCGTTTTTTTTCCTAGGCAAGCTATACCAACAACTTTTTGGCTTTACATTGTCATTACACTGGTGATACTCAATACCGAGTTTGGTTTGATTTGGACAACTCCTTGACCCGATGAAGAAGAACTTTTTTAAAATTCTCAAAATTTCGCAATTCGCGAAATTCGCAAAAATCCGTATCAAAAACCATTTTTTTCCTAGGCAAGCTATCCCAACAACTTTTTTCGCTTTATAATCTCATTACACAGTTGATACTCAATACCGCGTTTGGTTTGATTTAGACAACTTCTTAACCCGATGAAAAAGGACTATTTTTGAAATTCTCAAAATATTTGCAATTCGCGAAATTCGCAAAATTCCGTATGAAAAACCATTTTTTCCTAGGCAAGCTATACCAACAAAATTTGCCTTACACTCTCATTACACTCTTGAAACTCAATATCGAGTTTGGTTTGATTTGGACAACTCCTTGACCCGATGAAAAAGACCTTTTTTTAAAATTCCTTCTTCGCGAAATTCAAAAAGTTCTATATGAAAACCCAACTTTTTTCCTAGGCAAGCTAAACCAATACTTTTTGCTTTACACTGTCATTACACTGGTGATACTCAATACCGAGTTTGGTTTGATTTGGGCAACTCATTGACCCTATGAGAAACAACTTTTTTCAAAATTCTCAAAAATTCGCAATTCCCGAAATTCGCAAAATTCCGTATGAAAACCCATTTTTTTTCCTAGGCGAGCTATACCAACAACTTTTTGGCTTTACACTGTCATTACACTGGTGATACTCAATACCGAGTTTGGTTTGATTTGGACAACTCCTTGACCCGATGAAGAAGAACTTTTTTAAAATTCTCAAAAATTCGCAATTCGCGAAATTCGCAAAAATCCGTATCAAAAACCATTTTTTTCCTAGGCAAGCTATCCCAACAACTTTTTTCGCTTTACACTCTCATTACACAGTTGATACTCAATACCGCGTTTGGTTTGATTTAGACAACTTCTTAACCCGATGAAAAAGAACTATTTTTGAAATTCTCAAAATATTTGCAATTCGCGAAATTCGCAAAATTCCGTATGAAAAAGAAAATTTTTCCTTTGCAGGCTATACCAATAAATTTTTGGCTTTACACTTTCATTACACTGTTGATACTCAATACCGAGTTTGTTTTGATTTGGACAACTCCTTGACCCGATGAATAAGAGGTTTTTTGAAAATTCTCAAAAAATCGCAATTCGCGAAATTTGCAAACTTCCGTATGAAAACCCAACTTTTTCCTAGGCACGCTCTACAAAAAAATTTTTTGCTTTACACTCTCATTACACTGGTGATACTCTATACCGAGTTTGGTTTGGTTTGGACAACTCCTTGACCCGATGAAGAAGAACTTTTTTAACATTCTCAATAATTCGCAATTCGCGAAATTCGCAAAATTTTGTATGAAAAACCATTTTTTTCTAGACAAGCTATACCAACAACTTTTTGGCTGTACACTGTCGTTACACTGGTGATACTCAATACCAAGTTTTTTTGATTTGGACAACTCCTTGACCCGATGAAAAAGATTTTTTTTAAATTCTCAAAATTTCTTAATTCGCGAAATTCGCAAAATTCCGTATGAAAAACCATTTTTTCCTAGGCAAGCTATACCAACAATTTTTGCTTTACACTCTCATTACACTCGTGAAACTCAATACCGAGTTTGGTTTGATTTGGACAACTCCTTGACCCGATGAAAAAGACCTTTTTTTAAAATTCCTTCTTCGCGAAATTCAAAAAGTTCTATATGAAAACCCAACTTTTTTCCTAGGCAAGCTAAACCAATACTTTTTGCTTTACACTGTCATTACACTGGTGATACTCAATATCGAGTTTGGTTTGATCTGGGCAACACATTGACCCGATGAAAAACAACTTTTTTTAAAATCCTCAAAAATTCGCAATTCGCGAATTTCGCAAAATTCCGTATGAAAACCCATTTTTTTCCTAGGCGAGCTATACCAACAACTTTGGCTTTACACTGTCATTACACAGTTGATACTCAATACCGAGTTTTGTTTGATTTGAACAACTCCTTGACCCGCTGACAAAAAATTTTAAAATTCTCAAAAATTCGCAATTCGCGAAATTCGCAAAATTCCGTATGAAAACCCAACTTTTTCATGGGCACGCTCTACCAAAATTTTTTTGCTTTACACTCTCATTACACTGGTGATACTCCATACCGCGTTTTTGGTTTGATTTGGACAACTCCTTAACCCGATCAAAAAAACCTATTTTTAAAAATCCTTTTTCGCGAAATTCGCAAAATTCCGTACAAAAACCCAATTTTTTTCCAAGGCAAGCTCTACCAATTTTTTTGCTGTACACTGTCATTACACTGGTGACACTCAGTACCGAGTTTGGTTTAATTTGGACAACTCCTTGACCCGATGAAAAAGATTTTTTTTTAAATTCTCAAAATTTCGCAATTCGCGAAATTCGCAAAATTCCGTATGAAAAACCATTTTTTTCCTAGGCAAGCTATACCAACAACTTTTGGCTTTACACTGTCATTACACTGGCGATACTCAATACCGAGTTTGGTTTGATTTGGGCAACTCCTTGACCCGATGAAAAACAACTGTGTTTAAAATTCTCAATAATTCGCAATTCGCGAAATTCGCAAAATTCCGTATGAAAACCCATTTTTTTCCTAGGCAAGCTATACCAACAACTTTTTGGCTTTACACTGTCATTACACTGGTGATACTTAATACCGAGTTTGGTTTGATTTGGGCAACTCCTTGACCCGATGAAAAACAACTGTGTGTAAAACTCTCAAAAATTTGCAATTCGCGAAATTCGCAAAATTCCGTATCAAAAACCATTTTTTTCCTAGGCAAGCTATACCAACAACTATTTTGCTTTACACTCTCGCTACACTGTTGATACCAAATGCCGAGTTTGGTTTGATTTGGACAACTCCTTGACCCGACGAAAAGAAAATTTTTTTAAAGTTCTCAAAAATTCGCAATTCGCGAAATTCGCAAAATTCTGTATGAAAACCCAACTTTTTCCGAGGCACGCTCTGCCAAAAACTTTTTTGCTTTACACTCTCATTACACTGTTGATACTCCACACCGAGTTTGGTTTGATTTGGACAACACCTTAACCCGATGAAAAAACCTATTTTTAAAATTCCTTTTTTGCGAAATTCGCAAAATTCCGTACGAAAACCCAATTTTTTTCCGAGTCAAGCTCTACCATTTTTTTGCTTTACACTGTCATTACACTGATGATACTCAATACCGAGTTCGGTTTGATTTGGTCAACTCCTTGACCCGATGAAAAACAACTATTTTTAAAATGCTCAAAAATTCGCAATTCGCGAAATTCGCAAAATTCCGTATGAAAACCCATTTTTTCCTAGGCAAGCTATACCAACAACTTTTTGGCTTTACACTGTCATTACACTGTTGATACTCAATACCGAGTTTGGTTTGATTTGGACAACTCCTTGACTCGATGAAGAAGAACTTTTTTAAAATTCTCAAAAATTTGCAATTCGCGAAATTCGCAAAATTCCGTATCAAAAACCATTTTTTTTCCTAGGCAAGCTATACCAACAACTATTTTGCTTTACACTGTCATTACACTGATGATACTCAATACCGAGTTTGGTTTGATTTGGTCAACTCCTTGACCCGATGAAAAACAACTATTTTTGAAATGCTCAAAAATTCGCAATTCGCGAAATTCGCAAAATTCCGTATGAAAACCCATTTTTTCCTGGGCAAGCTATACCAACAACTTTTTGGCTTTACACTGTCATTACACTGATGATACTCAATACCGAGTTTGGTTTGATTTGGTCAACTCCTTGACCCGATGAAAAACAACTATTTTTAAAATGCTCAAAAATTCGCAATTCGCGAAATTCGCAAAATTCCGTATGAAAACCCAATTTTTCCTAGGCAAGCTATACCAACAACTTTTTGGCTTTACACTGTCATTACACTGGTGATACTCAATACCGAGTTTGGTTTGATTTGGACAACTCCTTGACTCGATGAAGAAGAACTTTTTTAAAATTCTCAAAAATTTGCAGTTCGCGAAATTCGCAAAATTCCGTATCAAAAACCATTTTTTTCCTAGGCAAGCTATCCCAACAACTTTTTTCGCTTAACACTCTCATTACACAGTTGATACTCAATACCGAGTTTGGTTTGATTTGGACAACTCCTTGACCCGCTGAAAAAAAAATTTTAAAATTCTCAAAAATTCGCAATTCGCGAAATTCGCAAAATTCCGTATGAAAACCCAACTTTTTCATGGGCACGCTCTACCAAAATTTTTTTTGCTTTACAATCTCATTACACTGGTGATACTCCATACCGCGTTTTTGGTTTGATTTGGACAACTCCTTAACCCGATGAAAAAAACCTATTTTTAAAAATCCTTTTTCGCGAAATTCGCAAAATTCCGTACAAAAACCCAATTTTTTTCCAAGGCAAGCTCTACCAATATTTTTGCTTTACACTGTCTTTACACTGGTGACACTCAATGCCGAGTTTGGTTTGATTTGGACAACTCCTTGACCCGATGAAAAAGATTTTTTTTAAAATTCTCAAAATTTCGCAATTCGCGAAATTCGCAAAATTCCGTATGAAAAACCATTTTTTTCCTAGGCAAGCTATACCAACAACTTTTGGCTTTACACTGTCATTACACTGGTGATACTCAATACCGAGTTTGGTTTGATTTGGGCAACTCCTTGACCCGATGAAAAACAACTGTGTTTAAAATTCTCAAAAATTCGCAATTCTCGAAATTCGCAAAATTCCGTATGAAAACCCATTTTTTCCTAGGCAAGCTATACCAACAACTTTTTGGCTTTACACTGTCATTACACTGGTGATACTCAATACCGAGTTTGGTTTGATTTGGACAACTCCTTGACTCGATGAAGAAGAACTTTTTTAAAATTCTCAAAAATTTGCAATTCGCGAAGTTCGCAAAAATCCGTATCAAAAACCATTTTTTCCTAGGCAAGCTATACCAACAACTTTTTGGCTTTACACTGTCATTACACTGGTGATACTCAATACCGAGTTTGGTTTGATTTGGACAACTCCTTGACTCGATGAAGAAGAACTTTTTTAAAATTCTCAAAAATTTGCAGTTCACGAAATTCGCAAAATTCCGTATCAAAAACCATTTTTTTCCTAGGCAAGCTATCCCAACAACTTTTTTCGCCTAACACTCTCATTACACAGTTGATACTCAATACCTAGTTTGGTTTGATTTGGACAACTCCTTGACCCGCTGAAAAAAAAATTTAAAATTCTCAAAAATTCGCAATTCGCGAAATTCGCAAAATTCCGTATGAAAACCCAACTTTTTCATGGGCACGCTCTACCAAAATTTTTTTTGCTTTACAATCTCATTACACTGGTGATACTCCATACCGCGTTTTTGGTTTGATTTGGACAACTCCTTAACCCGATGAAAAAAACCTATTTTTAAAAATCCTTTTTCGCGAAATTCGCAAAATTCCGTACAAAAACCCAATTTTTTTCCAAGGCAAGCTCTACCAATATTTTTGCTTTACACTGTCTTTACACTGGTGACACTCAATACCGAGTTTGGTTTGATTTGGACAACTCCTTGACCCGATGAAAAAGATTTTTTTTAAAATTCTCAAAATTTCGCAATTCGCGAAATTCGCAAAATTCCGTATGAAAAACCATTTTTTTCCTAGGCAAGCTATACCAACAACTTTTGGCTTTACACTGTCATTACACTGGTGATACTCAATACCGAGTTTGGTTTGATTTGGGCAACTCCTTGACCCGATGAAAAACAACTGTGTTTAAAATTCTCAAAAATTCGCAATTCTCGAAATTCGCAAAATTCCGTATGAAAACCCATTTTTTCCTAGGCAAGCTATACCAACAACTTTTTGGCTTTACACTGTCATTACACTGGTGATACTCAATACCGAGTTTGGTTTGATTTGGACAACTCCTTGACTCGATGAAGAAGAACTTTTTTAAAATTCTCAAAAATTTGCAATTCGCGAAGTTCGCAAAAATCCGTATCAAAAACCATTTTTTTCCTAGGCAAGCTATACCAACAACTATTTTGCTTTACACTCTCGCTACACTGTTGATACCAAATGCCGAGTTTGGTTTGATTTGGACAACTCCTTGACCCAACGAAAAGAAAATTTTTTTAAAGTTCTCAAAAATTCGCAATTCGCGAAATTCGCAAAATTCTGTATGAAAACCCAACTTTTTCCGAGGCACGCTCTGCCAAAAACTTTTTTGCTTTACACTCTCATTAAACTGGTGATTCTCCATACCGAGTTTGGTTTGATTTGGACAACACCTTAACCCGATGAAAAAACCTATTTTTAAAATTCCTTTTTTGCGAAATTCGCAAAATTCCGTACGAAAACCCAATTTTTTTCCGAGGCAAGCTATACCATTTTTTTTGCTTTACACTGTCATTACACTGATGATACTCAATACCGAGTTTGGTTTGATTTGGTCAACTCCTTGACCCGATGAAAAACAACTTTTTTTAAAATGCTCAAAAATTCGCAATTTTCGCGAAATTCGCAAAATTCCGTATGAAAACCCATTTTTTCCTAGGCAAGCTATACCAACAGCTTTTTGGCTTTACACTGTCATTACACTGGTGATACTCAATACCGAGTTTGGTTTGATTTGGACAACTCCTTGACCCAACGAAAAGAAATTTTTTTTAAAGTTCTCAAAAATTCGCAATTCGCGAAATTCGCAAAATTCTGTATGAAAACCCAACTTTTTCCGAGGCACGCTCTGCCAAAAACTTTTTTGCTTTACACTCTCATTACACTGGTGATACTCCATACCGAGTTAGGTTTGATTTGGACAACACCTTAACCCGATGAAAAAACCTATTTTTAAAATTCCTTTTTTGCGAAATTCGCAAAATTCCGTACGAAAACCCAATTTTTTTCCGAGGCAAGCTATACCATTTTTTTGCTTTACACTGTCATTACACTGATGATACTCAATACCGAGTTTGGTTTGATTTGGTCAACTCCTTGACCCGATGAAAAACAACTATTTTTAAAATGCTCAAAAATTCGCAATTCGCGAAATTCGCAAAATTCCGTATGAAAACACATTTTTTCCTGGGCAAGCTATACCAACAACTTTTTGGCTTTACACTGCTATTACACTGGTGATACTCAATACCGAGTTTGGTTTGATTTGGACAACTCCTTGACTCGATGATGAAGAACTTTTTTAAAATTCTCAAAAATTTGCAATTCGCGAAATTCGCAAAAATCCGTATCAAAAACCATTTTTTTCCTAGGCAAGCTATACCAACAACTATTTTGCTTTACACTCTCGCTACACTGTTGATACCAAATGCCGAGTTTGGTTTGATTTGGACTACTCCTTGACCCAACGAAAAGAAAGTTTTTTTAAAGTTCTCAAAAATTCGCAATTCGCGAAATTCGCAAAATTCTGTATGAAAACCCAACTTTTTCCGAGGCACGCTCTGCCAAAAACTTTTTTGCTTTACACTCTCATTACACTGGTGATACTCCATACCGAGTTCGGTTTGATTTGGACAACACCTTAACCCGATGAAAAAACCTATTTTTAAAATTCCTTTTTTGCGAAATTCGCAAAATTCCGTACGAAAACCCAATTTTTTTCCGAGGCAAGCTATACCATTTTTTTGCTTTACACTGTCATTACACTGATGATACTCAATACCGAGTTTGGTTTGATTTGGTCAACTCCTTGACCCGATGAAAAACAACTATTTTTAAAATGCTCAAAAATTCGCAATTCGCGAAATTCGCAAAATTCCGTATGAAAACACATTTTTTCCTGGGCAAGCTATACCAACAACTTTTTGGCTTTACACTGCTATTACACTGGTGATACTCAATACCGAGTTTGGTTTGATTTGGACAACTCCTTGACTCGATGATGAAGAACTTTTTTAAAATTCTCAAAAATTTGCAATTCGCGAAATTCGCAAAAATCCGTATCAAAAACCATTTTTTTCCTAGGCAAGCTATACCAACAACTATTTTGCTTTACACTCTCGCTACACTGTTGATACCAAATGCCGAGTTTGGTTTGATTTGGACAACTCCTTGACCCAACGAAAAGAAAGTTTTTTTAAAGTTCTCAAAAATTCGCAATTCGCGAAATTCGCAAAATTCTGTATGAAAACCCAACTTTTTCCGAGGCACACTCTGCCAAAAACTTTTTTGCTTTACACTCTCATTACACTGGTGATACTCCATACCGAGTTTGGTTTGATTTGGACAACACCTTAACCCGATGAAAAAACCTATTTTTAAAATTCCTTTTTTGCGAAATTCGCAAAATTCCGTACGAAAACCCAATTTTTTTCCGAGGCAAGCTATACCATTTTTTTTTTGCTTTACACTGTCATTACGCTGATGATACTCAATACCGAGTTTGGTTTGATTTGGTCAACTCCTTGACCCGATGAAAAACAACTATTTCTAAAATGCTCAAAAATTCGCAATTCGCGAAATTCGCAAAATTCCGTATGAAAACCCATTTTTTCCTAGGCAAGCTATACCAACAACTTTTTGGCTTTACACTGTCATTACACTGGTGATACTCAATACCGAGTTTGGTTTGATTTGGACAACTCCTTGACTCGATGAAGAAGAACTTTTTTAAAGTTCTCAAAAATTTGCAATTCGCGAAATTCGCAAAAATCCGTATCAAAAACCATTTTTTCCTAGGCAAGCTATACCAACAACTATTTTGCTTTACACTCTCGCTACACTGTTGATACCAAATGCCGAGTTTGGTTTGATTTGGACAACTCCTTGACCCAACGAAAAGAAAATTTTTTCAAAGTTCTCAAAAATTCGCAATTCGCGAAATTCGCAAAATTCTGTATGAAAACCCAACTTTTTCCGAGGCACGCTCTGCCAAAAACTTTTTTGCTTTACACTCTCATTACACTGGTGATACTCCATACCGAGTTTGGTTTGATTTGGACAACACCTTAACCCGATGAAAAAACCTATTTTTAAAATTCCTTTTTTGCGAAATTCGCAAAATTCCGTACGAAAACCCAATTTTTTTCCGAGGCAAGCTATACCAATTTTTTTGCTTTATACTGTCATTACACTGATGATACTCAATACCGAGTTTGGTTTGATTTGGTCAACTCCTTGACCCGATGAAAAACAACTATTTTTAAAATGCTCAAAAATTCGCAATTCGCGAAATTCGCAAAATTCCGTATGAAAACCCATTTTTTCCTAGGCAAGCTATACCAACAACTTTTTGGCTTTACACTGTCATTACACTGGTGATACTCAATACCGAGTTTGGTTTGATTTGGACAACTCCTTGACTCGATGAAGAAGAACTTTTTTAAAATTCTCAAAAATTTGCAATTCGCGGAATTCGCAAAATACCGTATCAAAAACCATTTTTTTTCCTAGGCAAGCTATACCAACAACTATTTTGCTTTACACTCTCGCTACACTGTTGATACCAAATGCCGAGTTTGGTTTGATTTGGACAACTCCTTGACCCGACGAAAAGAAAAATTTTTTAAAGTTCTCAAAAATTCGCAATTCGCGAAATTCGCAAAATTCTGTATGAAAACCCAACTTTTTCCGAGGCACGCTCTGCCAAAAACTTTTTTGCTTTACACTCTCATTACACTGGTGATACTCCGTACCGTGTTTGGTTTGATTTGGACAACACCTTAACCCGATGAAAAAACCTATTTTTAAAATTCCTTTTTTGCGAAATTCGCAAAATTCCGTACGAAAACCCAATTTTTTTCCGAGGCAAGCTATACCATTTTTTTTGCTTTACACTGTCATTACACTGATGATACTCAATACCGAGTTTGGTTTGATTAGGTCAACTCCTTGACCCGATGAAAAACAACTATTTTTAAAATGCTCAAAAATTCGCAATTCGCGAAATTCGCAAAATTCCGTATGAAAACCCATTTTTTCCTAGGCAAGCTATACCAACAACTTTTTGGCTTTACACTGTCATTACACTGGTGATACTCAATACCGAGTTTGGTTTGATTTGGACAACTCCTTGACTCGATGAAGAAGAACTTTTTTAAAATTCTCAAAAATTTGCAATTCGCGGAATTCGCAAAATACCGTATCAAAAACCATTTTTTTTCCTAGGCAAGCTATACCAACAACTATTTTGCTTTACACTCTCGCTACACTGTTTATACCAAATGCCGAGTTTGGTTTGATTTGGACAACTCCTTGACCCGACGAAAAGAAAAATTTTTTAAAGTTCTCAAAAATTCGCAATTCGCGAAATTCGCAAAATTCTGTATGAAAACCCAACTTTTTCCGAGGCACGCTCTGCCAAAAACTTTTTTGCTTTACACTCTCATTACACTGGTGATACTCCATACCGTGTTTGGTTTGATTTGGACAACACCTTAACCCGATGAAAAAACCTATTTTTAAAATTCCTTTTTTGCGAAATTCGCAAAATTCCGTACGAAAACCCATTTTTTTTCCGAGGCAAGCTATACCATTTTTTTTGCTTTACACTGTCATTACACTGATGATACTCAATACCGAGTTTGGTTTGATTAGGTCAACTCCTTGACCCGATGAAAAACAACTATTTTTAAAATGCTCAAAAATTCGCAATTCGCGAAATTCGCAAAATTCCGTATGAAAACCCATTTTTTCCTAGGCAAGCTATACCAACAACTTTTTGGCTTTACACTCTCGCTACACTGTTGAAACTTAATGGCGAGTTTGGTTTGATTTGGACAACTCCTTGACCCGACGAAAAACAACTGTGTTTAAAATTCTCAAAAATTCGCAATTCGCGAAATTCGCAAAATTCTGTATGAAAACCCAACTTTTTCCGAGGCACGCTCTGCCAAAAACTTTTTTGCTTTAAACTCTCATTACACTGGTGATACTCCATACCCAGTTTGGTTTGATTTGGACAACTCCTTGACTCGATGAAGAAGAACTTTTTTAAAATTCTCAAAAATTTGCAATTCGCGAAATTCGCAAAATTCCGTATCAAAAACCATTTTTTTTCCTAGGCAAGCTATACCAACAACTATTTTGCTTTACACTCTCGCTACACTGTTGATACTTAATGGCGAGTTTGGTTTGATTTGGACAACTCCTTGACCCGACGAAAAACAACTGTGTTTAAAATTCTCAAAAATTCGCAATTCGCGAAATTCGCAAAATTCTGTATGAAAACCCAACTTTTTCCGAGGCACGCTCTGCCAAAAACTTTTTTGCTTTATACTCTCATTACACTGGTGATACTCCATACCGAGTTTGGTTTGATTTGGACAACACCTTAACCCAATGAAAAAACCTATTTTTAAAATTCCTTTTTTGCGAAATTCGCAAAATTCTGTACGAAAACAAAATTTTTTCTCCGAGGCAAGCTCTACCATTTTTTTGCTTTAAACTGTCATTACACTGATGATACTCAATACCGAGTTTGGTTTGATTTCGTCAACTCCTTGACCCGATGAAAAACAACTATTTTTAAAATGCTCAAAAATTCGCAATTCGCGAAATTCGCAAAATTCCGTATGAAAACCCATTTTTTCCTAGGCAAGCTATACCAACAACTTTTTGGCTTTACACTGTCAATACACTGGTGATACTCAATACCGAGTTTGGTTTGATTTGGACAACTCCTTGACTCGATGAAGAAGAACTTTTTTAAAATTCTCAAAAATTTGCAATTCGCGATATTCGCAAAATTCCGTATCAAAAACCATTTTTTTTCCTAGGCAAGCTATACCAACAACTATTTTGCTTTACACTCTTGCTACACTGTTGATACTTAATGCCGAGTTTGGTTTGATTTGGACAACTCCTTGACCCGACGACCCAACTGTGTTTAAAATTCTCAAAAATTCGCAATTCGCGAAATTCGCCAAATTCTGTATGAAAACCCAACTTTTTCCGAGGCACGCTCTGCCAAAAACTTTTTTGCTTTACACTCTCATTACACTGGTGATACTCCATACCGAGTTTGGTTTGATTTGGACAACAGCTTAACCCAATGAAAAAACCTATTTTTAAAATTCCTTTTTTGCGATATTCGCAAAATTCCGTACGAAAACCCAATTTTTTCCGAGGCAAGCTCTACTATTTTTTTGCATTACACTGTCATTACACTGATGATACTCAATACCGAGTTTGCTTTGATATGGTCAACTCCTTGACTCGATGGAATCAACTATTTTTAAAATTCTCAAAAATTCGCAATTCGCGATATTCGCCAAATTCCGTACGAAAAACCTTTTTTTCCTAGGCAAGCTATTCCAACAACTTTTTTGCTTTACACTCTCATTACACTGGTGACACTCAATACCGAGTTTGATTTGATTTGGACAACTCCTTGACCCCCTGAAAAAGAATTTTTTTTTAAATTCTCAAAAATTCGCAATTCGCGAAATTCGCAAAATTCCGTTTGAAAACCCATTTTTTCCTAGGCAAGCTATACCAACAACTTTTTGGCTTTACACTGTCATTACACTGGTGATACTCAATACCGAGTTTGGTTTGATTTGGACAACTCCTTGACTCGATGAAGAAGAACTTTTTTAAAATTCTCAAAAATTTGCAATTCGCGATATTCGCAAAATTCCGTATCAAAAACCATTTTTTTTCCTAGGCAAGCTATACCAACAACTATTTTGCTTTACACTCTTGCTACACTGTTGATACTTAATGCCGAGTTTGGTTTGATTTGGACAACTCCTTGACCCGACGACCCAACTGTGTTTAAAATTCTCAAAAATTCGCAATTCGCGAAATTCGCCAAATTCTGTATGAAAACCCAACTTTTTCCGAGGCACGCTCTGCCAAAAACTTTTTTGCTTTACACTCTCATTACACTGGTGATACTCCATACCGAGTTTGGTTTGATTTGGACAACAACTTAACCCAATGAAAAAACCTATTTTTAAAATTCCTTTTTTGCGAAATTCGCAAAATTCCGTACGAAAACCCAATTTTTTCCGAGGCAAGCTCTACTATTTTTTTGCATTACACTGTCATTACACTGATGATACTCAATACCGAGTTTGCTTTGATATGGTCAACTCCTTGACTCGATGGAATCAACTATTTTTAAAATTCTCAAAAATTGACAATTCGCGATATTCGCCAAATTCCGTACGAAAAACCTTTTTTTCCTAGGCAAGCTATTCCAACAACTTTTTTGCTTTACACTCTCATTACACTGGTGACACTCAATACCGAGTTTGATTTGATTTGGACAACTCCTTGACCCCCTGAAAAAGAATTTTTTTTTAAATTCTCAAAAATTCGCAATTCGCGAAATTCGCAAAATTCCGTTTGAAAACCCATTTTTTCCTAGGCAAGCTATACCAACAACTTTTTGGCTTTACACTGTTATTACACTGGTGATACTCAATACCGAGTTGGGTTTGATTTGGGCAACTCCTTGACCCGATGAAAAAAAAAACTTTTTTTAAAATTCTCAAAAATTCGCAATTCGCGAAATTCGCAAAATTCCGTATGAAAACCCATTATTTTCCTAGGCAAGCTATACCAACAACTTTTTGGCTTTACACTGTCATAACACTGGTGATACTCAATATCGAGTTTGGTTTGATTTGGACAACACCTTAACCCGATGAAAAAACCTATTTTTAAAATTCCTTTTTTGCGAAGTTCGCAAAATTCCGTACGAAAACATAATTTTTTTCCGAGGCAAGCTCTACCATTTTTTTTTGCTTTACACTGTTATTACACTGATGATACTCAATACCGAGATTGGTTTGATTTGGTCAACTCTTTGACTCGATGGAATCAACTATTTTTAAAATTCTCAAAAATTCGCAATTCGCGATATTCGCCAAATTCCGTACGAAAAAGCTTTTTTTCCTAGGCAAGCTATACCAACAACTTTTTTGCTTTACACTCTCATTACACTGGTGATACTCAATACCGAGTTTGATTTGATTTGGACAACTCCTTGACCCGCTGAAAAAGAATTTTTTTTTTAAATTCTCAATAATTCGCAATTCGCGAAATTCGCAAAATTCCGTATGAAAACCCATTTTTTTCCTAGGCAAGCTATACCAAAAACTTTTTGGCTTTAGACTGTTATTACACTGGTGATACTCAATACCGGGTGGGGTTTGATTTGGGCAACTCCTTGACCCGATGAAGAATAATTATTTTTGAAATTCTCAAAAATTCGCAATTCGCGAAATTCGCAAAATTTCGTATGAAAACCCATTTTTTTCCTAGGCAAGCTATACCAACAACTTTTTGGCTTTACACTGTCATAACAATGGTGATACTCAATACCGAGTTTGGTTTGATTTAGACAACTCCTTGACCCGACGAAAAAGACCTTTTTTTTAAAATTCCTTCTTCGCGAAATTCAAAAATTTCTATATGAAAACCCAACTTTTTTCCTAGGCAAGCTAAACCAATACTTTTTGCTTTACACTGTCATTACACTGGTGATACTCAATACCGAGTTTGGTTTGATTTGGGCAACTCATTGACCAGATGAAGAAGAACTTTTTTAAAATTATCAAAAATTCGCAATTCGCGAAATTCGAAAAATTCCGTATGAAAACCCATTTTTTTCCTAGGCAAGCTATACCAACAACTTTTTGGCTTTACACTGTCATAACAATGGTGATACTCAATACCGAGTTTGGTTTGATTTGGACAACTCCTTGACCCGACGAAAAAGACCTTTTTTTTAAAATTCCTTCTTCGCGAAATTCAAAAATTTCTATATGAAAACCCTAACTTTTTTCCTAGGCAAGCTAAACCAATACTTTTTGCTTTACACTGTCATTACACTGGTGATACTCAATACCGAGTTGGGTTTGATTTGGGCAACTCGTTGACCCCATGAAAAGCAACTATTTTTAAAATTCTCAGTAACTCGCAATTCGTGAAATTCGCAAAAATCCGTGTGAAAACCCATTTTTTCCTAGGCAAGCTATACCAACAACTTTTTGGCTTTACACTGTCATTACACTGGTGATACTCAATACCGAGTTGGGTTTGATTTGGACAACTCCTTGACCCGATGAAGAAGAACTTTTTTAAAATTATCAAAAATTCGCAATTCGCGAGATTCGCAAAATTCCGTATGAAAACCCATTTTTTTTCCTAGGCAAGCTATACCAACAACCTTTTGGGTTTACACTGTCATTACACTGTTGATACTCAATACCGAGTTTTGTTTGATTTGGAAAACTCCTTGATCCGATGAAGAAGAAATTTTTTAAAATTCTCAAAAATTTGCTATTCGCGAAATTCGCAAAATTCCGTATCAAAAACCATTTTTTTCCTAGGCAAGCTATACCAACAACTTTTGGCTTTACACTGTCATTACACTGGTGATACTCAATACCGCGTTTGGTTTGATTTGGACAACACCTTAACCCGATGAAAAAACCTATTTTTAAAATTCCTTTTTCGCGGAAATTCGCAAAATTCCGTACGAAAACCCAATTCTTTCCGAGGCAAGCTCTACCATTTTTTTTGCTTTACACTGTCATTACACTGGTGATACTCAATACCGAGTTTGGTTTGATTTGGGCAACTCCTTGACGCTATGAAAAACAACTATTTTTAAAATTCGCAAAAATTCGCAATTCGCGAAATTCGCAAAATTCCGTATGAAAAACCATTTTTTTCCTAGGCAAGCTATACCAACAACTTTTTGGCTTTACACTGTCATTACACTGGTGATACTCAATACCGAGTTGGGTTTGATTTGGGCAACTCGTTGACCCCATGAAAAGCAACTATTTTTAAAATTCTCAGTAACTCGCAATTCGTGAAATTCGCAAAAATCCGTGTGAAAACCCATTTTTTCCTAGGCAAGCTATAGCAACAACTTTTTGGCTTTACACTGTCATTACACTGGTGATACTCAATACCGAGTTGGGTTTGATTTGGACAACTCCTTGAACCGATGAAGAAGAACTTTTTTAAAATTATCAAAAATTCGCAATTCGCGAGATTCGCAAAATTCCGTATGAAAACCCATTTTTTTCCTAGGCAAGCTATACCAACAACTTTTTGGGTTTACACTGTCATTACACTGGTGATACTCAATACCGAGTTTTGTTTGATTTGGAAAACTCCTTGATCCGATGAAGAAGAACTTTTTTAAAATTCTCAAAAATTTGCAATTCGCGAAATTCGCAAAATTCCGTATCAAAAACCATTTTTTCCTAGGCAAGCTATACCAACAACTTTTGGCTTTACACTGTCATTACACTGTTGATACTCAATACCGAGTTTGGTTTGATTTGGGCAACTCCTTGACCCGATGAAAAACAACTATTTTTAAAATTCTCAAAAATTCGCAATTCGCGAAATTCGCAAAATTCCGTATGTAAACCCATTTTTTTCCAAGGCAAGCTATACCAACAACTTTTTGGCTTTACACTGTCATTACACTGGTGATACTGAATACCGAGTTGGGTTTGATTTGGGCAACTCCTTGACCCCATTAAAAACAACTATTTTTAAAATTCTCAAAAATTCGCAATTCGTGAAATTCGCAAAATTCCGTGTGAAAACCCATTTTTTTCCTAGGCAAGCTACACCAACAACTTTTTGCTTTACACTGTCATTACACTGGTGATACTCAATATCGAGTTTGGTTTGATTTGGACAACTCCTTGACCCGATGAAGAAGAGCTTTTTTAAAATTCTCAAAAATTTGCAATTCGCGAAATTCGCAAAATTCCGTATCGAAAACCATTTTTTTCCTAGGCAAGCTATACCAACAACTTTTTGGCTTTACACTGTCATTACACTGGTGATACTCAATATCGAGTTTGGTTTGATTTGGACAACTCCTTGACCCGATGAAGAAGAGCTTTTTTAAAATTCTCAAAAATTTGCAATTCGCGAAATTCGCAAAATTCCGTATCAAAAACCATTTTTTTTCCTAGACAAGCTATACCAACAACTTTTTGGCGTTACACTTTCATGACACTGTTGATACTCAAAACCGAGTTTGGTTTGATTTGGGCAACTCCTTGACTCGATGAAAAACAACTAATTTTAAAATTCTCAAAAATTCGCAATTCGCGATATTCGCCAAATTCGGTATGAAAAACCATTTTTTTCCTAGGCAAGCTATACTAACAACTTGTTTGCTTTACACTATCATTTCACTGGTGATACTCAATACGGAGTTTTATTTGATTTGGACAACTCCTTGACCCGCTGAAAAAGAATTTTTTTAAATTCTCAAAAATTCGCAATTCGTGAAATTCGCAAAATTCCGTGTGAAAACCCATTTTTTTCCTAGGCAAGCTATACCAACAACTTTTTGGCTTTACACTGTCATTACACTGGTGATACTCAATACCGAGTTTAGTTTGATTTGGAAAACTGCTTGACCCGATGAAGAAGAACTTTTTTAAAATTCTCAAAATTTTGCAATTCGCGAAATTCGCAAAATTCCGTATCAAAAACCATTTTTTTCCTAGGCAAGCTATAACAACAACTTTTGGCTTTACACTGTCATTACACTGGTGATACTTAATACCGAGTTTGGTTTGATTTGGGCAACTCCTTGACCCGATGAAAAACAATTATTTTTAAAATTCTCAAAAATTCGCAATTCGCGAAATTCGCAAAATTCCGTATGAAAACCCATTTTTTTCCTAGGCAAGCTATACCAACAACTTTTTGGCTTTACACTGTCATTACACTGGTGATACTCAATACTGAGTTGGGTTTGATATGGGCAACTCGTTGACCCCATGAAAAGCAACTATTTTTAAAATTCTCAGTAACTCGCAATTCGTGAAATTCGCAAAAATCCGTGTGAAAACCCATTTTTTCCTAGGCAAGCTATACCAACAACTTTTTGGCTTTACACTGTCATTACACTGGTGATACTCAATACCGAGTTGGGTTTGATTTGGACAACTCCTTGACCCGATGAAGAAGAACTTTTTTAAAATTCTCAAAAATTTGCAATTCGCGAAATTGGCAAAATTCCGTATAAAAAACCAATTTTTTCCTAGGCAAGCTATACCAACAACTTTTGGCTTTACACTGTCATTACACTGGTGATACTCAATACCGAGTTTGGTTTGATTTGGGCAACTCCTTGACCCGATGAAAAACAACTATTTTTAAAATTCTCAAAAATTCGCAATTCGCGAAATTCGCAAAATTCCGTATGTAAACCCATTTTTTTCCTAGGCAAGCTATACCAACAACTTTTGGCTTTACACTGTCATTACACTGGTGATACTCAATACCGAGTTGGGTTTGATTTGGGCAACTCCTTGACCCCATTAAAAACAACTATTATTAAAATTCTCAAAAAATCGCAATTCGTGAAATTCGCAAAATTCCGTGTGAAAACCCATTTTTTTCCTGGGCAAGCTACACCAACAACTTTTTGCTTTACACTGTCATTACACTGGTGATACTCAATATCGAGTTTGGTTTGATTTGGACAACTCCTTGACCCGATGAAGAAGAGCTTTTTTAAAATTCTCAAAAATCTGCAATTCGCGAAATTCGCAAAATTCCGTATCGAAAACCATTTTTTTTCCTAGGCAAGCTATACCAACAACTTTTTGGCTTTACACTGTCACTACACTGGTGATACTCAATATTGAGTTTGGTTTGATTTGGACAACTCCTTGACCCGATGAAGAAGAGATTTTTTAAAATTCTCAATAATTTGCAATTCGCGAAATTCGCAAAATTCCGTATCAAAAACATTTTTTTTCCTAGGCAAGCTATACCAACAACTTTTTGGCGTTACACTTTCATGACACTGGTGATACTCAAAACCGAGTTTGGTTTGATTTGAGCAACTCCTTGACTCGATGAAAAACAACTAATTTTAAAATTCTCAAAAATTCGCAATTCGCGATATTCGCCAAATTCGGTATGAAAAACCATTTTTTTCCTAGGCAAGCTATACCAACAACTTTTTGGCTTTACACTGTCATTACACTGGTGATACTCAATACCGAGTTGGGTTTGATTTGGACAACTCCTTGACCCGATGAAGAAGAACTTTTTTAAAATTCTCAAAAATTTGCAATTCGCGAAATTGGCAAAATTCCGTATAAAAAACCAATTTTTTCCTAGGCAAGCTATACCAACAACTTTTGGCTTTACACTGTCATTACACTGGTGATACTCAATACCGAGTTTGGTTTGATTTGGGCAACTCCTTGACCCGATGAAAAACAACTATTTTTAAAATTCTCAAAAATTCGCAATTCGCGAAATTCGCAAAATTCCGTATGTAAACCCATTTTTTTCCTAGGCAAGCTATACCAACAACTTTTGGCTTTACACTGTCATTACACTGGTGATACTCAATACCGAGTTGGGTTTGATTTGGGCAACTCCTTGACCCCATTAAAAACAACTATTATTAAAATTCTCAAAAAATCGCAATTCGTGAAATTCGCAAAATTCCGTGTGAAAACCCATTTTTTTCCTGGGCAAGCTACACCAACAACTTTTTGCTTTACACTGTCATTACACTGGTGATACTCAATATCGAGTTTGGTTTGATTTGGACAACTCCTTGACCCGATGAAGAAGAGCTTTTTTAAAATTCTCAAAAATCTGCAATTCGCGAAATTCGCAAAATTCCGTATCGAAAACCATTTTTTTTCCTAGGCAAGCTATACCAACAACTTTTTGGCTTTACACTGTCACTACACTGGTGATACTCAATATTGAGTTTGGTTTGATTTGGACAACTCCTTGACCCGATGAAGAAGAGATTTTTTAAAATTCTCAATAATTTGCAATTCGCGAAATTCGCAAAATTCCGTATCAAAAACATTTTTTTTCCTAGGCAAGCTATACCAACAACTTTTTGGCGTTACACTTTCATGACACTGGTGATACTCAAAACCGAGTTTGGTTTGATTTGAGCAACTCCTTGACTCGATGAAAAACAACTAATTTTAAAATTCTCAAAAATTCGCAATTCGCGATATTCGCCAAATTCGGTATGAAAAACCATTTTTTTCCTAGGCAAGCTATACCAACAACTTTTTTGCTTTACACTCTCATTTCACTGGTGATACTCAATACGGAGTTTTATTTGATTTGGACAACTCCTTGACCCGCTGAAAAAGAATTTTTTAAATTCTCAAAAATTCGCAATTCGTGAAATTCGCAAAATTCCGTGTGAAAACCCATTTTTTTCCTAGGCAAGCTATACCAACAACTTTTTGGCTTTACACTGTCATTACACTGGTGATACTCAATACCGAGTTTAGTTCGATTTGGAAAACTCCTTGACCCGATGAAGAAGAACTTTTTTAAAATTCTCAAAAATTTGCAATTCGCGAAATTCGCAAAATTCCGTATCAAAAACCATTTTTTTCCTAGGCAAGCTATACCAACAACTTTTGGCTTTACACTGTCATTACACTGGTGATACTCAATACCGAGTTTGGTTTGATTTGGGCAACTCCTTGACCCGATGAAAAACAACTATTTTTAAAATTCTCAAAAATTCGCAATTCGCGAATTTCGCAAAATTCCGTATGAAAACCCATTTTTTTCCTAGGCAAGCTATACCAACAACTTTTGGCTTTACACTGTCATTACACTGGTGATACTCAATACCGAGTTGGGTTTGATATGGGCAACTCGTTGACCCCATGAAAAGCAACTATTTTTAAAACTCTCAGTACCTCGCAATTCGTGAAATTCGCAAAAATCCGTGTGAAAACCCATTTTTTCCTAGGCAAGCTATACCAACAACTTTTTGGCTTTACACTGTCATTACACTGGTGATACTCAATACCGAGTTGGGTTTGATTTGGACAACTCCTTGACCCGATGAAGAAGAACTTTTTTAAAATTCTCAAAAATTCGTAATTCGCGATATTCGCCAAATTCGGTATGAAAAACCATTTTTTTCCTAGGCAAGCTATACCAACAACTTTTTTGCTTTACACTCTCATTTCACTGGTGATACTCAATACGGAGTTTTATTTGATTTGGACAACTCCTTGACCCGCTGAAAAAGAATTTTTTTAAATTCTCAAAAATTCGCAATTCGTGAAATTCGCAAAATTCCGTATGAAAACCCATTTTTTTCCTAGGCAAGCTATACCAACAACTTTTTGGCTTTATACTGTCATTACACTGGTGATACTCAATACCGAGTTTAGTTTGATTTGGAAAACTCCTTGACCCGATGAAGAAGAACTTTTTTAAAATTCTCAAAAATTTGCAATTCGCGAAATTCGCAAAATTCCGTATCAAAAACCATTTTTTTCCTAGGCAAGCTATACCAACAACTTTTGGCTTTACACTTTCATTACACTGGTGATACTCAATACCGAGTTTGGTTTGATTTGGGCAACTCCTTGACCCGATGAAAAACAACTATTTTTAAAATTCTCAAAAATTCGCAATTCGCGAATTTCGCAAAATTCCGTATGAAAACCCATTTTTTTCCTAGGCAAGCTATACCAACAACTTTTTGGCTTTACACTGTCATTACACTGATGATACTCAATACCGAGTTGGGTTTGATATGGGCAACTCGCTGACCCCATGAAAAGCAACTATTTTTAAAATTCTCAGTACCTCGCAATTCGTGAAATTCGCAAAAATCCGTGTGAAAACCCATTTTTTCCTAGGCAAGCTATACCAACAACTTTTTGGCTTTACAATGTCATTACAATGGTGATACTCAATACCGAGTTGGGTTTGATTTGGACAACTCCTTGACCCGATGAAGAAGAACTTTTTTAAAATTATCAAAAATTCGCAATTCGCGAGATTCGCAAAATACCGTATGAAAACCCATTTTTTTCCTAGGCAAGCTATACCAACAACTTTTTGGGTTTACACTGTCATTACACTGGTGATACTCAATACCGAGTTTTGTTTGATTTGGAAAACTCCTTGATCCGATGAAGAAGAACTTTTTTAAAGTTCTCAAAAATTTGCAATTCGCGAAATTCGCAAAATTCCGTATCAAAAACCATTTTTTTTCCTAGGCAAGCTATACCAACAACTTTTGGCTTTACACTGTCATTACACTGGTGATACTCAATACCGAGTTTAGTTTGATTTGGGCAACTCCTTGACCCGATGAAAAATAACTATTTTTAAAATTTTCAAAAATTCGCAATTCGCGGAATTCGCAAAATTCCGTATGTAAACCCATTTTTTTCCTAGCCAAGCCATACCAACAACTTTTTGGCTTTACACTGTCATTACACTGGTGATACTCAGTACCGAGTTGGGTTTGATTTGGGCAACTCCTTGACCCCATTAAAAACAACTTTTTTTAAAATTCTCAAAAATTCGCAATTCGTGAAATTCGCAAAATTCCGTGTGAAAACCCATTTTTTTCCTAGGCAAGCAACACCAACAACTTTTTGCTTTACACTGTCATTACACTGGTGATACTCAATATCGAGTTTGGTTTGATTTGGACAACTCCTTGACCCGATGAAGAAGAGCTTTTTTAAAATTCTCAAAAATTTGCAATTCACTAAATTCGCAAAATTCCGTATCAAAAACCATTTTTTTCCTAGGCAAGCTATACCAACAACTTTTGGCGTTACACTTTCATGACACTGGTGAAACTCAATACCGAGTTTGGTTTGATTTGGGCAACTCCATGACCCGATGAAAAACAACTATTTTTAAAATTCTCAAGAATTCTTAATTCGCGAAATTGGCAAAATTCCGTATGATAACCACTCTTTTTCCGAGGCACGCTCTGCCAAAAACTTTCTTGCTTTACACTCTCATTACACTGGTGATACTCCATACCGCGTTTGGTTTGATTTGGACAACACCTTAACCCGATGAAAAAACCTATTTTTAAAATTCCTTTTTCGCGGAAATTCGCAAAATTCCGTACGAAAACCCAATTCTTTCCGAGGCAAGC
Organism: Convolutriloba macropyga; assembly: GCF_964194025.1. Taxonomy (NCBI): domain Eukaryota; kingdom Metazoa; phylum Xenacoelomorpha; order Acoela; family Convolutidae; genus Convolutriloba; species Convolutriloba macropyga. The sequence continues at coordinate 23,540,691 of NC_134474.1, forward strand.
TCTACCATTTTTTTTTGCTTTACACTGTCATTACACTGGTGATACTCAATACCGAGTTTGGTTTGATTTGGGCAACTCCTTGACCCGATGAAAAACAACTATTTTTAAAATTCTCAAAAATTCGCAATTCGCGAAATTCGCAAAATTCCGTATGAAAACCCATTTTTTTCCCAGGCAAGCCATACCAACAAATTTTTGGCTTTACACTGTCATTACACTGGTGATACTCAATACCGAGTTGGGTTTGATTTGGGCAACTCCTTGACCCGATGAAAAACAACTGTTTTTAAAATTCTCAAAAATTCGCAATTCGTGAAATTCGCAAAATTCCGTGTGAAAACCCATTTTTTTCCTAGGCAAGCCATACCAACATCTTTTTGGCTTTACACTGTCATTACACTGGTGATACTCAATACCGAGTCGGGTTTGATTTGGACGACTCCTTGACCCGATGAAGAAGAACTTTTTAAAATCATCAAAATTTCGCAATTCGCGAAATTCGCAAAATTCCGTATGAAAACCCATTTTTTCCTAGGCAAGCTATACCAACAACTTTTTGGCTTTACACTGTCATTACTCTGTTGATACTCAATATCGAGTTTGGTTTGATTTGGACAATTCCTTGACCCGATGAAGAAGAGCTTTTTTAAAATTCTCAAAAATTTGCAATTCGCGAAATTCGCAAAATTCCGTATCAAAAACCATTTTTTTTCCTGGGCAAGCTAGACCAACAACTTTTGGCTTTACACTTTCATGACACTGGTGATACTCAATACCGAGTTTGGTTTGATTTGGGCAACTCCTTGACCCGATGAAAAACAACTATTTTTAAAATTCTCAAAAATTCGCAATTCGCGAAATTGGCGAAATTCCGTATGAGAACCACACTTTTTCCGAGGCACGCTCTGCGAAAAGCTTTTTTGCTTTACACTCTCATTACTCTGGTGATACTCCATACCGCGTTTGGCTTGATTTGGACAACACCTTAACCCGATGAAAAAACCTATTTTTAAAATTCCTTTTTCGCGGAAATTCGCAAAATTCCGTACGAAAACCCAATTTTTTTCCGAGGCAAGCTCTACCAATTTTTTTTTTTTGCTTTACACTGTCATTACACTGGTGATACTCAATACCGAGTTGGGTTTGATTTGGGCAACTCCTTGACCCGATGAAAAACAACTGTTTTTAAAATTCTCAAAAATTCGCAATTCGTGAAATTCGCAAAATTCCGTGTGAAAACCCATTTTTTTCCTAGGCAAGCCATACCAACATCTTTTTGGCTTTACACTGTCATTACACTGGTGATACTCAATACCGAGTCGGGTTTGATTTGGACGACTCCTTGACCCGATGAAGAAGAACTTTTTAAAATCATCAAAATTTCGCAATTCGCGAAATTCGCAAAATTCCGTATGAAAACCCATTTTTTCCTAGGCAAGCTATACCAACAACTTTTTGGCTTTACACTGTCATTACTCTGTTGATACTCAATATCGAGTTTGGTTTGATTTGGACAATTCCTTGACCCGATGAAGAAGAGCTTTTTTAAAATTCTCAAAAATTTGCAATTCGCGAAATTCGCAAAATTCCGTATCAAAAACCATTTTTTTTCCTGGGCAAGCTAGACCAACAACTTTTGGCTTTACACTTTCATGACACTGGTGATACTCAATACCGAGTTTGGTTTGATTTGGGCAACTCCTTGACCCGATGAAAAACAACTATTTTTAAAATTCTCAAAAATTCGCAATTCGCGAAATTGGCGAAATTCCGTATGAGAACCACACTTTTTCCGAGGCACGCTCTGCGAAAAGCTTTTTTGCTTTACACTCTCATTACTCTGGTGATACTCCATACCGCGTTTGGCTTGATTTGGACAACACCTTAACCCGATGAAAAAACCTATTTTTAAAATTCCTTTTTCGCGGAAATTCGCAAAATTCCGTACGAAAACCCAATTTTTTTCCGAGGCAAGCTCTACCAATTTTTTTTTTTTGCTTTACACTGTCATTACACTGGTGATACTCAATACCGAGTTTGGTTTGATTTGGGCAACTCCTTGACTCGATGAAAACATCTATTTTTAAAATTCTCAAAAATTCACAATTCGCGAAATTCGCAAAATTCCGTATGAAAAACCATTTTTTCCTAGGCAAGCTATACCAACAACTTTTTTGCTTTACACTCTCATTGCACTGGTGATACTCAATACCGAGTTGGGTTTGATTTGGGCAACTCCTTGACCCGATGAAAAACAACTATTTTTAAAATTCTCAAAAAATTCGCAATTCGTGAAATTCGCAAAATTCCGTGTGAAAACCATTTTTTTCCTAGGCAAGTTATACCAACAACTTTTTTGCTTTACACTCTCATTACACTGGTGATACTCAATACCGAGTTGGGTTTGATTTGGGCAACTCCTTGACCCGATGAAAAACAACTGTTTTTAAAATTCTCAAAAATTCACAATTCGCGAAATTCGCAAAGTTCCGTATGAAAGACCATTTTTCCTAGGCAAGCTATACCAACAACTTTTTTGCTTTACACTCTCATTACACTGGTGATACTCAATACCGAGTTTGGTTTGAGTTGGGCAACTCCTTGACCCGATGAAAAACAACTATTTTTAAAATTCTCAAGAATTCGCAATTCGCGAAATTCGCAAAATTCCGTATGAAAACCCATTTTTTCCTAGGCAAGCTATACCAACAACTTTTTGGCTTTGCACTGTCATTACACTGGTGATACTCAATACCGAGTTTGGTTTGATTTGGGCAACTCCTTGACCCGATGAAAAACAACTATTTTTAAAATTCTCAAAAATTCGCAATTCGCGAAATTGGCAAAATTCCGTATGAGAACCACACTTTTTCCGAGGCACGCTCTGCGAAAAGCTTTTTTGCTTTACACTCTCATTACACTGGTGATACTCCATACCGCGTTTGGCTTGATTTGGACAACACCTTAACCCGATGAAAAACCTATTTTTAAAATTCCTTTTTCGCTGAAATTCCCAAAATTCCGTACGAAAACCCAATTTTTTTCCGAGGCAAGCTTTACCAATTTTTTTGCTTTACACTGTCATTACACTGGTGATACTCAATACCGAGTTTGGTTTGATTTGGGCAACTCCTTGACTCGATGGAAAACAACTATTTTAATTCTCAAAAATTCACAATTCGCGAAATTCGCAAAATTCCGTATGAAAAACCATTTTTTCCTAGGCAAGCTATACCAACAACTTTTTTGCTTTACACTCTCATTACACTGGTGATACTCAATACCGAGTTGAGTTTGATTTGGGCAACTCCTTGACCCGATGAAAAACAACTATTTTTAAAATTCTCAAAAAATTCGCAATTCGTGAAATTCGCAAAATTCCGTGTGAAAACCCATTTTTTTCCTAGGCAAGTTATATCAACAACTTTTTTGCTTTACACTCTCATTACACTGGTGATACTCAATACCGAGTTGGGTTTGATTTGGGCTACTCCTTGACCCAATGAAAAACAACTATTTTTAAAATTCTCAAAAATTCACAATTCGCGAAATTCGCAAAGTTCCGTATGAAAAACCATTTTTTCCTAGGCAAGCTATACCAACAACTTTTTGCTTTACACGCTCATTACACTGGTAATACTCAATACTGAGTTGGGTTTGATTTGGGCAACTCCTTGACCCAATGGAAAACAACTATTTTTAAAATTCTCAAAAATTCACAATTCGCGAAATTCGCAAAGTTCCGTATGAAAAACCATTTTTTCCTAGGCAAGCTATACCAACAACTTTTTGCTTTACACTCTCATTACACTGGTGATACTCAATACCGAGTTGGGTTTGATTTGGGCTACTCCTTGACCCAATGAAAAACAACTATTTTTAAAATTCTCAAAAATTCACAATTCGCGAAATTCGCAAAGTTCCGTATGAAAAACCATTTTTTCCTAGGCAAGCTATACCAACAACTTTTTGCTTTACACGCTCATTACACTGGTAATACTCAAAACCGAGTCGGGTTTGATTTGGACAATTCCTTGACCCGATGAAGAAGAGCTTTTTTAAAATTCTCAAAAATTTGCAATTCGCGAAATTCGCAAAATTCCGTATCAAAAACCATTTTTTTCCTGGGCAAGCTAGACCAACAACTTTTGGCTTTACACTTTCATGACACTGGTGATACTCAATACCGAGTTTGGTTTGATTTGGGCAACTCCTCGACCCGATGAAAAACAACTATTTTTAAAATTCTCAAAAAATCGCAATTCGCGAAATTGGCAAAATTCCGTATGAGAACCACACTTTTTCCGAGGCACGCTCTGCGAAAAGCTTTTTTGCTTTACACTCTCATTACACTGGTGATACTCCATACCGCTTTTGGCTTGATTTGGACAACACCTTAACCCGATGAAAAAACCTATTTTTAAAATTCCTTTTTCGCGGAAATTCGCAAAATTCCGTACGAAAACCCAATTTTTTTCCGAGGCAAGCTCTACCAATTTTTTTTTGCTTTACACTGTCATTACACTGGTGATACTCAATACCGAGTTTGGTTTGATTTGGGCAACTCCTTGACTCGATGGAAAACATCTATTTTTAAAATTCTCAAAAATTCACAATTCGCGAAATTCGCAAAATTCCGTATGAAAAACCATTTTTTCCTAGGCAAGCTATACCAACAACTTTTTTGCTTTACACTCTCATTGCACTGGTGATACTCAATAACGAGTTGGGTTTGATTTGGGCAACTCCTTGACCCGATGAAAAACAACTATTTTTAAAATTCTCAAAAAATTCGCAATTCGTGAAATTCGCAAAATTCCGTGTGAAAACCCATTTTTTTCCTAGGCAAGTTATACCAACAACTTTTTTGCTTTACACTCTCATTACACTGGTGATACTCAATACCGAGTTGGGTTTGATTTGGGCAACTCCTAGACCCGATGAAAAACAACTGTTTTTAAAATTCTCAAAAATTCACAATTCGCGAAATTCGCAAAGTTCCGTATGAAAAACCATTTTCCTAGGCAAGCTATACCAACAACTTTTTTGCTTTACACTCTCATTACACTGGTGATACTCAATACCGAGTTTGGTTTGAATTGGGCAACTCCTTGACCCGATGAAAAACAACTATTTTTAAAATTCTCAAGAATTCGCAATTCGCGAAATTCGCAAAATTCCGTATGAAAACCCATTTTTTTCCTAGGCAAGCTATACCAACAATTTTGGCTTTGCACTGTCATTACACTGGTGATACTCAATACCGAGTTTGGTTTGATTTGGGCAACTCCTTGACCGATGAAAAACAACTATTTTTAAAATTCTCAAAAATTCGCAATTCGCGAAATTGGCAAAATTCCGTATGAGAACCACACTTTTTCCGAGGCACGCTCTGCGAAAAGCTTTTTTGCTTTACACTCTCATTACACTGGTGATACTCCAAACCGCGTTTGGCTTGATTTGGACAACACCTTAACCCGATGAAAAACCTATTTTTAAAATTCTTTTTTCGCTGAAATTCGCAAAATTCCGTACGAAAACCCAATTTTTTTCCGAGGCAAGCTCTACCAGTTTTTTTTGCTTTACACTGTCATTACACTGGTGATACTCAATACCGAGTTTGGTTTGATTTGGAAAACTCCTTGACTCGATGGAAAACAACTATTTTTAAAATTCTCAAAAAATTCGCAATTCGTGAAATTCGCAAAATTCCGTATGAAAAACCATTTTTTCCTAGGCAAGCTATACCAACAACTTTTTTGCTTTACACTCTCATTACACTGGTGATACTCAATACCGAGTTGAGTTTGATTTGGGCAACTCCTTGACCCGATGAAAAACAACTATTTTTAAAATTCTCAAAAAATTCGCAATTCGTGAAATTCGCAAAATTCCGTGTGAAAACCCATTTTTTTCCTAGGCAAGTTATATCAACAACTTTTTTGCTTTACACTCTCATTACACTGGTGATACTCAATACCGAGTTGGGTTTGATTTGGGCTACTCCTTGACCCAATGAAAAACCTATTTTTAAAATTCTTTTTTCGCTGAAATTCGCAAAATTCCGTACGAAAACCCAATTTTTTTCCGAGGCAAGCTCTACCAGTTTTTTTTGCTTTACACTGTCATTACACTGGTGATACTCAATACCGAGTTTGGTTTGATTTGGAAAACTCCTTGACTCGATGGAAAACAACTATTTTAATTCTCAAAAATTCACAATTCGCGAAATTCGCAAAATTCCGTATGAAAAACCATTTTTTCCTAGGCAAGCTATACCAACAACTTTTTTGCTTTACACTCTCGTTACACTGGTGATACTCAATACCGAGTTGAGTTTGATTTGGGCAACTCCTTGACCCGATGAAAAACAACTATTTTTAAAATTCTCAAAAAATTCGCAATTCGTGAAATTCGCAAAATTCCGTGTGAAAACCCATTTTTTTCCTAGGCAAGTTATATCAACAACTTTTTTGCTTTACACTCTCATTACACTGGTGATACTCAATACCGAGTTGGGTTTGATTTGGGCTACTCCTTGACCCAATGAAAAACAACTATTTTTAAAATTCTCAAAAATTCACAATTCGCGAAATTCGCAAAGTTCCGTATGAAAAACCATTTTTTCCTAGGCAAGCTATACCAACAACTTTTTGCTTTACACGCTCATTACACTGGTAATACTCAATACTGAGTTGGGTTTGATTTGGGCAACTCCTTGACCCGATGAAAAACAACTATTTTTAAAATTCTCAAAAATTTGCAATTCGCGAAATTCGTAAAATTCCGTATCAAAAACCATTTTTTTCCTTGACAAGCTATACCAACAACTTTTGGCTTTACACTGTCATTACACTGTTGATACTCAATGCCGAGTTTGGTTTGAATTGGGCAACTCCTTGACCCGATGAAAAACAACTATTTTTAAAATTCTCAAAAATTCGCAATTCGCGAAATTCGCAAAGTTCCGTATGAAAAACCATTTTTTCCTAGGCAAGCTATACCAACAATTTTTTGCTTTACACTCTCATTACACTGGTGATACTCAATACCGAGTTGAGTTTGATTTGGGCAACTCCTTGACCCGATGAAAAACAACTATTTTTAAAATTCTCAAAAAATTCGCAATTCGTGAAATTCGCAAAATTCCGTGTGAAAACCCATTTTTTTCCTAGGCAAGTTATATCAACAACTTTTTTGCTTTACACGCTCATTACACTGGTAATACGCTCATTACACTGGTGACTTGGGCAACTCCTTGACCCAATGAAAAACAACTATTTTTAAAATTCTCAAAAATTCACAATTCGCGAAATTCGCAAAGTTCCGTATGAAAAACCATTTTTTCCTTGACAAGCTATACCAACAACTTTTGGCTTTACACTGTCATTACACTGGTGATACTCAATACCGAGTTTGGTTTGAATTGGGCAACTCCTTGACCCGATGAAAAACAACTATTTTTAAAATTCTCAAAAATTCGCAATTCGTGAAATTCGCAAAATTCCGTGTGAAAACCCATTTTTTTCCTAGGCAAGTTATATCAACAACTTTTTTGATTTACACGCTCATTACACTGGTAATACTCTCATTACACTGGTGATTTGGGCAACTCCTTGACCCAATGAAAAACAACTATTTTTAAAATTCTCAAAAATTCGCAATTCGTGAAATTCGCAAAATTCCGTATGAAAAACCATTTTTCTCCTAGGCAAGCTATACCAACAACTTTTTGCTTTACAATCTCATTACACTGGTGATACTCAATACCGAGTTGAGTTTGATTTGGGCAACTCCTTGACCCGATGAAAAACAACTATTTTTAAAATTCTCAAAAAATTCGCAATTCGTGAAATTCGCAAAATTCCGTGTGAAAACCCATTTTTTTCCTAGGCAAGTTATATCAACAACTTTTTTGCTTTACACGCTCATTACACTGGTAATAATCTCATTACACTGGTGATTTGGGCAACTCCTTGACCCAATGAAAAACAACTATTTTTAAAATGCTCAAAAATTCACAATTCGCGAAATTCGCAAAGTTCCGTATGAAAAACCATTTTTTCCTTGACAAGCTATACCAACAACTTTTGGCTTTACACTGTCATTACACTGGTGATACTCAATACCGATTTTGGTTTGAATTGGGCAACTCCTTGACCCGATGAAAAACAACTATTTTTAAAATTCTCAAAAATTCGCAATTCGCGAAATTCGCAAAATTCCGTATGAAAACCCATTTTTTTTCCTAGGCAAGCTATACCAACAACTTTTTGGCTTCGCAATGTCATTACACTGGTGATACTCAATACCGAGTTGGGTTTGATTTGGGCAACTCCTTGACTCAATGGAAAACAAATATTTTTAAAATTCTCAAAAATTCACAATTCGCGAAATTCGCAAAATTCCGTATGAAAAACCATTTTTTCCTAGGCAAGCTATACCTACAACTTTTTTGCTTTACACTCTCATTACACTGGTGATACTCAATACCGAGTTGGGGTTGATTTGGGCAACTCCTTGACCCGATGAAAAACAACTATTTTTAAAATTCTCAAAAAATTCGCAATTCGTGAAATTCGCAAAATTCCGTGTGAAAACCCCTTTTTTTCCTAGGCAAGCTATACCAATAACTTTTTTGCTTTACACTCTCATTACACTGGTGATACTCAATACCGAGTTGGGTTTGATTTGGGCAACTCCTTGACCCGATGAAAAACAACTATTGTTAAAATTCTCAAAAATTCACAATTCGCGAAATTCGCAAAATTCCGTATGAAAACCCATTTTTTTCCTAGGCAAGCTATACCAACAACTTTTTGGCTTCACACTGTCATTACACTGGTGATACTCAATACTGAGTTGGGTTTGATTTGGGCAACTCCTTGACCCGATGAAAAACAACTATTTTTAAAATTCTCAAAAATTCGCAATTCGTGAAATTCGCAAAATTCCGTGTGATAACCCATTTTTTTCCTAGGCTAGCCATACCAACAACTTTTTGGCTTTACACTGTCATTACACTGGTGATACTCAATACCGAGTTTGCTTTGAATTGGGCAGCTCCTTGACCCGATGAAAAACAACTATTTTTAAAATTCTCAAAAATTCGCAATTCGCGAAATTCGCAAAATTCCGTATGAAAACCCATTTTTTTCCTAGGCAGGCTATACCAACAACTTTTTGGCTTTGCACTGTCATTACACTGGTGATACTCAATACCGAGTTGGGTTTGATTTGGGCAACTCCTTGACCCGATGAAAAACAACTATTTTTAAAATTCTCAAAAATTCGCAATTCGTGAAATTCGCAAAATTCCGTGTGATAACCCATTTTTTTCCTAGGCTAGCCATACCAACAACTTTTTGGCTTTACACTGTCATTACACTGGTGATACTCAATACCGAGTTGGGTTCGATTTGGGCAACTCCTTGACTCAATGGAAAACAAATATTTTTAAAATTCTCAAAAATTCACAATTCGCGAAGTTCGCAAAATTCCGTATGAAAAACCATTTTTTCCTAGGCAAGCTATACCTACAACTTTTTTGCTTTACACTCTCATTACACTGGTGATACTCAATACCGAGTTGGGGTTGATTTGGGCAAATCCTTGACCCGATGAAAAACAACGATTTTTAAAATTCTCAAAAAATTCGCAATTCGTGAAATTCGCAAAATTCCGTGTGAAAACCCATTTTTTCCCTAGGCAAGCTATACCAACAACTTTTTTGCTTTACACTCTCATTACACTGGTGATACTCAATACCGAGTTGGGTTTGATTTGGGCAACTCCTTGACCCGATGAAAAACAACTATTTTTAAAATTCTCAAAAATTCGCAATTCGTGAAATTCGCAAAATTCCGTGTGATAACCCATTTTTTTCCTAGGCAAGCCATACCAACAACTTTTTGGCTTTACACTGTCATTACACTGGTGATACTCAATACCGAGTTGGGTTCGATTTGGGCAACTCCTTGACTCAATGGAAAACAAATATTTTTAAAATTCTCAAAAATTCACAATTCGCGAAATTCGCAAAATTCCGTATGAAAAACCATTTTTTCCTAGGCAAGCTATACCTACAACTTTTTTGCTTTACACTCTCATTACACTGGTGATACTCAATACCGAGTTGGGGTTGATTTGGTGGAGTCAGTGTTGACTTCCAACAAAAGGATTTATAAACTTATTTTATTTAATAAATAAATACTGAAATACTCAACCCTGATTGGTTGAAATTATGGAAATACCTTTCCCTTAAATGTTTATTTGTTATTCCCAGAGACAACAAGACAACTCTACCCTTTAGTCGGTACCAGTCAGACCTGATATAATAATAAAGTATATTTCTCTCTCTCTACTCCGCTCTTGTTTTGTATTGAGATATACGCTAGACTTTAGCATTGCGGCCGGAGCACTGTCTGCTGAAGCTCAGATAGAAGAGTAACAGACTAGAGGAATAGAACTTTAGTTAGTCAGGTAAGCCTTAAGATATACTATATTCTTGAGACTCCATAAGACAGAGTTAGAGTAACCTCCCTAGGTAACCCTACCTCAGCACACGTCTTATCTGGTGCGACCAGTGCCGGACTAATTTTGAAATAGCGAACAATTATTTTTCATTATCCGTACGGAAAAATTAACAATTCAAAAAAATTAACCTCCATATTAAGAACACTACAGTGATAACAATGGCCAGTAATTTCCTTCAACAACTAGATGATAACAATTATAACAATTATTTAATACCATTCACAATCTCTGATGATTTTCCTTTCGAAAATCGTGAAACAATACACAAAATATTAATAAATTTGAAGAATAACTTCTTCAAAGAAACAAAACATATACAACAAATAAGTATCCATAGAAACCACTTAGCTCATTATCTTCCAGTAATACTACTAGGAAGAGACCAACTAAATAAAAATTATGTCTTTTCAATTTCCAGAACGACATAACGTTACCAGACATGTTAAAAACATTTTTAAAACGACACGAAGAATCCCAAGATAGAACAAAATTAAAAGCGATACCGACTTCAACATACGAATTACTACGAAATACATCTGAGTATCTAAATGAATATCAAAAACCGATACACTCAGTTAACGATAAACTTCGAAACGATATAACAAATTATAACAATTGGTTAACAAGGATTATTGAAATAAAGACAGAATTGAAATCAGCTACCTTAGATGTAGTACAAATAATTTCTGAGTTCACATTCTTATTCTGGTTAGATAATTTTGAACATATTAACGAAAAAAGAAAAGAATTTGGAATAGCATTCAGAACAGAAATTGAAAAAATCAATGAGGAACTAAAACAAATTTGGAACAGTGAATATTATTCACCGTATTTTGAAAGTACATTAAAAGTATGCTCAGATAGCATAAATTACATACAAGGTTTAGAAAGTTATATACAAATATTGGATCAGGGACAAACGGGTTCTACCACATTTAACCTATCGAAAACAGTAACAACAACTTCGACACCGAAAGATATTCAAATGAATACAAATATTCAAACAAAACAAAAATCAACAATTAAACCAGATAGAATGCTAACATCAAATTTATTTGGATATCAACAAACAATTACAGACGAAACATTTATTTCAGATTCCGAAGAAAGAGAAAAAGAAATAGGATTTCACAATTGGATACCAAATACAGTGAACCAAAGAGTACGAAAGAAAACTCAATTAACGGATAATAACAACTATAGAAATAATAATAATATAAATACTCTAACGGATAATAAAGACCTAAATTGGGAACAAGAAACACAAAACTATAATAACTTAAAAAACGAAATAACAGAACAAGTAACAAACAATACAAATAAATTAATAGATAACATAGAAAATAAATTTCGACAAATAAATGAGAACATGGAAAGAAAACAAAATGAAGCATTACAGTTTATGTTTGACAAACTAGAAAAAACTATAAATGATATAAACACACAAAACAATAGACCCTCAGAAAATAGAAACACAGAAAATAACTATTTAACAGATCATAGGCATGAAATCAGAACAAGAGTATCAAATTCACAGACTACTAATTCTAATACAACGGAAGAAAGAGAAACAACGGTTACAGAACCTCCACTCCCATTTTATAAGCAATTGACATCAATGAGCATAAACGAAGAACCACTAGTTGAACAAAACATAAGTAGTGGGTCAGTACCAACAACAATAAGACCATTCGATGGCACAGATCCAGCATATACTGTCGAAGAATATTTGAACAGTATAGTCGCCGCGATGATATTTAGCAGTGGCATAGAACCAGTTAACAAACCAGGTCATCATCAATGGAAAGTAAAACGAGCAGCCTTAATATTACATACATTACAAGGCCCAGCCCAAAAATGGTATTCAACTCTACCGAGTGAAACAAAACTAGATTGGGAAATTTTCTGTAAAGAATTCTCAGACATGTTCGATTCAGAAAAATCAAAACAACAAGCAAAAATAGTATTACAACAATTACAAAAACATACTAACGAGTCACTACGCTCACTTGCACTAAGAATAGAAACACTTGTCAAAACAGCATATTCATTATATACAGAAGATTATCGAAACAGCGTAATGAACCAAACATTTATTAGGTGTTTGGATAACGAATTAAAAACAGCAGCACTGAAAAAACACGCAAACCATAAACAAACACCGAGAGAACCAGAAATGACATTCAAAAACTTAGTAGACAAGATAGACCAAATGGATTTGACAAGAACAATAACAAACAATCACAAACGATTATATGAAGTCAACCAAACAACAAATAGTATTTATGACGATCTTAAACAAATGAATATCGCATGTAACAATATAAACGATTTAAACCAAAACGATTTAGAACAGTTTGAAGGAACAATTTGTAATGTCCTTAATGGAATTAACAATACTTACGACAGAAAAAACTTTAAAGGACGACCAAAATTTGCATTATTTTGTAGTTACTGTAGCTCTCATGGTCATACAAAAGGCAGATGCTTTAAAAGACCAAGAAGAGAAAGCATACCAAGACCAAAAGAAAAATCCTTTTACGGTCATATGAGAAATAACCAAAACTTACCAAATCGGAGAATTGACTCAAATAATGTTAATGGACGTCAATTACCATCGACGTCACCAGTCTATAACAGTTCCAGAAGCAGAACTACATATAGACCACAATCCCGAAATAACTATAATACACTGAATGATCAACGAAACAAAAATTATAACAATTATAATAACCGAAATTTAAGTTACAATAGAAATAACTATAACAGAAGCAGAACAAACAGCTACAACAGAAGCAATGATTATAACAGTCGAAACAACAGTAGGTCGAATTCAAGATATAACAGTCAAACAAGACCACAATCACCATATAATAACAATAATAACAGAAATCACAATTATAATAATAATAATTATGATAGACAGAGGTACAATAGTAGAGATTCAAGTAGAAGAGATAACTACAGAAATAGATCGATCAGCGATAGTAGGCATAATTCAAATAACTATCGCACAAATACAAATAACAACAATGCTAGGAAAGACAGACGGAATTCATCAAATAGAGAATACAATAACAGAGATAGATCACAAGATCGCAGATCGAACGGACATAAATATAACAATAATAACAAAAATAGAATAAATAGCATAGAAACTGAGAGACAAAACGAAGATCCACCAGGTATAGATGAATACGATTACACATCAGATTCATCGAATGAAGACCAGGAAATACTTGATAAATTCTACAATGCAAACGAAGAAACATGTAACAACATAGTGAATGCATTAGAAAACAACCCAACATGGATTCTACCAATGTATCAATGTAATAAATTTGAACAAGATTTCACAAAACAAAAACCAATACTAGAAATCGATTTCCTACTTGCTTCTGGAGCAACATTAAATCTCATAAATGAAGACACTTGGAATGAAATACAATATAACAACCCAGAAATACATCTGGAAAGAGCAAACAAAACATTAACAGCAGCAAATAATACTACTATAGAAACACTTGGAACTATAACATTAAATCTTACAACAGATAGAGTGTCAAATAACAGAAACAAAATACAACACAATTTCAATATTCTTTTCTACATAACAAAATGTAACCACAATATTCTAGGAACTCCATTTTTCAAGGAGTACATAGAAACAATAAACGTGAACACAAACAAACTAACAATAAACACTAGCACAATTCTAGATAATGATATAACATTTTTTATGAACAGTACAAAAGGATACCCATATTATTCTAGACTTTACCCAATTTTCAACAAAGAGACGATCTATCTAGATAGAGAACAAAATAAATGCATAACATTTCCAATACCAATATTTAAACAAATGGAAAACTCAAACGGAAAGAAACTTTACAGTTCTAAACACTATTTTGAACCGATAAACAAATATCAGAACATATCATTCACTGATATTAAAGATCTTACATCAGAAACCGAACATTTTATAGACATATTCCTAATAAACAAACAACAACATAAAATAACAATAAATGAAGGCCTAATTGTTTTCATGTATCAAAACATTACATTCATAAAACAAAACGAAGAGATGTACCAAACCAATTCAATAGACTTCTTTACAGCGTTATATTTTCTTACTTACGAAAACGAGAATGATATCAATGAGATATTAAACATACAACAAAACGAAACAATAGAACAAGTAGCAACATTCGAACGAAAACCGAACTTCAAATGTAAATTTAATATCCACAAATATACAGAATCCGAAAAAGAATTCATTCAAATGTTTGATTTTCAACACTCATATCTAACACAAGATGAATTTGAAAAAATAGTAAAAATTATACTAGACTACAAACAAGTCTATGCAACAACAAAATTTGATGTGGGAAAAACAAAAGTCAAACTAAACCTCCCTATAAAGAAAGATGCAATCTTCAAAAAACAACGAATAAGTAAAGTACCGATACATTTACGAGAAAGAATACAAAAATTACTCGATGTTTTGAAAAAATACGATATTATTGCACCAGTCAACAAAGAACAATTATCAACAGGAAATACATTCACAAATCCAGTAATAATACTACGAAAAGGAGAATCACTGAAAATAGTACTAGACGCGCGATACTTAAACAGTATGATTGACGAATCAAAATGTAATTGGCCTATCGAACCAGTTGACGTGGCACTAACACGCATAAATGGAACAATATTTACAACAGCAGATCTAAATAGCGCTTACAACCAAATACCTCTTGATGAAGAATCTATGAGATACACACACTTCACAATAGGCAATGAACAATATTGCTTCAAACGTTTATTTTACGGAATATCTATTGGACCAGCAGCTTTTGCTTCAATACTAACACATTTTCTCTATCCTTTAATACGAAAAGGAACAGTCATTACATACGTAGACGATATTTTCATTCAAACAAACTCATACGAACTCATGTACGAAACACTTATAGAATACCACAAAGTATTGTTAAAAGAAAACTTAAAAGCAGCACCTGATAAAACATACTTCATGTTAAAGAAAGTTAAATTTTTTGGACATATAATTGAAAATAAAACAATAAAACCCCTCAGTTCACGAATAGACGGATTTCAAAAACTTGAACCTCCAAAAAGTATGAAAGCCTTACAAAGATATTTAGGAACAATAAACTTTCTTGCCAAATATGTTTATGGCATGCAGCAAATACTTCAACCATTTTATACTCTTTTACATAAAGAAACAGATTTCAAATGGACAAAAGAACATCAACAGATCTTTGAACAAATGAAAAAGACAATAACACATAACTTAGAATTAACAATGCCAGATACTACACAACCATTCTACATTATAACAGACGCATCGAATACAGGAATTGGAGCAGCATTACTCCAACAACACCCTACTGAAAAGAAAATGAAACTAATATCAGCAAATTCTCGATTGTTCACACCTATCGAAATGCGACTCTCTACACTAATAAGAGAATGCTCTGCAATAATTTTCGCGTTAACAGAATATGAATTCCTATTAACAGGATCGAAGCATCCTATTATATTATTTACAGATCATAAACCGATCATCTACCTATTTACACAGAAAAATAAACCAAATCACAGAGTTTACAGATTCCAGTTGATATTGATGAAATTTCCAAACTTACACATAATCTGGACAGAAGGGAAAAACCTAGCACTCCCAGACCTGTTAAGCAGAACAATAGATGAAGAACATTTTACAAAAACAAGAGATATAACAGTAGAATTACCAGAAAACATTAAATTCTTCTTTACAAAAACAACGTTTACAAATAACCTCGAATGCAAATACAGCGTTTGCAATAATCCGAATGATGAGAATACAGACCGAACACATTACCCAGTATTAGCAAACATACATAACAACTACTTTGAGATTAACATAGATAAAAATAAATATAATCCGATCTCATATGAGAAATACAATACAGAAACAAAAACAAACCTAATACCAAAATACAAACCAAAAATAAGAGATTGGCAATCACCAACAATAGAAAAAGACGATCTTATTATTAACAAGAACCAAAAAGGACCGTACACAATTCATCATGACGATGACTACCTCAGACTGATCAATGTCATAAAACAAAATTCAGAATACGAAAATGTAAAAATATCAGATATCTTCTATGACGAAAAAACGAAAGTAACAGAAAAACTTATTAAAGAAACACAAATATTAGATCCTGTACTACACAGAGTGAAAATTTGGAAAAAACACAATAACAAACCACACTCAGTAACATTGGAGATACGTGGCAACAAAGGATTATCTGCTTACTTTCGGAAATATAAATCAATAATAATTGACGAAACAACAGAATTAATAAAAATTATAATAAATGTTCACAAAAAGTCACTACAACGAATTTGCCTGCCATTAACGTTATTGCTATGCGTATTCTACGAAAATCATTGCATAGATCTAATAGGTCATACAGGACTCGAAAAAACAAAAAGAAACATAATGGAAAAGTTTTACTTCCCGAACCTCGCAACATGGATAAAAATTCTTATTGCAGACTGTATCCCATGCCAAACAAACAAGGTATTCGCCAACACAAAAATAAAAAGTAAACAAGAACAATTAGCACCAACAAAAAAGTATTTTAATGAAATGATAATGATAGACACAAAAGGACCAATCTATCCTACATCAGAAGGAAACAACTATATATTCGTTATAGTTGATGCATTTTCTCACTATGTAACAATAATGTGTGCACCGAAAAATACAGCACACTATGCATTTACCGCATTATTCGAACATTGGTTCATGAAATTCGGACTACCCGATGAAATACGATCCGATAATGGATCCGAATACATTAATACAGAACTAACACACTTATGTAATTACTTCAAAATTAAATTTAAACCAAGTACAACATATGCACCTTGGACTAACGGTCTAGTAGAAGGAACAAATAGAATAATTGGACAATTTATAAGAACATTACCGAACGAAAAATATAACAATTGGTCACGAAAAGCAAAATTTTTCCCTTATGCTTACAACACGCAATATCAAACACGACTTGGAATGTCACCATACGAAGTCGTTTTTAATCAAAAACCAAGACAACCAACAAAGATTAAACTCGGAACAACAACAGATGAAATGGGCAACTGTAACCCATCAGATACAAGTGCATGTAACAAACAACCTACACATACACATTTAGAAAAACAATTTAATCACCCGAAAATTGCGAAATTACAGAAAGGAACATTCGCAAAATGGTTTTTAGACAAAGAAAAACACTATAATGATACATATCAAAGAATAACAAAGATTCTACAGAACAGAAAGAAACTAACAGACGAAATGAACAGTCGATTTCGCACAGCGAAACCACTTGAAAAGAATACATTCGTATTACTTACAAATCAACAACAAATTGAAGGAGTATCGAAAAAACTACTACCACTGAAAACAGGACCATACATCATTATCGACAAACCAACAGATACAACCTACATCTTAAAAAATAATAATAAAGAACAAATAACAATACATAGAAATCACATTGTACCATACTACCCGAAAGAAAAACATATCAAATTAGAATTACAAAATTACTTATTAACAAACGAAATACCAACATTAAAACAACCAAATTCACATACAGATGAAAATAAAATAAATAAAAATAATAACCATACAGAACCAAAACATACACACAAATACAACCTTCGCAAAAGAAAGGTCACAATAACAAAATAATACACAATCCAAAACAAAAATAATAATAATAATAACTAAATAAAAGTAATAAATAAATAATATGAACATACATAAAAATAAATACATATTCTAAATCGTGATATAAATAATAAGTATATAGTTAAACATATATGAATAAATATATTAACACATATTAACACATATTAATATGTATATCATCCAATTACACGCTTATAATAATATACATATAACTCACTATGATAACTTATAAGTTATTCTATTCGATGGACAGACATTGCAAAAGTTATAACGAATATTAGAAAAATATCAAAATGAAAACAGTACTTCTACTACACCTAACCCTATTAATTCACTAATGAAACAAAAATTTCAACTATAGATCTAGAATTCCAGTATTCCTACAAATAATATATCCAGTATTCGTACGTAACACACATCCTAACCCTAACCAGTGTGTATATTCCTGTATATGTTCCCCCGAATACAAAAGACGAAATGTATTTACGTTAACAAACAAACATTTTTAACTAACAAAAGAACATTTCTATTAAAATTGGAACAAAGAATAATAAACCATCAAATATATATATATATATATATATATATATATATATATATATATATATATATGTATAAAAACATCGAAGGGAAATACAAAACAAACATCAATATGTAAAATAAATGACACATGACAACTAAAACTTCCACTCTTCTTCACATACAAACTTTCACTACAAAACTTCTTCATCATCAATCTTCTTCACTTCTTCCTTCAAATCTTCATAACAATTCTTCTCAAAATTGTCACAAATCTTCCTCCATCTCATCACAGCAACCCAATCACAGCCATCCCATCACAACCATCTTCTCATCCATCGTGAATACACCACCAATAATAACCCAAAATAAATAAAACAAATAATTCCAATAACAAATCGTATAAAACAAACTGATATTGATACTAGCCCCTGAACCTCTCACATTAGGTTTGACAAAAAGGTATTTTCATGTAAACAATTCAAACAAATAACAACAAAAACAAAGAACAAAAAGGTATTGATGTTCACAGGTTTAGAACTGGAATAGACGTTATTGTAGTTCAATTGAAGTAAAACAATAAACAATCAATCAAAATATGCAAATAAGTTCAAATAACAAAGTATAAAAAATTCCACGATTGATAAACTCGCGGAATGGAATAGACATCTTGTAGAGATTGATAAATCGGAATAAGTAAATACAAAATATAAAAATGGAAAATATATATAACACACATAACAGGTTAACACAAAACACTAATATTCAAACAGGTAAAATACGAAATACAAAGAAACATAAATACTAAAATAAGGAGTTGAAACAAAATACAAAGGATAACATCTTCCGCACTCATTACTGATAATAACAAACAAAATAAAAGAAAAAGAGTAACTTCCTCTTTTCACATCAAAGTAAAAACAAACGTGAAGTAATAACAACACAATCTGGAAACATAAACATGAAGTTGAATTCATCACCGTGTAATCTGTTGAATTCATCTCCGTGTAACAATAAATCCGTAGTAACAAATAAATAATTAAATGTTCCAGACAGCAACAATCCACGATGAAACAACGCCTCATCTAAAACAGAGATTCAGCCATTAAACAACAAATATTTAATTCAGATTTGAACTGGATTAAAACAATTTAGTTCAACTTTGAATATCATTCGGTCAGACGACCTTCGACTAAATAGATATGACATTTAAACAAGACTGTACGTCATAAACTAAACTACGTCATTAACAAAAACGGACGTTAACAATACGGACGTTATTACAACAAACGTAATTAGTAGCATTTGTAAAATGCCAACCTCATTAGTATTACCATTAAAGAAATACATCGATTACTACAAATATGTAGAGAGATCATTAGAGAGGCACAAAGTGGTATGTTCAAAACGGACATAAGAGACTTGAAACATACCCCTGCAGACTCAACAAGTAACAAATTAGAAAATGTCAACCCAATTAACATTTACAACCATTACAAATTGGTAATTACGAAATAGATCTGACACAGATCACAGAAAATACTGAAGTAGACACTTCAGTACTAATTACTACCAAAACCTAACGTCATACCATCCCCAACGTCATACCATCCCCAATTTGCACCATCCAATTAGACCATTTTACAAAATTGACGCAGATTAGAAGACCAAGAAGTTGGCACCAACTAGATGGCACCGACTATAATGGCACCATCACTAATCATCAACTTGAAAGCTAATTGCTAGAAAAGAAGTAACAATCTAACAAAATGGCAAATAAATGGCACCAACTTGATGGCACCAACAAATCTTTAAAGAGACCCTTAAACTTACCAATATCGTAACCAAAGATACTAATTACCAACCAATATCATCATAAACACCAACTAATTATAAGCAGAAAGAATGGTAACAACAAAGCTAAAAGAATCCAAGAAAGTACTCAAAAATCAAAAAAGACCCATCCAAAAGCTAACAAGACCCAGTAATTGACAATTCAAGAACCAAAAACGAAAAACGGAAGATATGCAAATGTCACAAACATTGTAGAGAACAAGAAACAAGAGAGTAAAAATCACAATTCCAATTTTGTCTTGTGCAAACAACTTCTCTCCAAAAATTGAAAAATTCTCTAAAAATCAGCTAAGCTGAAAACTCTAAAAAATTCTCATACAATTCAACTCAGTTGACGAGTAACTCTAGTTTCACTCATAGTTTCAGTAAAAATCTCTGAAAATATTCTCACAGATTCCTTTTTCTAACTTCAAAATATTTTCTCAAATCATCTCTCTGTAAATCAAAGCTTCAATAACTATTCCCAGTGAAAGAATATCAACATCTTTCACATTTTTATCAACCGTTCACAACAAAGCTCTACAATCACAGGTAAACTGAACTACCTTAATTTTATATCAGAAAGATTGATACATCATTACAACTATCATTGTAATGAAACCCCACCCATGTTGTCAGTATCAGAATTTCTAAATTCTCTTCACAAAAACCAACTTGTAATCAAAATTGCAATACAAACAAACGAGTTTACAGATATTGAATACCCAACTGGTAGTCATTTACATTTTGACGACGATTACGTTGTACTAACAAACTGCAAAATTTCACCAAAAAACTATCTCTTCATATTTGAAGGTGTAACAAAAACAAAAGAAGAAATAAAACTTTTTTGGGGAGAACATCATTTTGATATACTTAAGTATACGCTACCTTGCTCTGAAACAGTAACAGAATTCGAAACATTAAAACAACAGATAACACAAACAAAGTGTGTTGATTTAAATCAACTAAAAACAGTTTTTATCGCAGTTTGCAAGAAAGAAGCTATATTCCTCGCTGATGACAGAACAAAGAAGTAACATGATACCTCTCATTGTTATAATATTATACAAGTAAACGTAACAGAAATTTAATAGTGCGGCACCGTTTAGTGTCAGTTACAATAGTAAATAACTGTCACTATTCAGTGTAGCATTGTATCTGACTTACATAGTGAACAAATAGTGAACAAACTAATATAAGTTTCAACCATTGATTTCACAGAGGCACTAGTTGCAATATATATATTATTATCTAAAGTACTATTTTTCTTAACAATCTTCTTAATACCCTGTATAATAGTTGTTTCAACATACCTAGCAGTGGTAACCATTACTGAAGTTATTCGTAACCGTAGAGTTATATATGCTAGCCCACCAGTTCAATAAATTATACACAATATCACCCACAAATATATCACACTACCCAACTCACACCACCTTATGCAGGACTTCCACTCAGACATATTTCACATTTGTAAATCAAATATCGATATTATTGAACTCGAAATATTTAAATTCATCAAAATAGCACTAATAATATACTTTTTCATACGAATGTGTTTAAGTTTAGCAGAATATTTTCTTAACCCATAAAAATTGATTCACTTCCAGATATAGAAGAATATATTTATCACACATTACATTCACAAAGATTCTACCTACAAATAGGATTTCCCGAAAATACACCGTTATACGGTACTGTCATTATTTACCAACTACAGATACATACTGCAAATAGAGAAATTTGGATATCAAACCTAGGAGCACAAACACATACACCACAACAAGAATTTATACCAGTACTAATATTAGCACCACCATATATACACATACCACAACACGGACCTGAGACAGGCGCATAAACGCATAAAAGCATAAAACAGCAAAAATTGCGTCGTCTAATAATAATAATAACAGTAACAATAACTCCGAAAGACCACACCATAACGAAGTTACAGATCTAACAAATATACCAACCTCACCAGAAAATGAAGATACTGTAAGTATAGATACTGAAAATCCCTACACAGTACGACGAGAACGACCGGAAAGACGAGAACTTCTTAGAGCAAGACGTAGATCATCTCTATCCTTCCCCACACAAGAATCTACACTTGTCTCTTACGGTTCAACAGACATAGAATCTAATATCATTAGACCAATAGAAACAATACATTCAGAACCACCAAGTAGAACAGGCACACCCACATTACACAACTTTAGTATAAGCTCACCAAGCGAACACTCAAGTGTAAACACAGATCATACACCAACACCTTCTGAATTAAGAGCAAACCCTTTCCTACCCCCAACATTTCAACAAAGACAAGATTTCAACTTTGTGCAAGAACATTTCCGTGTACAACCATTACAATCACCCAACAGTTCACTTTGGTCAGCAACATCCCCCCAATCAGCTAGTACAAGCACAACACCATTACGAACAAACCAAACATCATCCACCACATCTATAAGCATACCCAGAGTTGACATCCCGAACTCCTTACAACCACCTAGAAACACAGCGCTCTCTCCAGCATCATTCATACCCGAAATTAGATTACCATCCAGCCATCCAGGAAGAACTAGATCAACCCCCATACTCAATCCTAACCCCCCAACAAAGAGCAGAACTAATGAACATACCTATTTATTCCCATTAGACCATAAAACTTGGAACCCACCTCCTCCTTTATACGGACCTACAAATCTTGGAGATACACTTACAAATTGGGCAAGAAATAGACTAACTAACACACTCAATCTCACAGCACGACAACGCAATTCAGCACTAGAAGTTCTAGCTACACCATCTCTCGAATTGAAATTTAACACTACAATCAAATATAACACTATATTTAACCATCCATTTCATGCAACAACACCTTCAATTGTAACAATCACAATACCAGCACCCTTCATTTGTATAGACTTCGTATATAAATTTGACAGATATACAAAACAAACACTTGGATTCGCAACATTCTATAATCCACATACAGGATTGACATACACATGTCGCTTCAACTAAAAGCCATTATTTGTATATTATTACTATTAATATTCTATATATGTATGAAAATAGAAACAAAACTTCAACATGAACAAAAACTTAAAAACAATGCAAAACACAGAATAAAAGACCTAATTAACGAACGAATGAATATACACATTGAACAACTTAAACAGAAAAACAAAACACGAAATGGAACAAATACCTTCACAAACAAATTTAAACACATTAATGAATATAAACATTATATTAATACCGACAACATAACAAATATAAACGACACAGATTATGAAGCCATGTGGGAAACAGCTATAGACCAATGGACAAGAAACTGGAATTTCTACACAGAAAGACTAACAAATAACATTCTAAATAAATTTAACTTGAATACCAAACGACAGAAACGACAAACAAATATAGACTTTATTGAATTAACAGGACAGAACATTAATGGTTCCGCAACAGGACCACAGGATATATTCATAGAGCATTACGACTGTGATGCAGAAGAAATCACAAACGTAAAATACTACGAACTAAATAAAATCAGCACATGTAAATTCAAACCACTAGATCTTGACATGACAAAGACAGAAGTACAACTTTTATCAAAAGCACAAGCAGTAGAAATCAAAGCATATGCAGTTGCAGGAACAATCAAAGAACGTGTAGAATGGTGTTCACAACACACCAACTACATAAGAGCAAATAGACCTAGCTATTACGTTTCCGACGCACAACGCACAAAAATATTAGATGCAGACGAAGTTCGTAACGAACTCGCTAGAATAAACTTACTAAAGAACACACAATATAAACCTACACGATACAACATATCATTCAACTTTATTGCAAATCCACCATTACAGAAAAAGATTGAAGATCTACAAGGCAGAATACAATTCGACATAAACATTCCACTAGTACCACCATACGGACGAATCGTATACGACTACACAAACCCACTTTGGATACCTAGCGCAATTAAAAACGCACAGTCCAACTGTATGAAAGGACCACGTAAACAGAACAGAATAGACATCTTAGATTGGACACTCGAGATTCGAGAAGTCTCACTAATATTAAATCTAGATACCGAAGAAATATCATACATGGGAACAAAATTACCATGTGATCTCCGCAAGGGAGAATGTTTACCCACACCACTAACAAAAGCAACAATTGTGTGGGAACCACAAACACACTGTCAACTATTCGAACTAATACGATTTGACGCATATATGGTAAAATATCAAGATAGATATTGGATAGAAACAAATGCAGAATGGACCACAGTCCAACAACCAGACATCACAAAGAAAATAAAATTAAATCAAACAGACACAACAGCAACACGATTCGAAGTATACCCACTAGTCGAACGTGAATGCGGTTCACCACAACCACTACACAAAACAGAATACGACGATATATACATAATATATGAATATGGATTTGACATGCACACAGGACAAAAAGTAACAAAGAAAAAAGACAAATTTGACGATGAAAAGTTTATTAAAATAAAACCAGAACAAATAATATCGGAACGTACACGATATGAAGACAAAGAAAACCAACAATACTATTATGGTTTTGTAAACGAAGAAACTCACCTTAATATGAAAATGGACCTATATATGAGTAACATTTACTCTCGAATTAGCTTACAAGCAATAGAATTCTATTCACAAATTTGCGAACAAACTCGAAACCTCAGACAACTAACATTGACTCAAGTACAAAAGAACACTCCACTCTTAGGATACATTCTTACTGGAGACAGATCCATTTTTGTGAAACAAGAAGGCGTAAACGTCATGAAAATGTATAAATGTGCGAAGAAATCATCACCTCTTTATGTACCACAAACACGCGAATGTTACGATAAAATTCCTATTCTATACAAGAACAGAGTACAATATGTACACCAACTAACAAGACAAACATACTTATGGGCAAAAACAGTACCCTGTTCACATAGTAACTTTGATCAACTAATCTCGATAGACACTGAAGGAACAGCACGATACAGAGTAACACCCTACCCAGTAAAAGTAGAAACGATATTGAACACTATATCACCAGAGGAAATAGTTTTAGATAACATGTTTAGTAAAGCAAGTTTAATAGAAAGTGGCATTTATAGTAAAGAACAACTAATACAAGAACGTAAAAGAGATCTACTCCACGAATATATGAGAGATCGTGAAAAACCACTACAAGAAGCTACATCAGCAAATGCGCAAAAATTATTAGAGCTTGAACAACTTGGACTTTTACAAACATACAAAAATTATGAACAATCCTTAAAATGGTTAAAAGATCTTAACATAAATGGATATAACTTCCAAATAGATCAACCAAGCGTAAATTGGAAAGAAATTTTTGATGGAGAATGGCTCAAAGACCAAATACTATCAATATTTGGTTGGCCATGGTATATTCTCGAAAAGATGGCAATAATATACGCAATGATCAGTATGATATTATTTATAACTAACCTCGTAATTAAATTTTACAACGCATTTGCAATCCATAAAGCGATAGGTAAACAAGCAAGTATTACTAAAATACTACTAACAGGAATATTTGGTATATTTTCACAAACCTTAACACAGCTAGTTGCACAGATACAAGAAGATGACACTAGTCATGATAGCCAGGATAGTGATAACAACTACTCACACTATACTAAACACAATAAACATAATAAAAATAGGAAACACACTTTCCGCCGTCATTCATCCGACGTTACTCATTTAACACGTAATGAAAACAATCCACCAGAACAAACATATATTGACACAAACTACAAACATTATAACACAACCATTCGTCGAACAGATCAAGGATTAGAATTGAGAACACTAGAATCACCACATAAAAAACAAAAACCACCACTACCCGAACGGAAATACAAACAACAAGAACCATTAAAAATCGAGCCCCTTGAAACAATAACTGAAAACAAAATGGCTACATTACCTCCACAACTCATTACCCCTCCACCAGCGTATCAATGTTTAGGAAATAACATACCAGTGAGTACAACACACAATTCACCCCCACATGTGTCACCAACCCCAAGTGCACCCAATATACAACAAACTTCTACATTTCACGGAACATCATATGAACCACAATTAGGAATCAATAAGACAACACCGTATGAAATACCACAACCATCACAAATAAAAACTCAAAATAATCTCATCCCATCAGTGAAGCTTATAGAAATACAGAATCCTCCGCCAATTGATTTCACCCAATTGAAACTAGCAGCAAATAAAATGAATAACCGCAGCCATAGTTTAGACGTACTGAATGATGACGATCAACCACACACGAATGAAGTCACATATTTCGACACTCATTCAGCAAATACATATGAAGTGTAACAGTGAATTTTGCTAAGAACAACTAACACACTATTAGCCAACACACTTTAATACTATCTAATTTTGTACGAAACTTCACACTTACCGAGTATGTCCAACGACAAATAAAACAGCAACACCGAATTGTTAACAACAGTAACGATATTAAATAGTAACGATATTAGATAACAAACAAATTCGTAACAAAAAAACACCTATAACATTGTACATCAGTAACAATTTGTACTATTGTATAGTAACACTCTTCAGTAATACAAAATGTGAATGAATAAAATATTAATTGCAATTTTAGCTAACCATTAATAATGGCACATAAGATGGACTTCGAGTACGAATCTGCATACTGAGCAGATTCGCCCCTCAGCTACGACGTTGAGGAGGGCGAACTCACCTCTGGATCTGGACGTTCCTCACCAGGAACAGTTCGCGATAACGCATCTACATGTAGTACACAAACCGACGATCGAATAACAACCATACGAGTTGAGATCGATGGAGACACCAACGATCAACAGACACAGACCTCACTACAACCAACGCCACAGGAAATTGCACAAATGATCAAGGAAAAGGTAACTCATAAGCGAATAACAAGTAAAAATAACAATCAGGAAGCGTTTTCGAATAGAACACCGAACAATTCGAACGAACAAGGAACTAGTACACACGTACATAGTTATCAACATACTAGACCTAGTAACAATGGTAATAAAAACATACAACCGGTATACCAACCGAATACAGAGTTTCAATCGCCACCACTTCCTAACTATCCTCCACCAGTGCGACCACCCCCTCCTACCGATCGTGTATATGAACGAACAATATATAACAATCAACAGTTTACATCAAATAAATCTTTTATACGACCACATAATTTGAGATTTCCTTATGCGATAACACCACGAAGTAATAATTATAAATCGTTCTTTCACCAATCAACGAACGAACAGTCACCAACAGCCACAGTGATGGAAACCATTTGGTTCCAGGATAACAATCCTAGATTATTAACAAACCCTCACAGCAGTAACTATAACCCCCTACTTAGTTACAGAAATTGGTCTAATATGCCATTCGACTCCCGCGATTATTGTTTTATAATGGCTCCATTACATAACTTAAAAGACCGCATATCGGAGTATTTTCCCCCACTACCCTCCGAAAATACAAATACTGTCAAACGCAGTACCAAGAACATGGGAAGAGATAAACTACATCAAACATGCTATCCAGTACTCAAACAATTCTATAGTCTTACAGAACGATTTCTGTACGACTATGATTATGAGTTCAAACTGCCAATTGTATGCACATTTGACCTTCTCGTTGCAAAGGCATCCCAAGATCTTTCTGCCTACAGCGTTTTTGATCACCAAATTTTCCAGCTTAGTTTTAACTTTCTACATCCAACGGCTAAAGATGTACAGAACAATAACTACAGAGTTCACGAGACTAAACTTGTTCATAACCTCATTTACTACACATTTCTACGAGACAAAAATAAAAACACAACAAAAAGTTATATTCATATCAACGACCAACTTACGTCGCCATACTTCCTGAATTACGGATATAAGTTAAAATGGGAACACACTGTAGGAACACTCCGAAACTTCGATCCCGTAAAGAACTATTATATATTTCAACCAAACGAATTTCCCGAACGGCCACTGATAGTACCTATCGAAGCACTCGAACCATGCGAAGAGTACCATACGTACCATCTTGAAGGCAGCGTAACAAATAGAGCTGTCATAAACCGTATCCAATTCAATAACGAACGTAAAACTTCAGACTTAGAAAAACAAATACGAAAATCGGTTAAAGCTTCTATAACGGAAGTCTCGCTGGACGAACTAACAAATCTGATCGCATTCTATTTGGCAAAAGACGATCACTTCGTCAAAGAGTATGAACAATATAATTCTCGAACGAATCATCCGAAACAAACTGAAAAGTTATAACAAGGAGCTATAACAAGAAAGGAGCTATAACAAACATATATGTAACAACTTTCCTCTATGTCGTAACACATAAATGTAATGAATGTATTTTGTAACAATACATCCAACCATGGATGACTCAGCGCATATTTGTTTATTCCTTAACTCTTTTAGATAACCTTTCACTTTTAATATCCCCCATTTATACAACGAGTTATACCTTTGGTATAACACTGAAAGTGAAATAAAATCTGATAAATTCCAAAAAATACTTTTCTACTTTACCCCTAAATTAGTCATATGTATACATGTAAATATGCAAAGCCTTTCCATAGTTAGATGTATGCAATTTTGTAAATAGAATGGAAAAGACAATAAAAAGGAACATGATAGTTTTATGAGTAACACTAATACATGCACAGAATAACACAATGTCTAAGCCAGACATGTATAATTTTCAAAACACTTTACATATACATATTATTCATAACGAGTTAAGACATGATCATTTAATTTACAAACAAAACACATACTTTAGGGTAATATGTACATTTATACATGCAAACTTTAATGCATCGTACAAAAATGATTTTGTAACAACATATAACAAAATACATAGCACTTAGTATTACACTTGTACCAAACAGATTGAGAGAATTTCTCAAATATTTTGAAATTCGAAAATTTCACAATCAAAATTTAACACCCGAAATATGTAACGTAACAATTCTGAACAAAAAACAAATATGTACAGTAAACAAAATAACCCATATGTATGTAAACACATATAGACACATGTAACCCATTCGTAACAACTAACATCTTATTTGTAACAATTACTAAATGCTTTTTCCTCAAAAAGGAAAATTCGGTTATTGGATATAAGCGCGCGGACAGACAACATTTTACATCATTTAAAGTACCCGTTAATGGAAATCAGACAATTGGGAAATTGGGTCATACCCATTACAATCTTTAAAATACTAAGCACCTTTTAGGCATCATAACAAAATATACAGATACGAAAAGCGCAGTCATATAATTTGACGTTGTAGAAGTATAACAGAATCATTGTAAACAGACAGACATCAGAATAACTCTTGATTTCGGACAGATTCAAGAAGTAATACATGTTCATCTCAATTACAAAATCCAACATGGCCAAGAAAGCCACAAAAAGTCTACTACCCTCAATTTCTCCATGGAATTCCATAACAATAAACATTAAAACACAAGAGTTAACCAGGAAACCCGCGCCATTGAAATCGAACGATTTCTAAATATAAACGGAACAGAATAAATTCTTTTTTCTTTTTCCCACCGGAAGGGATACTACGTAATAACAAAGAACATTTACATAGCGAAAAATAATAAACACTTTAACAGCTAACACATACAAATCAGGTAAGTCAGGTAAGTAACTGGACAACAGGAGCGCCACATCCATCAACACTGGAGCGACACAGAAGGATCTTCACCCACTGGAAGTGTGGTGGTGGAATAGATACTTTTGTGGTTGTTGATGTTCATCTTTGCTATGTGGGCAACCTGTATCCAGGGATCTATTATCTGAAAACCACAACTACAAGGCAACACCTTCAGCCTACAAAGAAGAAAACCCTTTCAGAGAGAATGAAGAGAAATTAAATCTACTATACAGTAAAGAAGACTTCCAAAAAACAAAAACTCTAAAACCCGGAAAGATGGAGTCAGTGTTGACTTCCAACAAAAGGATTTATAAACTTATTTTATTTAATAAATAAATACTGAAATACTCAACCCTGATTGGTTGAAATTATGGAAATACCTTTCCCTTAAATGTTTATTTGTTATTCCCAGAGACAACAAGACAACTCTACCCTTTAGTCGGTACCAGTCAGACCTGATATAATAATAAAGTATATTTCTCTCTCTCTACTCCGCTCTTGTTTTGTATTGAGATATACGCTAGACTTTAGCATTGCGGCCGGTGCACTGTCTGCTGAAGCTCAGATAGAAGAGTAACAGACTAGAGGAATAGAACTTTAGTTAGTCAGGTAAGCCTTAAGATATACTATATTCTTGAGACTCCATAAGACAGAGTTAGAGTAACCTCCCTAGGTAACCCTACCTCAGCACACGTCTTATTGGGCAACTCCTTGACCCGATGAAAAACAACTATTTTTAAAATTCTCAAAAAATTCGCAAAATTCCGTGTGAAAACCCATTTTTTTCCTAGGCAAGCTATACCAACAACTTTTGGCTTTACACTGTCATTACACTGGTGATACTCAATACCGAGTTGGGTTTGATTTGGGCAACTCCTTGACTCAATGGAAAACAAATATTTTTAAAATTCTCAAAAATTCACAATTCGCGAAATTCGCAAAATTCCGTATGAAAAACCATTTTTTTCCTTGGCAAGCTATACCAACAACTTTTGGCTTTACACTGTCATTACACTGGTGATACTCAATACCGAGTTGGGTTTGATTTGGGCAACTCCTTGACCCAATGAAAAACAACTATTTTTAAAATTCTCAAAAATTCACAATTCGCGAAATTCGCAAAATTCCGTATGAAAAACCATTTTTTCCTAGGCAAGCTATACCAACAACTTTTTTGCTTCACACTCTCGTTACACTGGTGATACTCAAAACCGAGTTGGGTTTGATTTGGGCAACTCTTTGACCTGATGAAAAACAACTATTTTTAAAATTCTCAAAAATTTGCAATTCGCGAAATTCGTAAAGTTCCGTATCAAAAACCATTTTTTTCCTTGGCAAGCTATACCAACAACTTTTGGCTTTACACTGTCATTACACTGGTGATACTCAATACCGAGTTTTGTTTGACTTGGGCAAATCCTTGACCCGATGAAATACAACTATTTTTAAAATTCTCAAAAATTTGCAATTCGCGAAATTCGCAAAATTCCGTATGAAAAACCATTTTTTTCCTTGGCAAGCTATACCAACAACTTTTGGCTTTACACTGTCATTACACTGGTGATACTCAATACCGAGTTGGGTTTGATTTGGGCAACTCCTTGACCCAATGAAAAACAACTATTTTTAAAATTCTCAAAAATTCACAATTCGCGAAATTCGTAAAGTTCCGTATCAAAAACCATTTTTTTCCTTGGCAAGCTAAACCAACAACTTTTGGCTTTACACTGTCATTACACTGGTGATACTCAATACCGAGTTTTGTTTGACTTGGGCAAATCCTTGACCCGATGAAATACAACTATTTTTAAAATTCTCAAAAATTTGCAATTCGCGAAATTCGCAAAATTCCCTATGAAAACCCATTTTTTTCCTAGGCAAGCTATACCAACAACTTTTGGCTTTACACTGTCATTACACTGGTGATACTCAATACAGAGTTGGGTTTGATTTGGGCAACTCCTTGACCCGATGAAAAACAACTATTTTTAAAATTCTCAAAAATTCGCAGTTCGTGAAATTCGCAAAATTCCGTGTGATAACCAATTTTTTTCCTAGGCAAGCCACACCAACAACTTTTTTGCTTTACACTCTCATTACACTGGTGATACTCAATACCGAGTTGGGTTTGATTTGGACAACTCCTTGACCCGATGAAGAAGAACTTTTTTAAAATTATCAAAAAATCGCAATTCGCGAAATTCGCAAAATTCCGTATGAAAACCCATTTTTTTCCTAGGCAAGCTATACCAACAACTTTTTGGCTTTACACGGTCATTACACTGGTGATACTCAATATCGAGTTTGGTTTGATTTGAACAACTCCTTGACCCGATGAAGAAAAGCTTTTTTAAAATTCTCAAAAATTTGCAATTCGCGAAATTCGCAAAATTCCGTATGAAAAACCATTTTTTCCTAGGCAAGCTATACCAACAACTTTTTTGCTTCACACTCTCGTTACACTGGTGATACTCAAAACCGAGTTGGGTTTGATTTGGGCAACTCTTTGACCTGATGAAAAACAACTATTTTTAAAATTCTCAAAAATTTGCAATTCGCGAAATTCGTAAAGTTCCGTATCAAAAACCATTTTTTTCCTTGGCAAGCTATACCAACAACTTTTGGCTTTACACTGTCATTACACTGGTGATACTCAATATCGAGTTTTGTTTGACTTGGGCAAATCCTTGACCCGATGAAATACAACTATTTTTAAAATTCTCAAAAATTTGCAATTCGCGAAATTCGCAAAATTCCGTATGAAAACCCATTTTTTTCCTAGGCAAGCTATACCAACAACTTTTGGCTTTACACTGTCATTACACTGGTGATACTCAATACAGAGTTGGGTTTGATTTGGGCAACTCCTTGACCCGATGAAAAACAACTATTTTTAAAATTCTCAAAAATTCGCAGTTCGTGAAATTCGCAAAATTCCGTGTGATAACCAATTTTTTTCCTAGGCAAGCCATACCAACAACTTTTTTGCTTTACACTCTCATTACACTGGTGATGCTCAATACAGAGTTGGGTTTGATTTGGGCAACTCCTTGACCCGATGAAAAACAACTATTTTTAAAATTATCAAAAAATCGCAATTCGCGAAATTCGCAAAATTCCGTATGAAAACCCATTTTTTTCCTAGGCAAGCTATACCAACAACTTTTTGGCTTTACACGGTCATTACACTGGTGATACTCAATATCGAGTTTGGTTTGATTTGAACAACTCCTTGACCCGATGAAGAAAAGCTTTTTTAAAATTCTCAAAAATTTGCAATTCGCGAAATTCGCAAAATTCCGTATCAAAAACCATTTTTTTCCTAGGCAAGCTATACCAACAACTTTTGGCTTTACACTTTCATGACACTGGTGATACTCAATATCGAGTTTGGTTTGATTTGGGCAACTCCTTGACCCGATGAAAAACAACTAATTTTAAAATTCTCAAAAAATTCGCAATTCGTGAAATTCGCAAAATTCCGTGTGAAAACCCATTTTTTCCCTAGGCAAGCTATACCAACAACTTTTTTGCTTTACACTCTCATTACACTGGTGATACTCAATACCGAGTTGGGTTTGATTTGGGCAACTCCTTGACCCGATGAAAAACAACTATTTTTAAAATTCTCAAAAATTCGCAATTCGTGAAATTCGCAAAATTCCGTGTGATAACCCATTTTTTTCCTAGGCAAGCCATACCAACAACTTTTTGGCTTTACACTGTCATTACACTGGTGATACTCAATACCGAGTTGGGTTCGATTTGGGCAACTCCTTGACTCAATGGAAAACAAATATTTTTAAAATTCTCAAAAATTCACAATTCGCGAAATTCGCAAAATTCCGTATGAAAAACCATTTTTTCCTAGGCAAGCTATACCTACAACTTTTTTGCTTTACACTCTCATTACACTGGTGATACTCAATACCGAGTTGGGTTTGATTTGGGCAACTCCTTGACCCGATGAAAAACAACTATTTTTAAAATTCTCAAAAATTCGCAATTCGTGAAATTCGCAAAATTCCGTGTGATAACCCATTTTTTTCCTAGGCAAGCCATACCAACAACTTTTTGGCTTTACACTGTCATTACACTGGTGATACTCAATACCGAGTTGGGTTCGATTTGGGCAACTCCTTGACTCAATGGAAAACAAATATTTTTAAAATTCTCAAAAATTCACAATTCGCGAAATTCGCAAAATTCCGTATGAAAAACCATTTTTTCCTAGGCAAGCTATACCTACAACTTTTTTGCTTTACACTCTCATTACACTGGTGATACTCAATACCGAGTTGGGGTTGATTTGGGCAACTCCTTGACCCGATGAAAAACAACTATTTTTAAAATTCTCAAAAAATTCGCAAAATTCCGTGTGAAAACCCATTTTTTTCCTAGGCAAGCTATACCAACAACTTTTTTGCTTTACACTCTCATTGCACTGGTGATACTCAATACCGAGTTGGGTTTGATTTGGGCAACTCCTTGACCCGATGAAAAACAACTATTTTTAAAATTCTCAAAAATTCGCAATTCGTGAAATTCGCAAAATTCCGTGTGATAACACATTTTTTTCCTAGGCAAGCCATACCAACAAGTTTTTGGCTTTACACTGTCATTACACTGGTGATACTTAATACCGAGTTGGGTTCGATTTGGGCAACTCCTTGACTCAATGGAAAACAAATATTTTTAAAATTCTCAAAAATTCACGATTCGCGAAATTCGCAAAATTCCGTATGAAAAATCATTTTTCCTAGGCAAGATATACCTACAACTTTTTTGCTTTACACTCTCATTACACTGGTGATACTCAATACCGAGTTGGGGTTGATTTGGGCAACTCCTTGACCCGATGAAAAACAACTATTTTTAAAATTCTCAAAAAATCCGCAATTCGTGAAATTCGCAAAATTCCGTGTGAAAACCCATTTTTTTCCTAGGCAAGCTATACCAACAACTTTTTTGCTTTACGCTCTCATTACACTGGTGATACTCAATACCGAGTTGGGTTTGATTTGGGCAACTCCTTGACCCGATGAAAAACAACTATTTTTAAAATTCTCAAAAATTCGCAATTCGTGAAATTCGCAAAATTCCGTGTGAAAACCCATTTTTTTCCTAGGCAAGCTATACCAACAAATTTTTTGCTTTACGCTCTCATTACACTGGTGATACTCAATACCGAGTTGGGGTTGATTTGGGCAACTCCTTGACCCGATGAAAAACAACTATTTTTAAAATTCTCAAAAAATCCGCAATTCGTGAAATTCGCAAAATTCCGTGTGAAAACCCATTTTTTTCTTAGGCAAGCTATACCAACAACTTTTTTGCTTTACGCTCTCATTACACTGGTGATACTCAATACCGAGTTGGGTTTGATTTGGGCAACTCCTTGACCCGATGAAAAACAACTATTTTTAAAATTCTCAAAAATTCGCAATTCGTGAAATTCGCAAAATTCCGTGTGATAACCCATTTTTTTCCTAGGCAAGCCATACCAACAACTTTTTGGCTTTACACTGCCATTACACTGGTGATACTCAATACCGAGTTGGGTTCGATTTGGGCAACTCCTTGACTCAATGGAAAACAAATATTTTTAAAATTCTCAAAAATTCACAATTCGCGAAATTCGCAAAATTCCGTATGAAAAACCATTTTTTCCTAGGCAAGCTATACCTACAACTTTTTTGCTTTACACTCTCATTACACTGGTGATACTCAATACCGAGTTGGGGTTGATTTGGGCAACTCCTTGACCCGAAGAAAAACAACTATTTTTAAAATTCTCAAAAAATTCGCAATTCGTGAAATTCGCAAAATTCCGTGTGAAAACCCATTTTTTTCCTAGGCAAGCTATACCAACAACTTTTTTGCTTTACACTCTCATTACAATGGTGATACTCAATGCCGAGTTGGGTTTGATTTCGGCAACTCCTTGACCCGATGAAAAACAACTATTTTTAAAATTCTCAAAAATTCACAATTCGCGAAATTCGCAAAGTTCCGTATGAAAAACCATTTTTTCCGAGGCAAGCTATACCAACAACTTTTTTTGCTTTACACTCTCGTTACACTGGTGATACTCAAAACCGAGTTGGGTTTGATTTGGGCAACTCCTTGACCCGATGAAAAACAACTATTTTTAAGATTCTCAAAAATTTGCATTTCGCGAAATTCGTAAAATTCCGTATCAAAAACCATTTTTTTCCTTGGCAAGCTATGCCAACAACTTTTTTGCTTTACACTCTCATTGCACTGGTGAAACTCAATACCGAGTTGGGTTTGATTTGGCAACTCCTTGACCCGATGAAAAAAAACTATTTTTAAAATTCTCAAAAATTCGCAATTCGTGAAATTCGCAAAATTCCGTGTGATAACCCATTTTTTTCCTAGGCAAGCCATACCAACAAGTTTTTGGCTTTACACTGTCATTACACTGGTGATACTCAATACCGAGTTGGGTTCGATTTGGGCAACTCCTTGACTCAATGGAAAACAAATATTTTTAAAATTCTCAAAAATTCACGATTCGCGAAATTCGCAAAATTCCGTATGAAAAATCATTTTTCCTAGGCAAGATATACCTACAACTTTTTTGCTTTACACTCTCATTACACTGGTGATACTCAATACCGAGTTGGGGTTGATTTGGGCAACTCCTTGACCCGATGAAAAACAACTATTTTTAAAATTCTCAAAAAATCCGCAATTCGTGAAATTCGCAAAATTCCGTGTGAAAACCCATTTTTTTCCTAGGCAAGCTATACCAACAACTTTTTTGCTTTACGCTCTCATTACACTGGTGATACTCAATACCGAGTTGGGTTTGATTTGGGCAACTCCTTGACCCGATGAAAAACAACTATTTTTAAAATTCTCAAAAATTCGCAATTCGTGAAATTCGCAAAATTCCGTGTGATAACCCATTTTTTTCCTAGGCAAGCCATACCAACAACTTTTTGGCTTTACACTGTCATTACACTGGTGATACTCAATACCGAGTCGGGTTCGATTTGGGCAACTCCTTGACTCAATGGAAAACAAATATTTTTAAAACTCTCAAAAATTCACAATTCGCGAAATTCGCAAAATTCCGTATGAAAAACCATTTTTTCCTAGGCAAGCTATACCTACAACTTTTTTGCTTTACACTCTCATTACACTGGTGATACTCAATACCGAGTTGGGGTTGATTTGGGCAACTCCTTGACCCGATGAAAAACAACTATTTTTAAAATTCTCAAAAAATTCGCAATTCGTGAAATTCGCAAAATTCCGTGTGAAAACCCATTTTTTTCCTAGGCAAGCTATACCAACAACTTTTTTGCTTTACACTCTCATTACAATGGTGATACTCAATACCGAGTTGGGTTTGATTTGGGCAACTCCTTGACCCGATGAAAAACAACTATTTTTAAAATTCTCAAAAATTCACAATTCGCGAAATTCGCAAAGCTCCGTATGAAAAACCATTTTTTCCTAGGCAAGCTATACCAACAACTTTTTTTTGCTTTACACTCTCGTTACACTGGTGATACTCAAAACCGAGTTGGGTTTGATTTGGACAACTCCTTGACCCGATGAAAAACAACTATTTTTAAGATTCTCAAAAATTTGCATTTCGCGGAAATTCGTAAAATTCCGTATCAAAAACCATTTTTTTCCTTGGCAAGCTATACCAACAACTTTTGGCTTTACACTGTCATTACACTGGTGATACCCAATACCGAGTTTGGTTTGATTTGGGCAACTCCTTGACCCGATGAAAAACAACTATTTTTAAAATTCTCAAAAATTCGCAATTCGCGAAATTCGTAAAATTCCGTATCAAAAACCATTTTTTTCCTTGGCAAGCTATACCAACAACTTTTGGCTTTACACTGTCATTACACTGGTGATACTCAATACCGAGTTCGGTTTGATTTGGGCAACTCCTTGACCCGATGAAAAACAACTATTTTTAAAATTCTCAAAATTCACAATTAGCGAAATTCGCAAAGTTCCGTATGAAAAACCATTTTTTCCTAGGCAAGCTATACCAAAAACTTTTTTGCTTTACACTCTCGTTACACTGGTGATACTCAAAACCGAGTTGGGTTTGATTTGGGCAACTCCTTGACCCGATGAAAAACAACTATTTTTAAAATTCTCAAAAATTTGCAATTCGCGAAATTCGTAAAGTTCCGTATCAAAAACCATTTTTTTCCTTGGCAAGCTATACCGACAACTTTTGGCTTTACACTGTCATTACACTGGTGATACTCAATACCGAGTTGGGTTTGATTTGGGCAACTCCTTGACCCGATGAAAAACAACTATTTTTAAAATTCTCAAAAATTCACAATTAGCGAAATTCGCAAAGTTCCGTATGAAAAACCATTTTTTCCTAGGCAAGCTATACCAACAAATTTTTTGCTTTACACTCTCGTTACACTGGTGATACTCAAAACCGAGTTGGGTTTGATTTGGGCAACTCCTTGACCCGATGAAGAATAACTATTTTTAAAATTCTCAAAAATTTGCAATTCGCGAAATTCGTAAAGTTCCGTATCAAAAACCATTTTTTTCCTTGGCAAGCTATACCAACAACTTTTGGCTTTACACTGTCATTACACTGGTGATACTCAATACCGAGTTTTGTTTGATTTGGGCAAATCCTTGACCCGATGAAAAACAACTATTTTTAAAATTCTCAAAAATTCGCAATTCGCGAAATTCGCAAAATTCCGTATGAAAACCCATTTTTTTCCTAGGCAAGCTATACCAACAACTTTTTGGCTTTGCACTGTCATTACACTGGTGATACTCAATACAGAGTTGGGTTTGATTTGGGCAACTCCTTGACCCGATGAAAAACAACTATTTTTAAAATTCTCAAAAATTCGCAGTTCGTGAAATTCGCAAAATTCCGTGTGATAACCAATTTTTTTCCTAGGCAAGCTATACCAACAACTTTTTGGCTTAACACTGTCATTACACTGATGATACTCAAAACCGAGTTGGGTTTGATTTGGACAACTCCTTGACCCGATGAAGAAGAACTTTTTTAAAATTATCAAAAAATCGCAATTCGCGAAATTCGCAAAATTCCGTATGAAAACCCATTTTTTTTCCTAGGCAAGCTATACCAACAACTTTTTGGCTTTACACGGTCATTACACTGGTGATACTCAATATCGAGTTTGGTTTGATTTGAACAACTCCTTGACCCGATGAAGAAAAGCTTTTTTAAAATTCTCAAAAACTTAAAATTAGCGAAATTCGCAAAATTCCGTATCAAAAACCATTTTTTTCCTGGGCAAGCTATACCAACAACTTTTGGCTTTACACTTTCATGACACTGGTGATACTCAATATCGAGTTTGGTTTGATTTGGGCAACTCCTTGACCCGATGAAAAACAACTATTTTTAAAATTCTCAAAAATTCGCAATTCGCGAAATTGGCAAAATTCCGTATGAGAACCACACTTTTTCCGAGGCACGCTCTGCCAAAAACTTCTTTGCTTTACACTCTCATTACACTGGTGATACTCCATACCGCGTTTGGTTTGATTTGGACAACACCTTAACCCGATGAAAAAACCTATTTTTAAAATTTATTTTTCGCGGAAATTCGCAAAATTCCGTACGAAAACCCAATTTTTTTCCGAGGCAAGCTCTACCATTTTTTTGCTTTACACTGTCATTACACTGGTGATACTCAATACCGAGTTTGGTTTGATTTGATCATCTCCTTGACTCGATGGAAAACAACTATTTTTAAAATTCTCAAAAATTCACAATTCGCGAATTTCGCAAAATTCCGTATGAAAAACCATTTTTTCCCAGGCAAGCTATACCAACAACTTTTTTGCTTTACACTCTCATTACACTGGTGATACTCATTACCGAGTTTGATTGGATTTGGACAACTCCTTGACCCGCTGAAAAAGAATTTTTTTTTAATTCTCAAAAATTCGCAATTCGCGAAATTCGCAAAAATTCCGTATGAAAACTCATTTTTTTCCTAGGCATGCTATACCGACAACTTCTTGGCTTTAAACTGTCATCACACTGGTGATACTCAATACCGAGTTTGGTTTGATTTGGACAACTCCTCGACCCGATGAAGAAGAACTTTTTAAAATTCTTAAAAATTTGCAATTCACAAAATTCGCAAAATTCCGTATCAAAAACCATTTTTTTCATAGGCAAGCTATACCAACAACTTTTGGCTTTACACTGTCATTACACTCGTGATACTCAATACCGAGTTTGGTTTGATTCGGGCATTTCCTTGACCCGATGAAGAAGAACATTTTTAAAATTCTCAAAAATTCGTAATTCGCGAAATTCGCAAAATTCCGTATGAAAACCAATTTTTTTTCCTAGGCAAGCTATACCAACAACTTTTTGGCTTTACACTCTCATTACACTGGTGATACTCAATACCGAGTTTGGTTTGATTTGGACATTTCCTTGACCCGATGAAGAAGAACATTTTTAAAATTCTCAAAAATTCGCAATTCGCGAAATTCGCAAAATTCCGTATGAAAACCAATTTTTTTCCTATGCAAGCTATACCAACAACTTTTTGGTTTTACACTGTCATTACACTGGTGATACTCAATACCGAGTTTGGGTTGATTTGGACATTTCCTTGAACCGATGAAAAAGAACATTTTTAAAATTCTCAAAAATTCGCAATTCGCGAAATTCGCAAAATTCCGTATGAAAACCCATTTTTTTCCTAGGCAAGCTTTACCAACAAATTTTGGCTTTACACTGTCATTACACTGGTGATACTCAATACCGAGTTTGGTTTGATTTGGACATTTCCTTGACCCGATGAAGAAGAACATTTTTAAAATTCTCAAAAATTCGCAATTCGCGAAATTCGCAAAATTCCGTATGAAAACCAATTTTTTTCCTATGCAAGCTATACCAACAACTTTTTGGTTTTACACTGTCATTACACTGGTGATACTCAATACCGAGTTTGGTTCGATTTGGACAATTCCTTGACCCGATGAAGAAGAACTTTTTTAAAATTCTCAAAAATTTGCAATTTGCGAAATTCGCAAAATTCCGTATCAAAAACCATTTTTTCCTTGGCAAGCTATACCAACAACTTTTTGGTTTTACACTGTCATTACACTGGTGATACTCAATACGGAGTTTGTTTGATTTGGGCAACTCCTTGACCCGATGAAAAACAACTATTTTTAAAATTCTCAAAAATTCGCGATTCGCGAAATTCGCAAAATTCCGTATGAAAACCAATTTTTTTCCTAGGCAAGCTATACCAACAACTTTTTGGCTTTACACTGTCATTACACTGGTGATACTCAATACCGAGTTTGGTTTGATTTGGGCATTTCCTTGACCCGATGAAGAAGAACATTTTTAAAATTCTCAAAAATTCGCAATTCGCGAAATTCGCAAAATTCCGTATGAATCCCCATTTTTTTCCTAGGCAAGCTTTACCAACAAATTTTGGCTTTACACTGTCATTACACTGGTGACACTCAATACCGAGTTTGGTTTGATTTGGACATTTCCTTGACCCGATGAAGAAGAACATTTTTAAAATTCTCAAAAATTTGCAATTTGCGAAATTCGCAAAATTCCGTATCAAAAACCATTTTTTCCTTGGCAAGCTATACCAACAACTTTTGGCTGTACACTGTCATTACACTAGTGATACTCAATACCGAGTTTCGTTTGATTTGGGCAACTCCTTGACCCGATGAAAAACAACTATTTTTAAAATTCTCAAAAATTCGCAATTCGCGAAATTCGCAAAATTCCGTATGAAAACCCATTTTTTTCCTAGGCAAGCTATACCAACAACTTTTAGGCTTTACACTGTCATTACACTGGTGATACTCAATACGTAGTTTGTTTGATTTGGGCAACTCCTTGACCCGATGAAATACAACTATTTTTAAAATTCTCAAAAATTCGCAATTCGCGAAATTCGCAAAATTCCGCATGAAAACCCACTTTTTTTCCTAGGCAAGCTATACCAACATTTGTTTGGCTTTACACTGTCATTACACTGGTGA
This sequence comes from Convolutriloba macropyga, assembly GCF_964194025.1. Classification (NCBI taxonomy): domain Eukaryota; kingdom Metazoa; phylum Xenacoelomorpha; order Acoela; family Convolutidae; genus Convolutriloba; species Convolutriloba macropyga. The sequence goes on from NC_134474.1 coordinate 23,583,202, forward strand.
TACTCAATACCGAGTTTGGTTTGATTTGAACAACTCCTTGACCCGATGAAGAAGAACTATTTTAAAATTCTCAAAATTTGAAATTCGCGAAATTCGCAAAATTCCGTATCAAAAACCATTTTTTTCCTAGGCAAGCTATACCAACAATTGTTTGGCTGTACACTGTCACTACGCTGGTGATACTCAATACCGAGTTTGGTTTGATTTGGACAACTCCTTGACCCGATGAAGAAAAACTTTTTTAAAATTCTCAAAAATTTGCAATTCGCGAAAATCGCAAAATTCCGTATGAAAACCCATTTTTTTCCTAGCCAAGCTATACCAACAACTTGTTGGCTTTTCACTGTCAGTACACTGGTGATACTCAATACCGAGTTTGGTTTGATTTGGACAACTCCTTGACCCAACGAAGAAGAACTTTTTTAAAATTCTCAAAAATTTGCATTTCGCGAAATTCGCAAAATTCCGTATCAAAAACCATTTTTTCCTTGGCACGCTATACCAACAATTTTTGGCTTTACGCTGTCATTACACTGATGATACTCAATACCGAGTTTGGTTTGATTTGGGCAACTCCTTGACCCGATGAAAAACAACTATTTTTAAAATTCTCAAAAATTCGCAATTCGCGAAATCCGCAAAATTCCGTATGAAGACACATTTTTTTTCCTAGGCAAGCTATACCAACAATTTTTTGGCTTTACACTGTCATTACACTGGTGATACTCAATACCGAGTTTGGTTTGATTTGGGCAACTCCTTGACCCGATGAAAAACAACTATTTTTAAAATTCTTAAAAATTCGCATTTCGCGAAATTCGCAAAATTCCGTATCAAAAACCATTTTTTCCTTGGCACGCTATACCAACAATTTTTGGCTTTACGCTGTCATTACACTGATGATACTCAATACCGAGTTTGGTTTGATTTGGGCAACTCCTTGACCCGATGAAAAACAACTATTTTTAAAATTCTCAAAAATTCGCAATTCGCGAAATTCGCAAAATCCCGTATGAAAACCCATTTTTTTCCTAGGCAAGCTATACCAACAACTTTTTGGCTTTACACTGTCATTACACTGGTGATACTCAATACCGAGTTTGGTTTGATTTGGACAACTCCTTGACCCGATGAAGAAGAGCTTTTTTAAAATTCTCAAAAATTTGCAATTCGCGAAATTCGCAAAAATCCGTATCAAAAACCATTTTTTTCCTTGGCAAGCTATACCAACAACTTTTGGCGTTACACTGTCATTACACTGGTGATACTCAATACCGAGTTTGGTTTGATTTGGGCAACTCCTTGACCCGATGAAAAACAACTATTTTTAAAATTCTCAAAAATTCGCAATTCGCGAAATTCGCAAAATTCCGTATGAAAACCCATTTTTTTCCTAGGCATGCTACACCAACAACTTTTTGGCTTTACACTGTCATTACACTGGTGATACTCAATACCGAGTTTGGTTTGATTTGGACACCTCCTTGACCCGATGAAGAAGAACTTTTTTAAAATTCTCAAAAATTTGCAATTCGCGAAATTCGCAAAATTCCGTATCAAAAACCATTTTTTTCCTTGGCAAGCTATACCAACAACTTTTGGCGTTACACTGTCATTACACTGGTGATACTCAATACCGAGTTTGGTTTGATTTGGGCAACTCCTTGACCCGATGAAAAACAACTATTTTTAAAATTCTCAAAAATTCGCAATTCGCGAAATTCGCAAAATTCCGTATGAAAACCCATTTTTTTCCTAGGCATGCTACACCAACAACTTTTTGGCTTTACACTGTCATTACACTGGTGATACTCAATACCGAGTTTGGTTTGATTTGGACACCTCCTTGACCCGATGAAGAAGAACTTTTTTAAAATTCTCAAAAATTTGCAATTCGCGAAATTCGCAAAATTCCGTATCAAAAACCATTTTTTTCCTTGGCAAGCTATACCAACAACTTTTGGCGTTACACTGTCATTACACTGGTGATACTCAATACCGAGTTTGGTTTGATTTGGGCAACTCCTTGACCCGATGAAAAACAACTATTTTTAAAATTCTCAAAAATTCGCAATTTGCGAAATTCGCAAAATTCCGTATGAAAACCCATTTTTTTTCCTAGGCACGCTCTACCAAAAATTTTTTTGCATTACACTTTCATTACACTGGTGATACTCCATACCGCGTTTGGTTTAATTTTGGACAACTCCTTAACCCGATGAAAAAGAACTATTTTTGAAATTCTCAAAAATTCGCAATTCGCGAAATTCGCAAAATTCCGCATGAGGACCTTTTTTTTCCTAGGCAAGCTATACCAATAACATTTTGACATTACACTCTCATTACACTGTTGATACTCAATGCCGAGTTTGGTTTGATTTGGACAACTCCTTGACCCCATGAAAAAAAAGCTATTTTTAAAATTCCTTTTTCGCGAAATTCAAAAAGTTCTATATGAAAACCCAACCTTTTTCCTAGTCAAGCTAAACGGAAAATATTTTTTGCTCTACACTGTCATTACAATGGTGATACTCCATACCCCGTTTGGTTTGATTTGGACAACTCCTTAACCCGATGAAAAAACCTATTTTTAAAATTCCCTTTTTCGCGAAATTCAAAAAAATCTGTATGAAAACCCAACTTTTCGCATAGGCAAGCTAAATAAAAAATATTTTTTGCTTTACACTGTCATTGCACTGGTGATACTCAATGCCGAGTTTGGTTTGATTTGGGCAACTCCTTAACCCGATGAAAAAGACCTATTTTTAAAATTCCTTTTTCGCGAAATTCAAAAAGTTCTGTATGAAAACGCAACTTTTTTCCTAGGCAAGCTATACCAAAAATATTTTTTGCTTTACACTCTCACTACACTGGTGATGCTCAATAGCGAGTTTGGTTTGATTTGGACAACTCCTTGACCCGATGCAAAAGAAATATTTTTAAAATTCTCAAAAATTCGCAATTCGCGAAATTCGCAAAATTCCGTATGAAAACCCATTTTTTCCTAGGCAAGCTATGCCAACAAATTTTTGGCTTTACACTGTCATTACACTGGTGATACTCAATACCAAGTTTGGTTGGATTTGGACACCTCCTTGACCCAATGAAGAAGAACTTTTTTAAAATTCTCAAAAATTTTCAATTCGCGAAATTCGCAAAGTTCCGTTTGAAAACACATTTTTTTCCAAGGCAAGCTATACCAACAATTTTTGGCTTTACACTGTCATTACACAGGTGATACTCCATACCCCGTTTGGTTTGATTTGGGCAACTCCTTAACCCGATGAAAAAGACCTATTTTTAAAATTCCTTTTTCGCGAAATTCAAAAAGTTCTGTATGAAAACGCAACTTTTTTCCTAGGCAAGCTATACCAAAAATATTTTTTGCTTTACACTCTCACTACACTGGTGATGCTCAATAGCGAGTTTGGTTTGATTTGGACAACTCCTTGACCCGATGCAAAAGAAATATTTTTAAAATTCTCAAAAATTCGCAATTCGCGAAATTCGCAAAATTCCGTATGAAAACCCATTTTTTCCTAGGCAAGCTATGCCAACAAATTTTTGGCTTTACACTGTCATTACACTGGTGATACTCAATACCAAGTTTGATTGGATTTGGACACCTCCTTGACCCAATGAAGAAGAACTTTTTTAAAATTCTCAAAAATTTTCAATTCGCGAAATTCGCAAAGTTCCGTTTGAAAACCCATTTTTTTCCTAGGCAAGCTATACCAACAGTTTTTGGCTTTACACTGTCATTACACAGGTGATACTCCATACCCCGTTTGGTTTGATTTGGACAACTCCTTAACCCGATGAAAAAACCTATTTTTAAAGTTCTTTTTTCACGAAATTCAAAAAGTTCTATATGAAAACCCAAACTTTTTCCTAGTCAAGCTAAACAAAAAAAATTTTTGCTTTACACTGTCATTACAATGGTGATACTCCATACCCCGTTTGGTTTGATTTGGACAACTCCTTAACCCGATGAAAAAATCTATTTTTAAAATTCTTTTTTCGCGAAATTCAAAAAGTTCTGTATGAAAACCCAACTTTTCGCCTAGGCAAGCTAAACAAAAAATATTTTTTTGCCTTAAAGTGTCATTACAATGGTGATACTCCATACCGCGTTTGGTTTGATTTGGACAACTCCTTAACCCAATGAAAAAAACCTATTTTTAAAATTCCTTTTCGCGAAATTCAAAAAGTTCTGTATGAAAACCCAACTTTTTTTTCCTAAGAAAGCTAAACCAAAAATATTTTTTTAGCATTACACTGTCAATACACTGGTGATACTCCATACAGCGTTTGGTTTGATTTGGACAACTCCTTAACCCGATGAAAAAGACCTATATTTAAAGTTCCTTTTTCGCGAAATTCAAAAAGTTCCGTATGAAAAACCAAATTTTTTCCTAGGCAAGCTAAACCAATACTTTCTGCTTTGCACTGTCATTTTACTGGTGATACTCAATACCGAGTTTGGTTTGATTTGAGGAACTCTTTGACCCGATGAAAATCAACTATTTTTAAAATTCTCAAAAATTCGCAATTCGCGAAATTCGCAAAATTCCGTATGAAAAACCATTTTTTTTCTAGGCAAGCTATACCAACAACTTTTGGCTTTACACTGTCATTACATTGGTGATACTCAATACCGAGGTTGGTTTGATTTGGAAAACTCCTTGACCCGATGAAGAAGAACTTTTTTAAAACTCCTTTTTCGCGAAATTCGCAAAATTCCGTACGAAAACCCAATTTTTTTCCGAGGCAAGCTTTACCATTTTTTTTTGCTTTACACTCCCATTACACTGGTGAAACTCAATACCGAGTTTGATTTGATTTGGACAACTCCTTGACCCGCTTAAAAATATATTTTTTAAAAAATTCTCAAAAATTTGCAATTCGCGAAATTCGCAAAATTCCGTATGAAAAGCCAACTTTTTCCTAGGCACGCTCTACCAAAAATCTTTTTGCTTTACACTCTCATTACACTGGTGATACTCCATACCGCGTTTGGTTTAATTTTGGACAACTCCTTAACCCGATGAAAAAGAACTATTTTTGAAATTCTCAAAAATTCGAAATTCGCGAAATTCGCAAAATTCCATATGAAAAACCATTTTTCTCCTAGGCAAGCTTAACCAACAACTTTTTTCGCTTTACACTCTCATTACACTGGTGATACTGAAAACCGAGTTTGGCTTGATTGGGACAACCCTTGATCCGCTGAAATAGAATTGTTTTTAATTTCCTCAAAATTTCGCAGTTCGCGAAATTCGCAAAATTCCGTATGAAAACCCAACTTTTTCCTAGGCACGCTCTACCATTTTTTGCTTTACACTCCCATTACACTGTTGATACTCCATACCCAGTTTGGTTTGATTTGGACAACTCTTTGACCCGATAAAGAAGACCTATTTTTAAAATTCCTTTTTCGCGAAAGTCAAAAAGTTCTATATGAAAACCCAACCTTTTTCCTAGTCAAGCTAAACGAAAAATACTTTTTGTTTTACACTGTCATTACAATGGTGATACTCAATACCGAGTTTGGTTTGATTTGGACAACTCCTTGACCCGATAAAAAAAACCTATTTTTTAAATTCCATTTTCACAAATTCGCAAAATTCCGTACGAAATCTCACGTTTTTTTCCGAGGCCAGCTCTACCAATTTTTTTGCTTTACACTCTCATTATACGGGTGATATTCAATACCGAGTTTGGTTTGATTTGGACAACTCCTTGAGCCGATGCAAAAGAATTATTTTTAAAATTCTCAAAATTTCTCAATTCGCGAAATTCGCAAAATTCCGTATGAAAAACCATTTTTCTCCTAGGCAAGCTTAACCAACAACTTTTTTCGCTTTACACTCTCATTACACTGGTGATACTGAAAACCGAGTTTGGCTTGATTGGGACAACCCTTGATCCGCTGAAATAGAATTGTTTTTAATTTCCTCAAAATTTCGCAGTTCGCGAAATTCGCAAAATTCCGTATGAAAACCCAACTTTTTCCTAGGCACGCTCTACCATTTTTTGCTTTACACTCCCATTACACTGTTGATACTCCATACCCAGTTTGGTTTGATTTGGACAACTCCTTGACCCGATGCAAAGGAATTATTTTTGAAATTCTCAGAAATTCGCAATTCGCGAAAATCGCAAAATTCGGTATGAAAAACCTTTTTTTCCTACGCAAGCTATACCAACAACTTTTTTGCTTTACACTCTCATTACACTGATGATACTCAATACCGAGTTTGATTTGATTTGGACAACTCCTTGACCAGGAATTTTTTGAAACTCTCAAAAATTCGCAATTCGCGTATTTCGCAAAATTCCGTATGAAAACCTTTTTTTCCTAGGCTAGCTATACCAATGACATTTTGGCATTATACTGTCATTACACTGGTGATACTCAATACCGAGTTTGTTTTAATTTTGGACAAATCCTTGACCCGATGAAAAAGACTTATTTTTAAAACTCTCAAAATTTCGAAATTCGCGAAATTCGCAAAATTCCGTATGAAAAACAGTTTTTCTCCTAGGCAAGCTCAACCAACAACTTTTTTCGCTTTACACTCTCATTACACTGGTGATACTGAATACCGAGTTTGGTTTGATTGGGACAACCCTTGATCCGCTGAAATAGAATTTTTTTTAAATTTCTCAAAATTTCGCAGTTCGCGAAATTCGCAAAATTCCGTATGAAAACCCAGCTTCTTCCTAGGCACGCTCTACCATTTTTTTGCTTTACACTCCCATTACACTGGTGATACTCCATACACCGTTTGGTTTGATTTGGACAACTCCTTAACTCGATGAAAAAAAAACCTATTTTTAAAATTCCTTTTTCGCGAAATTCAAAAAGTTCTGTATGAAATCCCAACTTTTTTCCTGGGCAAGCTAAACAAAAAATATTTTATGCTTTACACTCCCATTACACTGGTGATACTCCATACCCCGTTTGGTTTGATTTGGACAACTCCTTGACCCGATGCAAAAGAATTATTTTTAAAATTCTCAAAAATCCGTAATTCGCGAAAATCCCAAAATTCCGTATGAAAACACAACTTTTTCCTAGGCACGCTCTACCAAAAATTTTTTGCTTTACACTCTCATTACACTGGTGATACTCCATACCGCGTTTGGTTTGATTTGGACAACTCCTTAACCCGATGAAAAAAAATCTATTTTTAAAATTCCTTTTTCACGAAATTCTCAAAATTCCGTACGAAAAACCCAATTTTTTTCCGAGGCCAGCTCTACCAATTTTTTCGCTTTACACTCTCAGTACACTGTTGATACTCAATACCGAGTTTGGTTTGATTTGGACAACTCCTTGACCCGCTGAAAAAAAAATCTCAAAAATTCGCAATTCGAGAAATTCGCAAAATTCCGTATGAAAACCCAACTTTTTCCTAGGCGCGCTCTACCAAAAATTTTTTTGCTTTACACTCTCATTACACTGGTGATACTCCATACCGCGTTTGGTTTGATTTGGTCAACTCCTTAACCCGATGAAAAAAACCTATTTTTAAAATCCCTTTTTCACAATTTCGCAAACTTCCGTATGAAAACCCAACTTTTTCCTAGGCGCGTTCTACCAAAATTTTTTTGGTTTACACTCTCATTACACTGCTGATACCCAATACCGAGTTTGGTTTGATTTGGACAACTCCTTGAACCGCTGAGAAAGAATTTTTAAAATTCTCAAAAATCCGCAATTCGCGATATTCGCAAAATTCCGTATGAAAACCTTTTTTTCCTAGGCTAGCTATACCAATGACATTTTGGTTTTACACTCTCATCACACTGTTGATACTCCATACCGCGTTTGGTTTAATTTTGGACAACTCTTTAACCCGATGAAAAAGAACTATGTTTGAAATTCTCAAAAATTCGCAATTCGCGAAATTCGCAAAGTTCCGTATGAAAACTTTTTTTTTCCTAGGCTAGCTATACCAATGACATTTTGGCTTTACACTGTCATTACACTGGTGATACTCAATACCGAGTTTGGTTTGATTTGGACAACTCCTTGACCCGACGAAAAAGACCTATTTTTAAAATTCCTTTTTCGCGAAATTCAAAAAGTTCTATATGAAAACCCAACCTTTTTCCTAGTCAATCTAAACAAAAAAAACTTTTTGCTTTACACTGTCATTACATTGGTGATACTCAATGCCGAGTTTGGTTTGATTTGGGCAACTCCTTGATCCGATGAAAAGCAACTATTTTTAAAATTCTCAAAAATTCGAAATTCGCGAAATTCGCAAAATTCCGTATGAAAAACCATTTTTCTCCTAGGCAAGCTATACCATCAACTTTTTTGCTTTACACTCTCATTACACTGGTGATACTCAATACCGAGTTTGGTTTGATTTGGACAACTCCTTAACCCGATGAAAAAAACCTATTTTTAAAATTCCTTTTTCACAATTTCGCAAACTTCCGTATGAAAACCCAACTTTTTCCTAGGCGCGCTCTACCAAAATCTTTTTTGCTTTACACTCTCATTACACTGCTGATACCCAATACCGAGTTTCGTTTGATTTGGACAACTCCTTGAACCGCTGAGAAAGAATTTTTAAAATTCTCAAAAATCCGCAATTCGCGAAATTCGCAAAATTCCGTATGAAAACCTTTTTTTCCTAGGCTAGCTATACCAATGACATTTTGGTTTTACACTCTCATTACACTGTTGATACTCCATACCGCGTTTGGTTTAATTTTGGACAACTCCTTAACCCGATGAAAAAGAACTATGTTTGAAATTCTCAAAAATTCGCAATTCGCAAAATTCGCAAAGTTCCGTATGAAAACCTGTTTTTTCCTAGGCTAGCTATACCAATGACATTTTGGCTTTACACTGTCATTACACTGGTGATACTCAATACCGAGTTTGGTTTGATTTGGACAACTCCTTGACCCGATGAAAAAGAATTTTTAAAATTCTCAAAAATCCGCAATTCGCGAAATTCGCAAAATTCCGTATGAAAACCTTTTTTTCCTAGGCTAGCTATACCAATGACATTTTGGTTTTACACTCTCATCACACTGTTGATACTCCATACCGCGTTTGGTTTAATTTTGGACAACTCTTTAACCCGATGAAAAAGAACTATGTTTGAAATTCTCAAAAATTCGCAATTCGCGAAATTCGCAAAGTTCCGTATGAAAACTTTTTTTTTCCTAGGCTAGCTATACCAATGACATTTTGGCTTTACACTGTCATTACACTGGTGATACTCAATACCGAGTTTGGTTTGATTTGGACAACTCCTTGACCCGACGAAAAAGACCTATTTTTAAAATTCCTTTTTCGCGAAATTCAAAAAGTTCTATATGAAAACCCAACCTTTTTCCTAGTCAATCTAAACTAAAAAAACTTTTTGCTTTACACTGTCATTACATTGGTGATACTCAATGCCGAGTTTGGTTTGATTTGGGCAACTCCTTGATCCGATGAAAAGCAACTATTTTTAAAATTCTCAAAAATTCGAAATTCGCGAAATTCGCAAAATTCCGTATGAAAAACCATTTTTCTCCTAGGCAAGCTATACCATCAACTTTTTTGCTTTACACTCTCATTACACTGGTGATACTCAATACCGAGTTTGGTTTGATTTGGACAACTCCTTAACCCGATGAAAAAAACCTATTTTTAAAATTCCTTTTTCACAATTTCGCAAACTTCCGTATGAAAACCCAACTTTTTCCTAGGCGCGCTCTACCAAATTTTTTTTGCTTTACACTCTCATTACACTGCTGATACCCAATACCGAGTTTGGTTTGATTTGGACAACTCCTTGAACCGCTGAGAAAGAATTTTTAAAATTCTCAAAAATCCGCAATTCGCGAAATTCGCAAAATTCCGTATGAAAATCTTTTTTTCCTAGGCTAGCTATACCAATGACATTTTGGTTTTCATTCTCATTACACTGTTGATACTCCATACCGCGTTTGGTTTAATTTTGGACAACTCCTTAACCCGATGAAAAAGAACTATGTTTGAAATTCTCAAAAATTCGCAATTCGCAAAATTCGCAAAGTTCCGTATGAAAACGTTTTTTTTTCCTAGGCTAGCTATACCAATGACATTTTGGCTTTACACTGTCATTACACTGGTGATACTCAATACCGAGTTTGGTTTGATTTGGACAACTCCTTGACCCGATGAAAAAGACCTATTTTTAAAATTCCTTTTTCGCGAAATTCAAAAAGTTCTATATGAAAACCCAACCTTTTTCCTAGTCAATCTAAACAAAAAAACTTTTTGCTTTACACTGTCATTACATTGGTGATACTCAATGCCGAGTTTGGTTTGATTTGGGCAACTCCTTGATCCGATGAAAAGCAACTATTTTTAAAATTCTCAAAAATTCGAAATTCGCGAAATTCGCAAAATTCCGTATGAAAAACCATTTTTCTCCTAGGCAAGCTATACCATCAACTTTTTTGCTTTACACTCTCATTACACTGGTGATACTCAATACCGAGTTTGGTTTGATTTGGACAACTCCTTGATCCGCTGAAAAAAAAACCTATTTTTAAAATTCCTTTTTCGCGAAATTCAAAAAGTTCTGTATGAAAACCCAACTTTTTTCCTAGGCAAGCTAAACAAAAAAATTTTTTTGCCTTACACTCCCATTACACTGGTGATACTCCATACCCCGTTTGGTTTGATTTGGACAATACCTTGACCCGCTGAAAAAGAATTTTTAAAATTCTCAAAAATCCGCAATTCGTGAAATTCGCAAAATTCCGCATGAAAACCTTTTTTCCTAGGCTAGCTATACCAATGATATTTGGCTTTACACTGTCATTACACTGGTGATACTCAATACCGAGTTTGGTTTGATTTGGACAACTCCTTGACCCGATGAAAAAGGCCTATTTTTAAAATTCCTTTTTCGCGAAATTCAAAAAGTTCTATATGAAAACCCAACCTTTTTCCTAGTCAATCTAAACAAAAGAAAACTTTTTGCTTTACACTGTCATTACACTGTTGATACTCCATACCGCGTTTGGTTTAATTTTGGACAACTCCTTAACCCGATGAAAAAGAACTATGTTTGAAATTCTCAAAAATCCGCAATTCGTGAAATTCGCAAAATTCCGCATGAAAACCTTTTTTCCTAGGCTAGCTATACCAATGACATTTTGGCTTTACACTGTCATTACACTGGTGATACTCAATACCGAGTTTGGTTTGATTTGGACAACTCCTTGACCCGATGAAAAAGGCCTATTTTTAAAATTCCTTTTTCGCGAAATTCAAAAAGTTCTATATGAAAACCCAACCTTTTTCCTAGTCAATCTAAACAAAAAAAAACTTTTTGCTTTACACTGTCATTACACTGTTGATACTCCATACCGCGTTTGGTTTAATTTTGGACAACTCCTTAACCCGATGAAAAAGAACTATGTTTGAAATTCTCAAAAATTCGAAATTCGCGAAATTCGCAAAATTCCGTATGAAAAACCATTTTTCTCCTAGGCAACCTACACCATCAACTTTTTTGCTTTACACTCTCATTACACTGGTGATACTCAATACCGAGTTTGGTTTGATTTGGACAACTCCTTGATCCACTGAAAAAAACCTATTTTTAAAATTCCTTTTTCGCGAAATTCAAAAAGTTCTGTATAAAAACCCAACCTTTTTCCTAGTCAATCTGAACAAAAAAAACTTTTTGCTTTACACTGTCATTACAATGCTGATACTCAATACCGAGTTTGGTTTGATTTGGGCAACTCCTTGATCCGATGAAAAGCAACTATTTTTAAAATTCTCAAAAATTCGAAATTCGCGAAATTCGCAAAATTCCGTATGAAAAACCATTTTTCTCCTAGGCAACCTACACCATCAACTTTTTTGCTTTACACTCTCATTACACTGGTGATACTCAATACCGAGTTTGGTTTGATTTGGACAACTCCTTGATCCACTGAAAAAAACCTATTTTTAAAATTCCTTTTTCGCGAAATTCAAAAAGTTCTGTATAAAAACCCAACTTTTTTCCTAGTCAATCTAAACAAAAAAAAATTTTTGCTTTACACTGTCATTACAATGGTGATACTCAATACCGAGTTTGGTTTGATTTGGACAACTCCTTGATCCACTGAAAAAAACCTATTTTTAAAATTCCTTTTTCGCGAAATTCAAAAAGTTCTGTATGAAAACCCAACCTTTTTCCTAGTCAATCTAAACAAAAAAAATTTTTTGCTTTACACTGTCATTACAATGGTGATACTCAATACCGAGTTTGGTTTGATTTGGGCAACTCCTTGATCCGATGAAAAGCAACTATTTTTAAAATTCTCAAAAATTCGAAATTCGCGAAATTCGCAAAATTCCGTATGAAAAACCGTTTTTCTCCTAGGCAAGCTATACCATCAACTTTTTTGCTTTACACTCTCATTACACTGGTGATACTCAATACCGAGTTTGGTTTGATTTGGACAACTCCTTGACCCGCTGAAAAAAAGTTAAAATTCTTAAAAAAATTCACAATTCGCGAAACTCGCAAAATTCCGTATGAAAACCCAACTTTTACCTAGGCGCGCTCTACGAAAAATTTTTTTGCTTTACTCTCTCGTTACACTGGTGATACTCCATACCGCGTTTGGTTTGATTTGGACAACTCCATAACCCGATGGAAAAAACCTATTTTTAATATTCCTTTTTCGCGAAATTCGCAAAATTCCGTACAAAAACCAAATCTTTTTTCCGAGGCCAGCTCTACCAATTTTTTTGCTTATCACTCTCATTACACTGGTGATACTCCATATCGCGTTTGGCTTGATTTGGACAACTCCTTAACCCGATGAAAAACAACTATTTTTGAAATTCTCAAAAATTTGCAATTCGCGAAATTCGCAAAATTCCGTATGAGAACCCAACTTTTTTTCCTAGGCGCGCTCTACCAAAAATTTTTTTGCTTTACACTCTCAGTACACTGGTGATACTCCATACCGCGTTTGGTTTGATTTGGACAACTCCCTTACCCGATGAAAAAAACCTATTTTTAAAATTCCTTTTTCGCGAAATTCGCAAAATTCCGTACGAAAACCCAATTTTTTTCCGAGGCCAGCTCTACCAATTTTTTTGCTTTACACTCTCATTACACTGGTGATACTCCATACCGCGTTTGGTTTGATTCGGACAACTCCTTAACCCGATGAAAAAGAACTGTTTTTGAAATTCTCAAAAATTCGCAATTCGCGAAATTCGCAAAATTCCGTATGGAAACCCAACTTTTTCCTGGACACGCTCTACCAAAATTTTTTTTGCCTTACACTCTCATTACACTGGTGATACTCCATACCGCGTTTGGTTTGATTTGGACAACTCTTTGACCCGCTGAAAAAAAGTTAAAATTCTCAAAAATTCACAATTCGCGAAATTCGCAAAATTCCGTATGAATACCCAACTTTTTCCTAGGCGCGCTCTACCAAAAATTTTTTTGCTTTACTCTCTCGTTACACTGGTGATACTCCATACCGCGTTTGGTTTGATTTGGACAACTCGATAACCCGATGGAAAAAACCTATTTTTAATATTCCTTTTTCGCGAAATTCGCAAAATTCCGTACGAAAACCAAATTTTTTTCCGAGGCCAGCTCTACCAATTTTTTTGCTTATCACTCTCATTACACTGGTGATACTCCATACCGCGTTTGGCTTGATTTGGACAACTCCTTAACCCGATGAAAAACAACTATTTTTGAAATTCTCAAAAATTCGCAATTCGCGAAATTCGCAAAATTCCGTATGAGAACCCAACTTTTTTTCCTAGGCGCGCTCTACCAAAAATTTTTTTGCTTTACACTCTCATTACACTGGTGATACTCCATACCGCGTTTGGTTTGATTTGGACAACTCCTTACCCGATGAAAAAAACCTATTTTTAAAATTCCTTTTTCGCGAAATTCGCAAAATTCCGTACGAAAAGCCAATTTTTTTCCGAGGCCAGCTCTACCAATTTTTTTGCTTTACACTCTCATTACACTTGTGATACTCCATACCGCGTTTGGTTTGATTTGGACAACTCCCTTACCCGACGAAAAAAACCTATTTTTAAATTCCTTTTTCGCGAAATTCGCAAAATTCCGTACGAAAAGCCAATTTTTTTCCGAGGCCAGCTCTACCAATTTTTTTGCTTTACACTCTCATTACACTGGTGATACTCCATACCGCGTTTGGTTTGATTTGGACAACTCCCTTACCCGATGAAAAAAACCTATTTTTAATATTCCTTTTTCGCGAAATTCGCAAAATTCCGTACGAAAACCAAATTTGTTTCCGAGGCCAGCTCTACCAATTTTTTTGCTTATCACTCTCATTACACTGGTGATACTCCATACCGCGTTTGGTTTGATTTGGACAACTCCCTTACCCGACGAAAAAAACCTATTTTTAAATTCCTTTTTCGCGAAATTCGCAAAATTCCGTACGAAAAGCCAATTTTTTTCCGAGGCCAGCTCTACCAATTTTTTTGCTTTACACTCTCATTACACTGGTGATACTCCATACCGCGTTTGGTTTGATTTGGACAACTCCCTTACCCGATGAAAAAAACCTTTTTTTAATATTCCTTTTTCGCGAAATTCGCAAAATTCCGTACGAAAACCAAATTTGTTTCCGAGGCCAGCTCTACCAATTTTTTTGCTTATCACTCTCATTACACTGGTGATACTCCATACCGCGTTTGGTTTGATTTGGACAACTCCCTTACCCGACGAAAAAAACCTATTTTTAAATTCCTTTTTCGCGAAATTCGCAAAATTCCGTACGAAAAGCCAATTTTTTTCCGAGGCCAGCTCTACCAATTTTTTTGCTTTACACTCTCATTACACTGGTGATACTCCATACCGCGTTTGGTTTGATTTGGACAACTCCCTTACCCGATGAAAAAAACCTATTTTTAATATTCCTTTTTCGCGAAATTCGCAAAATTCCGTACGAAAACCAAATTTTTTTCCGAGGCCAGCTCTACCAATTTTTTTGCTTATCACTCTCATTACACTGGTGATACTCCATACCGCGTTTGGTTTGATTTGGACAACTCCTTAACCCGATGAAAAAGAACTATTTTTGAAATTCTCAAAAATTCGCAATTCGCGAAATTCGCAAAATTCCTTATGAAAACCCAACTTTTTTTCCTAGGCACGCTCTACCAAAATTTTTTTTTTGCTTTACGCTCTCATTACACTGGTGATACTCCATACCGCGTTTGGTTTGATTTGGACAACTCCTTGACCCGCTGAAAAAAAATTAAAATACGCAAAAATTCGCAATTCGCGAAATTCGCAAAATTCCGTATGAAAACCCAACTTTTTCCTAGGCCCGTTCTTCCAATTTTTTTTTGCCTTACAATTTCATTACACTGGTGATACTCCATACCGCGTTTGGTTTGATGTGGACAACTCCTTAACCCGATGAAAAAAACCTATTTTTGAAATTCCTTTTTCGCGAAATTCGCAAAATTCCGTACGAAACCCCAATTTTTTCCGAGGCCAGCTCTACCAATTTTTTGCGTTACACTCTCGTTACACTGGTGATACTCCATACCGCGTTTGGTTTGATTTAGACAACTCCTTAACCCGATGAAAAAAACCTATTTTTAAAATTCCTCTTTCGCGAAATTCCCAAAATTCCGTACGAAAACCCAATTTTTTTCCGACACCAGCTCTACCAATTTTTTTGCTTATCACTCTCATTACACTGGTGATACTCCATACCGCGTTTGGTTTGATTTGGACAACTCCTTAACCCGATGAAAAAGAACTATTTTTGAAATTCTCAAAAATTCGCAATTCGCGAAATTCGCAAAATTCCTTATGAAAACCCAACTTTTTTCCTAGGCACGCTCTACCAAAATTTTTTTTTGCTTTACACTCTCATTACACTGGTGATACTCCATACCGCGTTTGGTTTGATTTGGACAACTCCTTGACCCGCTGAAAAAAAAATTAAAATACGCAAAAATTCGCAATTCGCGAAATTCGCAAAATTCCGTATGAAAACCCAACTTTTTCCTAGGCCCGTTCTTCCATTTTTTTTGCTTTACAATTTCATTACACTGGTGATACTCCATACCGCGTTTGGTTTGATGTGGACAACTCCTTAACCCGATGAAAAAAAAACCTATTTTTGAAATTCCTTTTTTGCGAAATTCGCAAAATTCCGTACGAAACCCCAATTTTTTCCGAGGCCAGCTCTACCAATTTTTTGCGTTACACTCTCGTTACACTGGTGATACTCCATAACGCGTTTGGTTTGATTTAGACAACTCCTTAACCCGATGAAAAAAACCTATTTTTAAAATTCCTCTTTCGCGAAATTCGCAAAATTCCGTACGAAAACCCAATTTTTTTCCGACACCAGCTCTTCCAATTTTTTTGCTTTACACTCTCATTAAACTGGTGATACTCCATACCGCGTTTGGTTTGATTTGGACAACTTCTTGACCCGATGAAAATGACCTATTTTTAAAATTCCTTTTTCGCGAAATTCAAAAAGTTCTATATGAAAACCCAACCTTTTTCCTAGTCAAGCTAAACGAAAAATACTTTTTATTTTACACTGTCATTACAATGGTGATACTCAATACCGAGATTGGTTTGATTTGGGCAACTCCTTGACCCGATGAAAAGCAACTATTTTTAAATTTCTCAAAAATTCGAAATTCGCGAAATTCGCAAAATTCCGTATGAAAAACCATTTTTCTCCTAGGCAAGCTATACCAACAACTTTTTGCTTTACACTCTCATTACACTGGTGATACTCAGTACCGAGTTTGGTTTGATTTGGACAACTCCTTGATCCGCTGAAAAAGAATTTTTTTTTAATTTCTCAAAAATTCGCAATTCGCGAAATTAGCAAAATTCCGTATGAAAACCCAACTTTTTCCTAGGCACGCTCTACCAATTTTTTTTTGCTTTACATTCCCATTACACTGGTGATACTCCATACCCCGTTTGGTTTGGTTTGGACAACTCCTTAACCCGACGAATAAAACCTATTTTTAACATTCCTTTTTCGCGAAATTCAAAAGGTTCTGTATGAAAACCCAACTTTTTTCCTAGGTAAGCTAAAAAAAAATATTTTTTGCTTTACACTCCCATTACACTGGTGATACTCCATACCCCGTTTGGTTTGATTTGGACAACTCCTTGACCCGATGCAAAAGAATTATTTTTAAAATTCTCAAAAATTCGCCATTCGCGAAATTCGCAGAATTCCGTATGAAAACCCAATTTTTTCCTAGGCACGCTCTACCAAAAATTTTTTTGCTTTACACTCTCATTACACTGATGATACTCCATACCGCCTTTGGTTTGATTTGGACACCTCCTTAACCCGATGAAAAAACCTATTTTTAAAATTCCTTTTTCGCGAAAATCGCAAAATTCCGTACGAAAACCCAATTTTTCTCCAAGGCCAGCTTTACCAATTCGTTTGCTTTACACTCTCATTACAAGGGTGATACTCAATACCCCGTTGGGTTTGATTTGGACAACTCCTTGAACCGATGCAAAAGGATTATATTTGAAATTCTCAAAATTTCGCAATTCGCGAAATTCGCAAAATTCCGTATGAAAATCCAACTTTTTCCTAGGCACGCTCTACAAAAACTTTTTTGCTTTACACTCTCATTACACTGGTGATACTCCATACCGCGTTTGGTTTGATTTGGACAACTTCTTGACCCGATGAAAAAGTCCTATTTTTAAAATTCCTTTTTCGCGAAATTCAAAAAGTTCTATATGAAAACCCAACCTTTTTCCTAGTCAAGCTAAACGAAAAATACTTTTTATTTTACACTGTCATTACAATGGTGATACTCAATACCGAGATTGGTTTCATTTGGGCAACTCCTTGACCCGATGAAAAGCAACTATTTTTAAATTTCTCAAAAATTCGAAATTCGCGAAATTCGCAAAATTCCGTATGAAAATCCAACTTTCTCCTAGGCAAGCTATACCAACAACTTTTTGCTTTACACTCTCATTACACTGGTAATACTCAGTACCGAGTTTGGTTTGATTTGGACAACTCCTTGATCCGCTGAAAAAGAATTTTTTTTTAAATTTCTCAAAAATTCGCAATTCGCGAAATTCGCAAAAATCCGTATGAAAACCCAACTTTTTCCTAGGCCCGTTCTTCCAATTTTTTTTTGCTTTACAATTTCATTACACTGGTGATACTCCATACCTCGTTTGGTTTGATGTGGACAACTCCTTAACCCGATGAAAAAAAACCTATTTTTGAAATTCCTTTTTCGCGAAATTCGCAAAATTCCGTACGAAACCCCAATTTTTTCCGAGGCCAGCTCTACCAATTTTTTGCGTTACACTCTCGTTACACTGGTGATACTCCATACCGCGTTTGGTTTGATTTAGACAACTCCTTAACCCGATGAAAAAAACCTATTTTTAAAATTCCTCTTTCGCGAAATTCGCAAAATTCCGTACGAAAACCCAATTTTTTTCCGACACCAGCTCTACCAATTTTTTTGCTTTACACTCTCATTAAACTGGTGATACTCCATACCGCGTTTGGTTTGATTTGGACAACTTCTTGACCCGATGAAAAAGACCTATTTTTAAAATTCCTTTTTCGCGAAATTCAAAAAGTTCTATATGAAAACCCAACCTTTTTCCTAGTCAAGCTAAACGAAAAATACTTTTTATTTTACACTGTCATTACAATGGTGATACTCAATACCGAGATTGGTTTGATTTGGGCAACTCCTTGACCCGATGAAAAGCAACTATTTTTAAATTTCTCAAAAATTCGAAATTCGCGAAATTCGCAAAATTCCGTATGAAAAACCATTTTTCTCCTAGGCAAGCTATACCAACAACTTTTTGCTTTACACTCTCATTACACTGGTGATACTCAGTACCGAGTTTGGTTTGATTTGGACAACTCCTTGATCCGCTGAAAAAGATTTTTTTTTTTAAATTTCTCAAAAATTCGCAATTCGCGAAATTCGCAAAATTCCGTATGAAAACCCAACTTTTTCCTAGGCACGCTCTACCAAAAATTTTTTTGCTTTACAATCTCATTACACTGTTGATAATCCATACCGCGTTTGGTTTGATTTGGACAACTCCTTGACCCGCTGAAAAAAAAATTAAAAATCTCAAAAATTCGCAATTCGCGAAATTCGCAAAATTCCGTATGAAGACCCAACTTTTTCCTAGGCGCGCTCAACCAATTTTTTTTTGCTTTACACTCTCATTACACTGATGATACTCCATACCGCCTTTGGTTTGATTTGGACACCTCCTTAACCCGACGAAAAAACCTATTTTTAAAATTCCTTTTTCATGAAAATCGCAAAATTCCGTACGAAAACCCAATTTTTTTCCAAGGCCAGCTTTACCAATTTGTTTGCTTTACACTCTCATTACACGGGTGATACTCAATACCCCGTTTGGTTTGATTTTGACAACTCCTTGAACCGATGCAAAAGGATTATTTTTGAAATTCTCAAAATTTAGCAATTCGCGAAATTCGCAAAATTCCGTATGAAAATCCAACTTTTTCCTAGGCACGCTCTACCAAAAACTTTTTTGCTTTACACTCTCATTACACTGGTGATACTCCATACCGCGTTTGGTTTGATTTGGACAACTCCTTGACCCGCTGAAAAAAAATTAAAAATCTCAAAAATTCGCATTTCGCGAAATTCGCAAAATTCCGTATGAAGACCCAACTTTTTCCTAGGCGCGCTCAACCAAAAATTTTTTTGCTTTACACTGTCATTGCACTGGTGATACTCAATACCGATTTTGGTTTGATTTGGACAACTCGTTGACCCGATGAAAAAATAATTAAAATTCTCAAAAATTCGCAATTCGCGAAATTCGCACAATTCCGTATGAAAACCCAACGTTTTCCTAGGCACGCTCTACCAAAAATTTTTTTGCTTTACACTCTCATTACACTGATGATACTCCGTACCGCGTTTGGTTTGATTTGGACACCTCCTTAACCCGATGAAAAAACCTATTTTTAAAATTCCTTTTTCGCGAAATTCGCAAAATTCCGTACGAAAACCCAATTTTTTTCCGAGGCCAGCTATACCAATTTTTTTGCTTTACACTCTCATTACACGGGTGATACTCAATACCCCGTTTAGCTTGATTTGGACAACTCCTTGACCCGATGCAAAAGAATTATTTTTAAAATTTTCAAAAATTCGCAATTCGCGAAATTCGCAAAATTCCGTATGAAAACCCATTTTTTTCCTAGGCACGCTCTACCAAAAATTTTTTTGCTTTACACTCTCATTACACTGGTGATACTCCATACCGCGTTTGGTTTGATTTGGACAACTCCTTGACCCGCTGAAAAAAAAATAAAATTCTCAAAAATTCGCAATTCGCGAAATTCGCAAAATTCCGTATGAAAACCCAACTTTTTCCTAGGCACGCTCTACCAAAAATGTTTTTGCTTTACACTCTCATTACACTGGTGATACTCCATACCGCGTTTGGTATGATTTGGACAACTCCTTGACCCGATGAAAAAAAGTTAAAATTCTCAAAAATTCACAATTCGCGAAATTCGCAAAATTCCGTATGAAAACCCAACTTTTTCCTAGGCGCGCTCTACCAAAAATTTTTTTGCTTTACTCTCTCATTACACTGGTGATACTCCATACCGCTTTTGGTTTGATTTGGACAACTCCTTAACCCGATGAAAAAAACCTATTTTTAAAATTCCTTTTTCGCGAAATTCGCAAAATTCCGTACGAAAACCCAATTTTTTTCCGAGGCCAGCTATACCAATTTTTTTGCTTTACACTCTCATTACACGGGTGATACTCAATACCCCGTTTGGCTTGATTTGGACAACTCCTTGACCCGATGCAAAAGAATTATTTTTAAAATTCTCAAAAATTCGCAATTCGCGAAATTCGCAAAATTCCGTATGAAAACCCATTTTTTTCCTAGGCACGCTCTACCAAAAATTTTTTTGCTTTACACTCTCATTACACTGGTGATACTCCATACCGCGTTTGGTTTGATTTGGACAACTCCTTGACCCGCTGAAAAAAAAATAAAATTCTCAAAAATTCGCAATTCGCGAAATTCGCAAAATTCCGTATGAAAACCCAACTTTTTCCTAGGCACGCTCTACCAAAAATGTTTTTGCTTTACACTCTCATTACACTGGTGATACTCCATACCGCGTTTGGTATGATTTGGACAACTCTTTGACCCGATGAAAAAAAGTTAAAATTCTCAAAAATTCACAATTCGCGAAATTCGCAAAATTCCGTATGAAAACCCAACTTTTTCCTAGGCGCGCTCTACCAAAAAATTTTTTGCTTTACTCTCTCATTACACTGGTGATACTACATACCGCGTTTCGTTTGATTTGGACAACTCCATAACCCGATGAAAAAAACCTATTTTTAATATTCCTTTTTCGCGAAATTCGCAAAATTCCGTACGAAAGCTAAACTTTTTTCCGGGGCCAGCTCTACCAATTTTTTGCTTATCACTCTCATTACACTGGTGATACTCCATACCGCGTTTGTTTTGATTTGGACAACTCCTTAACCCGATGAAAAAGAACTTTTTTTGAAATTCTCAAAAATTCGCAATTCGCGAAATTCGCAAAATTCCGTATGAAAACCCAACTTTTTTCCTAGGCACGCTCTACCAAATTTTTTTTTGCTGTACACTCTCATTATACTGGTGATACTACATACCGCGTTTCGTTTGATTTGGACAACTCAATAACCCCATGGAAAAAACCTATTTTTAATATTCCTTTTTCGCGAAATTCGCAAAATTCCGTACGAAAGCTAAACTTTTTTCCGGGGCCAGCTCTACCAATTTTTTGCTTATCACTCTCATTACACTGGTGATACTCCATACCGCGTTTGTTTTGATTTGGACAACTCCTTAACCCGATGAAAAAGAACTTTTTTTGAAATTCTCAAAAATTCGCAATTCGCGAAATTCGCAAAATTCCGTATGAAAACCCAACTTTTTTCCTAGGCACGCTCTACCAAATTTTTTTTTGCTGTACACTCTCATTACACTGGTGATACTCCATACCACTTTTGGTTTGATTTGGACAACTCCTTGACCCGATGAAAAAAGTTAAATTTCTCAAAAATTCACAATTCGCGAAATTCGCAAAATTCCGTATGAAAACCCAACTTTTTCCTAGGCGCGCTCTACCAAAAGTTTTTTTGCTTTACTCTCTCATAACACTGGTGATACTCCATACCGCGTTTGGTTTGATTTGGACAACTCCATAACCCGATGGAAAACACCTATTCTTAATATTCCTTTTTCGCGAAATTCGCAAAATTCCGTACGAAAGCTAAACTTTTTTCCGAGGCCAGCTCTACCAATTTTTTTTGCTTATCACCATCATTACACTGGTGATACTCCATACCGCGTTTGTTTTGATTTGGACAACTCCTTAACCCGATGAAAAAGAAATATTTTTGAAATTCTCAAAAATTCGCAATTCGCGAAATTCGCAAAATTCCGTATGAAAACCCAACTTTTTTCCTAGGCACGCTCTACCAAATTTTTTTTTTGCTGTACACTCTCATTACACTGGTGATACTCCATACCGCTTTTGGCTTGATTTCGACAACTCCTTAACCCGATGAAAAAAACCTATTTTTAAAATTCCTTTTTCGCGAAAATCGCAAAAATTCCGTACGAAACCCCAATTTTTTCCGAGGCCAGCTCTACCAATTTTTGCGTTACACTAGTGATACTCCATTCCGCGTTTGGTTTGATTTAGACAACTCCTTAACCCGATGAAAAAAACCTATTTTTAAAATTCCTCTTTCGCGAAATTCGCAAAATTCCGTGCGAAAACCCAATTTTTTTCCGACGCCAGCTCTACCAATTTTTTTGCTTTACGCTCTCATTAAAATGGTGATACTCCATACCGCGTTTGGTTTGATTTGCACAACTTCTGGACCCGATGAAAAAGACCTATTTTTAAAATTCCTTTTTCGCGAAATTCAAAAAGTTCTATATGAAAACCCAACCTTTTTCCTAGTCAAGCTAAACGAAAAATACTTTTTATTTTACACTTTCATTACAATGGTGATGCTCAATACCGAGTTTGGTTTGATTTGGGCAACTCCTTGACCCGATGAAAAGCAACTATTTTTAAAATTCTCAAAAATTCGAGATTCGCGAAATTCGCAAAATTCCGTATGAAAAACCATTTTTCTCCTAGGCAAGCTATGCTAATAACTTTTTTGCTTTACACTCTCATTACACTGGTGATACTCAATACCGAGTTTGGTTTGATTTGGACAACTCCTTGATCCGCTAAAAAAGAATTTTTTTTTTAAATTTCTCAAAAATTCGCAATTCGCGAAATTCGCAAAACTCCGTATGAAAACCCAACTTTTTCCTAGGCACGCTCTACCAATTTTTTTTTTTGCTTTACATTCCCATTACACTGGTGATACTCCATACCCGGTTTGGTTTGATTTCGACAACTCCTTAACCCGACAAAAAAAACCTATTTTTAAAATGCCTTTTTCGCGAAATTCAAAAAGTTCTGTATGAAAACCCAACTTTTTTCCTAGGTAAGCTAAACAAAAAATATTTTTTGCTTTACACTCCCATTACACTGATGATACTCCATACCCAGTTTGGTTTGATTTGGACATTCCTTGACCCGATGCAAAAAAAATTTTTTTAAATTCTCAAAAATTCGCAATTCGCGAAATTCGCAAAATTCCGTATGAAAACCCAATTTTTTCCTAGGCACGCTCTACCAAAAATTTTTTTGCTTTACACTCTCATTACACTGGTGATACTCCATACCGCGTTTGGTTTGATTTGGACAACTCCTTGACCCGCTGAAAAAAAATTAAAATTCTCAAAAATTCGCAATTCGCGAAATTCGCAAAATTCCGTTTGAAAACCCAACTTTTTCCAAGGCGCGCTCAACCAAAATTTTTTTTGCTTTACACTCTCATTACACCGATGATACTCCATACCGCTTTTGGTTTGATTTGGACAACTCCTTAACCCGATGAAAAAAAACCTATTTTTAAAATGCCTTTTTCGCGAAATTCAAAAAGTTCTGTATGAAAACCCAACTTTTTTCCTAGTCAAGCTAAACGAAAAATACTTTTTATTTTACACTTTCATTACAATGGTGATACTCAATACCGAGTTTGGTTTGATTTGGGCAACTCCTTGACCCGATGAAAAGCAACTATTTTTAAAATTCTCAAAAATTCGAGATTCGCGCAATTCGCAAAATTCCGTATGAAAAACCATTTTTCTCCTAGGCAAGCCATGCTAATAACTTTTTTGCTTTACACTCTCATTACACTGGTGATACTCAATACCGAGTTTGGTTTGATTTGGACAACTCCTTGATCCGCTGAAAAAGAATTTTTTTTTTAAATTTCTCAAAAATTCGCAATTCGCGAAATTCGCAAAATTCCGTATGAAAACCCAATTTTTTCCTAGGCACGCTCTACCAAAAATTTTTTTGCTTTACACTCTCATTACACTGGTGATACTCCATACCGCGTTTGGTTTGATTTGGACAACTCCTTAACCCGATGAAAAAAACCTATTTTTAAAATTCCTTTTTCGCGAAATTCGCAAAATTCCGTACGAAAACCCAATTTTTTTCCGAGGCCAGCTTTACCAATTTTTTTGCTTTACACTCTCATTACACGGGTGATACTCAATACCCCGTTTGGTTTGATTTGGACAACTCCTTGACCCAATGCAAAAGAATTATTTTTAAAATTCTCAAAAATTCGCAATTCGCGAAAATCGCAAAATTCCGTATGAAAACCCAACTTTTTCCTAGGCACGCTCTACCAAAAATTTTTTTGCTTTACACTCTCATTACACTGGTGATACTCCATACCGCGTTTGGTTTGATTTGGACAACTCCTTGACCCAATGCAAAAGAATTATTTTTAAAATTCTCAAAAATTCGCAATTCGCGAAATTCGCAAAATTCCGTATGAAAGCCCAACTTTTTCCTAGGCGCGCTCAACCAAAAATTTTTTTGCTTTACATTCTAATTACACAGATGATACTCCATACCGCGTTTGGTTTGATTTGGACAACTCCTTGACCCGATGAAAAAGATTTTTTTTAAAATTCTCAAAATTTCGCAATTCGCGAAAATCGCAAAATTCCGTATGAAAACCCAACTTTTTCCTAGGCCCGCTCAACCAAAAATTTTTTTGCTTTACACTCTCATTACACAGATGATACTCCATACCGCGTTTGGTTTGATTTGGACAACTCCTTGACCCGATGAAAAAGATTTTTTTTAAAATTCTCAAAATTTCGCAATTCGCGAAAATCGCAAAATTCCGTATGAAAACCCAACTTTTTCCTAGGCGCGCTCTACCAAAAATTTTTTTGCTTTACACTCTCATTACACTGGTGATACTCCATACCGCGTTTGGTTTGATTTGGACAACTCCTTAACCCGATGACAAAAATCTATTTTTAAAATTCCTTTTTCGCGAACTTCGCAAAATTCCATACGAAAACCCAATTTTTTTCCGAGGCAAGCTCTACCAAGTTTTTTTGCCTTACACTGTCATTGCACTGGTGATACTCCATACCGCGTTTGGTTTGATCTGGACAACTCCTTGACCCGCTGAAAAAAAAATTAAAAATTCTCAAAAATTCGCAATTCGCGAAATTCGCAAAATTCCGTATGAAAACCAAACTTTTTCCAAGGCGCGCTCAACCAAAATTTTTTTTGCTTTTTATTCTCATTACACTGGTGATACTCCATACCGCGTTTGGTTTGATTTGGACAACTCCTTGACCCGCTGAAAAAAAAAATAAAAATCTCAAAAATTCGCAATTCGCGAAATTCGCAAAATTCCGTATGAAAACCCAACTTTTTCCTAGGCACGCTCAACCAATTTTTTTTGCTTTACACTCTCATTACACTGGTGATACTTCATACCGCGTTTGGTTTGATTTGGACAACTCATTGACCCGCTGAAAAAAAATTAAAATTCTCAAAAATTCGCAATTCGCGAAATTCGCAAAATTCCGTATGAAAACCCAACTTTTTCCTAGGCGCGCTCAACCAAATTTTTTTTTGCTTTACACTCTCATTACACTGGTGATACTCCATACCGCGTTTGGTTTGATTTGGACAACTCCTTGACCCGATGAAAAAGATTTTTTTTAAAATTCTCAAAATTTCGCAATTCGCGAAATTCGCAAAATTCCGTATGAAAAACCTTTTTTTTCCTAGGCACGCTCTACCAAAAATTTTTTTGCTTTACACTCTCATTACACTGGTGATACTCCATACCGCGTTTGGTTTGATTTGGACAACTCCTTAACCCGATGACAAAAACCTATTTTTAAAATTCCTTTTTCGCGAAATTCGCAAAATTCCGTACGAAAACCCAATTTTTTTCCGAGGCAAGCTCTACCAATTTTTTTTTGCTTTACACTGTCATTGCACTGGTGATACTCAATACCGATTTTGGTTTGATTTGGACAACTCGTTGACCCGATGAAAAAAAAATTAAAATTCTCAAAAATTCGCAATTCGCGAAATTCGCAAAATTCCGTATGAAAACCCAACTTTTTCCTAGGCCCGCTCAACCAAAAATTTTTTTGCTTTACACTCTCATTACACAGATGATACTCCATACCGCGTTTGGTTTGATTTGGACAACTCCTTGACCCGATGAAAAAGATTTTTTTTAAAATTCTCAAAATTTCGCAATTCGCGAAAATCGCAAAATTCCGTATGAAAACCCAACTTTTTCCTAGGCGCGCTCTACCAAAAATTTTTTTGCTTTACACTCTCATTACACTGGTGATACTCCATACCGCGTTTGGTTTGATTTGGACAACTCCTTAACCCGATGACAAAAATCTATTTTTAAAATTCCTTTTTCGCGAACTTCGCAAAATTCCATACGAAAACCCAATTTTTTTCCGAGGCAAGCTCTACCAAGTTTTTTTGCCTTACACTGTCATTGCACTGGTGATACTCCATACCGCGTTTGGTTTGATCTGGACAACTCCTTGACCCGCTGAAAAAAAAATTAAAAATTCTCAAAAATTCGCAATTCGCGAAATTCGCAAAATTCCGTATGAAAACCAAACTTTTTCCAAGGCGCGCTCAACCAAAATTTTTTTTGCTTTTTATTCTCATTACACTGGTGATACTCCATACCGCGTTTGGTTTGATTTGGACAACTCCTTGACCCGCTGAAAAAAAAAATAAAAATCTCAAAAATTCGCAATTCGCGAAATTCGCAAAATTCCGTATGAAAACCCAACTTTTTCCTAGGCGCGCTCAACCAATTTTTTTTGCTTTACACTCTCATTACACTGGTGATACTTCATACCGCGTTTGGTTTGATTTGGACAACTCATTGACCCGCTGAAAAAAAATTAAAATTCTCAAAAATTCGCAATTCGCGAAATTCGCAAAATTCCGTATGAAAACCCAACTTTTTCCTAGGCGCGCTCAACCAAATTTTTTTTTGCTTTACACTCTCATTACACTGGTGATACTCCATACCGCGTTTGGTTTGATTTGGACAACTCCTTGACCCGATGAAAAAGATTTTTTTTAAAATTCTCAAAATTTCGCAATTCGCGAAATTCGCAAAATTCCGTATGAAAAACCTTTTTTTTCCTAGGCACGCTCTACCAAAAATTTTTTTGCTTTACACTCTCATTACACTGGTGATACTCCATACCGCGTTTGGTTTGATTTGGACAACTCCTTAACCCGATGACAAAAACCTATTTTTAAAATTCCTTTTTCGCGAAATTCGCAAAATTCCGTACGAAAACCCAATTTTTTTCCGAGGCAAGCTCTACCAATTTTTTTTTGCTTTACACTGTCATTGCACTGGTGATACTCAATACCGATTTTGGTTTGATTTGGACAACTCGTTGACCCGATGAAAAAAAAATTAAAATTCTCAAAAATTCGCAATTCGCGAAATTCGCAAAATTCCGTATGAAAACCCAACTTTTTCCGAGGCACGCTCTACCAGAAATTTTTTTGCTTTACACTCTCATTACACTGGTGATACTCCATACCGCGTTTGATTTGATTTGGACAACTCCTTGACCCGCTGAAAAAAATTAAAATTCTCAAAAATTCGCAATTCGCGAAATTCGCAAAATTCCGTATGAAAACCCAACTTTTTCCTAGGCGCGCTCCACCAAAATTTTTTTTGCTTTTTACTCTAGTTACACTGGTGATACTCCATACCACGTTTGGTTTGATTTGGACAACTCCTTGACCCGCTGAAAAAAAAATTAAAATTCTCAAAATTTCGCAATTCGCGAAATTCGTAAAATTCCGTATGAAAAACCAACTTTTTCCTAGGCGCGCTCAACCAATTTTTTTTTTTGCTTTTTACTCTAATTTCACTGGTGATACTCCATACCGCGTTTGGTTTGATTTGGACAACTCCTTGACCCGCTGAAAAAAAAATTAAAATTCTCAAAATTTCGCAATTCGCGAAATTCGCAAATTTCCGTATGAAAACCCAACTTTTTCCTAGGCGCGCTCAACCAAATTTTTTTTTGCTTTTTACTCTAATTACACTGGTGATACTCCATACCGCGTTTGGTTTGATTTGGACAACTCCTTGACCCGATGAAAAAGATTTTTTTTAAAAATCTCAAAATTTCGCAATTCGCGAAATTCGCAAAATTCCGTATGAAAAACCTTTTTTTTCCTAGGCACGCTCTACCAAAAAATTTTTTGCTTTACACTCTCATTACACTGGTGATACTCCATACCGCGTTTGGTTTGATTTGGACAACTCCTTAACCCGATGACAAAAACCTATTTTTAAAATTCCTTTTTCGCGAAATTCGCAAAATTCCGTACGAAAACCCAATTTTTTTTCCGAGGCAAGCTCTACTCATTTTTTTTGCTTTACACTGTCATTGCACTGGGTGATGCTCAATACCGATTTTGGTTTGATTCGGACAACTCGTTGACCCGATGAAAAAAAAATTAAAATTCTCAAAAATTCGCAATTCGCGAAGTTCGCAAAATTCCGTATGAAAACCCAACTTTTTCCTAGGCACGCTATACCAAAAATTTTTTTGCTTTTTACTCTAATTACACTGGTGATACTCCATACCGCGTTTGGTTTGATTTGGACAACTCCTTGGCCCGATGAAAAAGATTTTTTTAAAAAATCTCAAAATTTCGCAATTCGCGAAATTCGCAAAATTCCGTATGAAAAACCTTTTTTTCCTAGGCACGCTTTACCAAAAATTTTTTTGCTTTACACTCTCATTACACTGGTGATACTCCATACCGCGTTTGGTTTGATTTGGACAACTCCTTAACCCGATGACAAAAACCTATTTTTAAAATTCCTTTTTCGCGAAATTCGCAAAATTCCGTACGAAAACCCAATTTTTTTCCGAGGCAAGCTCTACCAATTTTTTTTGCTTTACACTGTCATTGCACTGGTGATACTCAATACCGATTTTGGTTTGATTTGAACAACTCGTTGACCCGATGAAAAAAAAATTAAAATTCTCAAAAATTCGCAATTCGCGAAATTCGCAAAATTCCGTATGAAAACCCAACTTTTTCCTAGGCACGCTATACCAAAAATTTTTTTGCTTTTTACTCTAATTACACTGGTGATACTCCATACCGCGTTTGGTTTGATTTGGACAACTCCTTGGCCCGATGAAAAAGATTTTTTTAAAAAATCTCAAAATTTCGCAATTCGCGAAATTCGCAAAATTCCGTATGAAAAACCTTTTTTTCCTAGGCACGCTCTACCAAAAATTTTTTTGCTTTACACTCTCATTACACTGGTGATACTCCATACCGCGTTTGGTTTGATTTGGACAACTCCTTAACCCGATGACAAAAACCTATTTTTAAAATTCCTTTTTCGCGAAATTCGCAAAATTCCGTACGAAAACCCAATTTCTTTCCGAGGCAAGCTCTACCAATTTTTTTTGCTTTACACTGTTATTGCACTGGTGATACTCAATACCGATTTTGGTTTGATTTGAACAACTCGTTGACCCGATGAAAAAAAAATTAAAATTCTCAAAAATTCGCAATTCGCGAAATTCGCAAAATTCCGTATGAAAACCCAACTTTTTCCTAGGCACGCTCTACCAAAAATTTTTTTGCTTTTTACTCTCATTACACTGGTGATACTCCATACCGCGTTTGGTTTGATTTGGACAACTCCTTGACCCGCTGAAAAAAAAATAAAATTCTCAAAAATTCGCAATTCGCGAAATTCGCAAAATTCCGTATGAAAACCCAACTTTTTCCTAGGCGCGCTCAACCAATTTTTTTTTTGCTTTACACTCTCATTACACTGGTGATACTCCATACCGCGTTTGGTTTGATTTGGACAACTCCTTGACCCGGTGAAAAAGATTTTTTTTAAAATTCTCAAAATTTCGCAATTCGCGAAATTCGCAAAATTCCGTATGAAAAACCTTTTTTTTCCTAGGCGCGCTCAACCAAATTTTTTTTTGCTTTTTACTCTAATTTCACTGGTGATACTCCATACCGCGTTTGGTTTGATTTGGACAACTCCTTGACCCGCTGAAAAAAAATTAAAATTCTCAAAATTTCGCAATTCGCGAAATTCGCAAAATTCCGTATGAAAACCCAACTTTTTCCTAGGCGCGCTCAACCATTTTTTTTGCTTTACACTCTCATTACACTGGTGATACTCCATACCGCGTTTGGTTTGATTTGGACAACTCCTTGACCCGATGAAAAAGATTTTTTTTAAAATTCTCAAAATTTCGCAATTCGCGAAATTCGCAAAATTCCGTATGAAAAACCTTTTTTTTCCTAGGCACGCTCTACCAAATTCTTTTTTGCTTTTTACTCTAATTTCACTGGTGATACTCCATACCGCGTTTGGTTTGATTTGGACAACTCCTTGACCCGCTGAAAAAAAAATTAAAATTCTCAAAATTTCGCAATTCGCGAAATTCGCAAAATTCCGTATGAAAACCCAACTTTTTCCTAGGCGCGCTCAACCATTTTTTTTGCTTTACACTCTCATTACACTGGTGATACTCCATACCGCGTTTGGTTTGATTTGGACAACTCCTTAACCCGATGACAAAAACCTATTTTTAAAATTCCTTTTTCGCGAAATTCGCAAAATGCCGTACGACAACCCAATTTTTTTCCGAGGCAAGCTCTACCAATTTTTTTTTGCTTTACACTGTCATTGCACTGGTGATACTCAATACCGATTTTGGTTTGAATTGGACAACTCGTTGACCTGATGAAAAAAAATTAAAATTCTCAAAAATTCGCAATTCGCGAAATTCGCAAAATTCCGTATGAAAACCCAACTTTTTCCTAGGCACGCTCTACCAAAAAATTTTTTGCTTTACACTCTCATTACACTGGTGATACTCCATACCGCGTTTGATTTGATTTGGACAACTCCTTGACCCGCTGAAAAAAATTAAAATTCTCAAAAATTCGCAATTCGCGAAATTCGCAAAATTCCGTATGAAAACCCAACTTTTTCCTAGGCGCGCTCCACTAAAATTTTTTTGCTTTTTACTCTAGTTACACTGGTGATACTCCATACCGCGTTTGGTATGATTTGGACAACTCCTTGACCCGATGAAAAAGATTTTTTTTAAAAATCTCAAAATTTCGCAATTCGCGAAATTCGCAAAATTCCGTATGAAAAACCTTTTTTTTCCTAGGCACGCTCTGCCAAAAATTTTTTTGCTTTACACTCTCATTACACTGGTGATACTCCATACCGCGTTTGGTTTGATTTGGACAACTCCTTAACCCGATGACAAAAACCTATTTTTAAAATTCCTTTTTCGCGAAATTCGCAAAATTCCGTACGAAAACCCAATTTTTTTCCGAGGCAAGCTCTACGAATTTTTTTTTGCTTTACACTGTTATTGCACTGGTGATACTCAATACCGATTTTGGTTTGATTTGGACAACTCGTTGACCCGATGAAAAAAAAATTAAAATTCTCAAATATTCGCAATTCGCGAAATTCGCAAAATTCCGTATGAAAACCCAACTTTTTCCTAGGCACGCTCTACCAAAAATTTTTTTGCTTTTTACTCTCATTACACTGGTGATACTCCATACCACGTTTGATTTGATTTGGACAACTCCTTGACCCGCTGAAAAAAATTAAAATTCTCAAAAATTCGCAATTCGCGAAATTCGCAAAATTCCGTATGAAAACCCAACTTTTTCCTAGGCGCGCTCCACCAAATTTTTTTTTGTT
The DNA here is from genome assembly GCF_964194025.1 of Convolutriloba macropyga. Taxonomy (NCBI): domain Eukaryota; kingdom Metazoa; phylum Xenacoelomorpha; order Acoela; family Convolutidae; genus Convolutriloba; species Convolutriloba macropyga. Next base: position 23,615,498 of record NC_134474.1, read on the forward strand.
TTTACTCTAGTTACACTGGTGATACTCCATACCGCGTTTGGTTTGATTTGGACAACTCCTTGACCCGCTGAAAAAAATTAAAATTCTCAAAAATTCGCAATTCGCGAAATTCGCAAAATTCCGTATGAAAACCCAACTTTTTCCTAGGCGCGCTCCACCAAATTTTTTTTTGTTTTTACTCTAGTTACACTGGTGATACTCCATACCGCGTTTGGTTTGATTTGGACAACTCCTTGACCCGCTGAAAAAAATTAAAATTCTCAAAAATTCGCAATTCGCGAAATTCGCAAAATTCCGTATGAAAACCCAACTTTTTCCTAGGCGCGCTCCACCAAAATTTTTTTTGTTTTTACTCTAGTTACACTGGTGATACTCCATACCGCGTTTGGTTTGATTTGGACAACTCCTTGACCCGCTGAAAAAAAAATTAAAATTCTCAAAATTTCGCAATTCGCGAAATTCGCAAAATTCCGTATGAAAACCCAACTTTTTCCTAGGCGCGCTCAACCAATTTTTTTTTTGCTTTTTACTCTAATTTCACTGGTGATACTCCATACCGCGTTTGGTTTGATTTGGACAACTCCTTGACCCGCTGAAAAAAAATTAAAATTCTCAAAATTTCGCAATTCGCGAAATTCGCAAAATTCCGTATGAAAACCCAACTTTTTCCTAGGCGCGCTCAACCAAATTTTTTTTGCTTTTTACTCTAATTACACTGGTGATACTCCATACCGCGTTTGGTTTGATTTGGACAACTCCTTGACCCGATGAAAAAGATTTTTTTTAAAAATCTCAAAATTTCGCAATTCGCGAAATTCGCAAAATTCCGTATGAAAAACCTTTTTTTTCCTAGGCACGCTCTACCAAAAATTTTTTTGCTTTACACTCTCATTACACTGGTGATACTCCATACCGCGTTTGGTTTGATTTGGACAACTCCTTAACCCGATGACAAAAACTTATTTTTAAAATCCTTTTTTCGCGAAATTCGCAAAATTCCGTACGAAAACCCAATTTTTTTCCGAGGCAAGCTCTACCAATTTTTTTTTTGCTTTACACTGTCATTGCACTGGTGATACTCAATACCGATTTTGGTTTGATTTGGACAACTCGTTGACCCGATGAAAAAAAAATTAAAATTCTCAAAAATTCGCAATTCGCGAAATTCGCAAAATTCCGTATGAAAACCCAACTTTTTCCTAGGCACGCTCTACCAAAAATTTTTTTGCTTTACACTCTCATTACACTGGTGATACTCCATACCGCGTTTGATTTGATTTGGACAACTCCTCGACCCGCTGAAAAAAAATTAAAGTTCTCAAAATTTCGCAATTCGCGAAATTCGCAAAATTCCGTATGAAAACCCAACTTTTTCCTAGGCGCGCTCCACCAAAATTTTTTTTGCTTTTTACTCTAATTACACTGGTGATACTCCATACCGCGTTTGGTTTGATTTGGACAACTCCTTGACCCGCTGAAAAAAAATTAAAATTCTCAAAATTTCGCAATTCGCGAAATTCGCAAAATTCCGTATGAAAACCCAACTTTTTCCTAGGCGCGCTCAACCAATTTTTTTTTGTTTTTTATTCTAATTACACTGGTGATACTCAATACCGCGTTTGGTTTGATTTGGACAACTCCTTGACCCGCTGAAAAAAAAATTAAAATTCTCAAAATTTCGCAATTCGCGAAATTCGCAAAATTCCGTATGAAAACCCAACTTTTTCCTAGGCGCGCTCAACCAAATTTTTTTTTGCTTTACACTCTCGTTACACTGGTGATACTCCATACCGCGTTTGGTTTGATTTGGACAACTCCTTAACCCGATGACAAAAACCTATTTTTAAAATTCCTTTTTCGCGAAATTCGCAAAATTCCGTACGAAAACCCAATTTTTTTCCGAGGCAAGCTCTACCAATTTTTTTTTGCTTTACACTGTCATTGCACTGGTGATACTCAATACCGATTTTGGTTTGATTTGGACAACTCGTTGACACGATGAAAAAAAAATTAAAATTCTCAAAAATTCGCAATTCGCGAAATTCGCAAAATTCCGTATGAAAACCCAACTTTTTCCTAGGCGCGCTCAACCAAAATTTTTTTTGCTTTTTACTCTCATTACACTGGTGATACTCCATACCGCGTTTGGTTTGATTTGGACAACTCCTTGACCCGCTGAAAAAAAATTAAAATTCGCAATCCGCGAAATTCGCAAAATTCCGTATGAAAACCCAACTTTTTCCTTGACGCGCTCAACCAAAAATTTTTTTGCTTTACACTCTCGTTACACTGGTGATACTCCATACCGCGTTTGGTTTGATTTGGACAACTCCTTAACCCGATGACAAAAACCTTTTTTTAAAATTCCTTTTTTGCGAAATTCGCAAAATTCCGTACGAAAACCCAATTTTTTTCCGAGGCAAGCTCTACCAATTTTTTTTTGCTTTACACTGTCATTGCACTGGTGATACTCAATACCGATTTTGGTTTGATTTGGACAACTCGTTGACCCGCTGAAAAAAAATTAAAATTCGCAATCCGCGTAATTCGCAAAATTCCGTATGAAAACCCAACTTTTTCCTAGGCACGCTCTACCAAAAATTTTTTTGCTTTACACTCTCATTACACTGGTGATACTCCATACCGCGTTTGGTTTGATTTGGACAACTCCTTGACCCGCTGAAAAAAAATTAAAATTCTCAAAAATTCGCAATTCGCGAAATTCGCAAAATTCCGTATGAGAACCCAACTTTTTCCTAGGCGCGCTCAACCAAATTTTTTTTTGCTTTTTACTCTCATTACACTGGTGATACTCCATACCGCGTTTGGTTTGATTTGGACAACTCCTTGACCCGCTGAAAAAAAATTAAAATTCGCAATCCGCGAAATTCGCAAAATTCCGTATGAAAACCCAACTTTTTCCTAGGCGCGCTCAACCAATTTTTTTTTGCTTTACACTCTCATTACACTGGTGATACTCCATACCGCGTTTGGTTTGATTTGGACAACTCCTTGACCCGCTGAAAAAAAATTAAAACTCGCAATCCGCGAAATTCGCAAAATTCCGTATGAAAACCCAACTTTTTCCTAGGCGCGCTCAACCAAAATTTTTTTTGCTTTTTACTCTCATTACACTGGTGATACTCCATACCGCGTTTGGTTTGATTTGCACAACTCCTTGACCCGCTGAAAAAAAATTAAAATTCGCAATCCGCGAAATTCGCAAAATTCCGTATGAAAACCCAAGTTTTTCCTAGGCGCGCTCAACCAAAAATTTTTTTGCTTTACACTCTCGTTACACTGGTGATACTCCATACCGCGTTTGGTTTGATTTGGACAACTCCTTAACCCGATGACAAAAACCTATTTTTAAAATTCCTTTTTCGCGAAATTCGCAAAATTCCGTACGAAAACTCAATTTTTTTCCGAGGCAAGCTCTACCAATTTTTTTTTGCTTTACACTGTCATTGCACTGGTGATACTCAATACCGATTTTGGTTTGATTTGGACAACTCGTTGACACGATGAAAAAAAAATAAAATTCTCAAAAATTCGCAATTCGCGAAATTCGCAAAATTCCGTTTGAAAACCCAACTTTTTCCTAGGCGCGCTCAACCAAAATCTTTTTTGCTTTTTACTCTCATTACACTGGTGATACTCCATACCGCGTTTGGTTTGATTTGGACAACTCCTTAACCCGATGACAAAAACCTATTTTTAAAATTCCTTTTTCGCGAAATTCGCAAAATTCCGTACGAAAACTCAATTTTTTTCCGAGGCAAGCTCTACCAATTTTTTTTTTGCTTTACACTGTCATTGCACTGGTGATACTCCATACCGCGTTTGGTTTGATTTGGACAACTCCTTGACCCGCTGAAAAAAAATTAAAATTCTCAAAAATTCGCAATTCGCGAAATTCGCAAAATTCCGTATGAAAACCCAACTTTTTCCTAGGCGCGCTCAACCAAAATTTTTTTTGCTTTTTACTCTCATTACACTGGTGATACTCCATACCGCGTTTGATTTGATTTGGACAACTCCTGACCCGCTGAAAAAAAATTAAAATTCGCAATCCGCCAAATTCGCAAAATTCCGTATGAAAACCCAACTTTTTCCTAGGCGCGCTCAACCAAAAATTTTTTTGCTTTACACTCTCGTTACACTGGTGATACTCCATACCGCGTTTGGTTTGATTTGGACAACTCCTTAACCCGATGACAAAAACCTATTTTTAAAATTCCTTTTTCGCGAAATTCGCAAAATTCCGTACAAAAACCCAATTTTTTTCCGAGGCAAGCTCTACCAATTTTTTTTTGCTTTACACTGTCCTTGCACTGGTGATACTCAATACCGATTTTGGTTTGATTTGGACAACTCGTTGACCCGATGAAAAAAATAAATAAAATTCTCAAAAATTCGCAATTCGCGAAATTCGCAAAATTCCGTATGAAAACCCAACTTTTTCCTAGGCACGCTCTACCAAAAATTTTTTTGCTTTACACTCTCATTACACTGGTGATACTCCATACCGCGTTTGGTTTGATTTGGACAACTCGTTGACACGATGAAAAAAAAATAAAATTCTCAAAAATTCGCAATTCGCGAAATTCGCAAAAATTCCGTATGAAAACCCAACTTTTTCCTAGGCGCGCTCAACCAAATTTTTTTTTGCTTTTTACTCTCATTACACTGGTGATACTCCATACCGCGTTTGGTTTGATTTGGACAACTCCTTAACTCGATTACAAAAACCTATTTTTAAAATTCCTTTTTCGCGAAATTCGCAAAATTCCGTACGAAAACTCAATTTTTTTCCGAGGCAAGCTCTACCAATTTTTTTTTTGCTTTACACTGTCATTGCACTGGTGATACTCCATACCGCGTTTGGTTTGATTTGGACAACTCCTTGACCCGCTGAAAAAAAATTAAAATTCTCAAAAATTCGCAATTCGCGAAATTCGCAAAATTCCGTATGAAAACCCAACTTTTTCCTAGGCGCGCTCAACCAAAATTTTTTTTGCTTTTTACTCTCATTACACTGGTGATACTCCATACCGCGTTTGATTTGATTTGGACAACTCCTTGACCCGCTGAAAAAAAATTAAAATTCGCAATCCGCCAAATTCGCAAAATTCCGTATGAAAACCCAACTTTTTCCTAGGCGCGCTCAACCAAAAATTTTTTTGCTTTACACTCTCGTTACACTGGTGATACTCCATACCGCGTTTGGTTTGATTTGGACAACTCCTTAACCCGATGACAAAAACCTATTTTTAAAATTCCTTTTTCGCGAAATTCGCAAAATTCCGTACGAAAACCCATTTTTTTTCCGAGGCAAGCTCTACCAATTTTTTTTTGCTTTACACTGTCATTGCACTGGTGATACTCAATACCGATTTTGGTTTGATTTGGACAACTCGTTGACACGATGAAAAAAATAAATAAAATTCTCAAAAATTCGCAATTCGCGAAATTCGCAAAATTCCGTATGAAAACCCAACTTTTTCCTAGGCACGCTCTACCAAAAATTTTTTTGCTTTACACTCTCATTACACTGGTGATACTCCATACCGCGTTTGGTTTGATTTGGACAACTCGTTGACACGATGAAAAAAAAAGAAAATTCTCAAAAATTCGCAATTCGCGAAATTCGCAAAATTCCGTATGAAAACCCAACTTTTTCCTAGGCGCGCTCAACCAAAATTTTTTTTGCTTTTTACTCTCATTACACTGGTGATACTGCATACCGCGTTTGATTTGATTTGGACAACTCCTTGACCCGCTGAAAAAAAATTAAAATTCGCAATCCGCCAAATTCGCAAAATTCCGTATGAAAACCCAACTTTTTCCTAGGCGCGCTCAACCAAAAATTTTTTTGCTTTACACTCTCGTTACACTGGTGATACTCCATACCGCGTTTGGTTTGATTTGGACAACTCCTTGACCCGCTGAAAAAAAATTAAAATTCTCAAAAATTCGCAATTCGCGAAATTCGCAAAATTCCGTATGAAAACCCAACTTTTTCCTAGGCGCGCTCAACCAAAATTTTTTTTGCTTTTTACTCTCATTACACTGGTGATACTCCATACCGCGTTTGATTTGATTTGGACAACTCCTTGACCCGCTGAAAAAAAATTAAAATTCGCAATCCGCGAAATTCGCAAAATTCCGTATGAAAACCCAACTTTTTCCTAGGCGCGCTCAACCAAAAATTTTTTTGCTTTACACTCTCGTTACACTGGTGATACTCCATACCGCGTTTGGTTTGATTTGGACAACTCCTTAACCCGATGACAAAAACCTATTTTTAAAATTCCTTTTTCGCGAAATTCGCAAAATTCCGTACGAAAACTCAATTTTTTTCCGAGGCAAGCTCTACCAATTTTTTTTTGCTTTACACTGTCATTGCACTGGTGATACTCAATACCGATTTTGGTTTGATTTGGACAACTCGTTGACACGATGAAAAAAAAAATAAAATTCTCAAAAATTCGCAATTCGCGAAATTCGCAAAATTCCGTATGAAAACCCAACTTTTTCCTAGGCGCGCTCAACCAAATTTTTTTTTGCTTTTTACTCTCATTGCACTGGTGATACTCCATACCGCGTTTGGTTTGATTTGGACAACTCCTTGACCCGCTGAAAAAAAATTAAAATTCTCAAAAATTCGCAATTCGCGAAATTCGCAAAATTCCGTATGAAAACCCAACTTTTTCCTAGGCGCGCTCAACCAAAATTTTTTTTTTGCTTTTTACTCTCATTACACTGGTGATACTCCATACCGCGTTTGATTTGATTTGGACAACTCCTTGACCCGCTGAAAAAAAATTAAAATTCGCAATCCGCCAAATTCGCAAAATTCCGTATGAAAACCCAACTTTTTCCTAGGCGCGCTCAACCAAAAATTTTTTTGCTTTACACTCTCGTTACACTGGTGATACTCCATACCGCGTTTGGTTTGATTTGGACAACTCCTTAACCCGATGACAAAAACCTATTTTTAAAATTCCTTTTTCGCGAAATTCGCAAAATTCCGTACGAAAACCCAATTTTTTTCCGAGGCAAGCTCTACCAATTTTTTTTTGCTTTACACTGTCATTGCACTGGTGATACTCAATACCAATTTTGGTTTGATTTGGACAACTCGTTGACACGATGAAAAAAATAAATAAAATTCTCAAAAATTCGCAATTCGCGAAATTCGCAAAATTCCGTATGAAAACCCAACTTTTTCCTAGGCACGCTCTACCAAAAATTTTTTTGCTTTACACTCTCATTACACTGGTGATACTCCATACCGCGTTTGGTTTGATTTGGACAACTCCTTGACCCGCTGAAAAAAAATTAAAATTCTCAAAAATTCGCAATTCGCGAAATTCGCAAAATTCCGTATGAAAACCCAACTTTTTCCTAGGCGCGCTCAACCAAATTTTTTTTGCTTTTTACTCTCATTACACTGGTGATACTCCATACCGCGTTTGATTTGATTTGGACAACTCCTTGACCCGCTGAAAAAAAAGAAAAAAAAATTAAAATTCGCAATCCGCGAAATTCGCAAAATTCCGTATGATAACCCAACTTTTTCCTAGGCGCGCTCAACCAAAAATTTTTTTTGCTTTACACTCTCGTTACACTGATGATACTCCATACCGCGTTTGGTTTGATTTGGACAACTCCTTGACTCGATGAAAAAAAATTAAAATTCTCAAAAATTCGCAATTCGCGAAATTCGCAAAATTCCGTATGAAAACCCAACTTTTTCCTAGGCGCGCTCAACCAAAAATTTTTTTGCTTTACACTCTCATTACACAGATGATACTCCATACCGCGTTTGGTTTGATTTGGACAACTCCTTTACCCGATGAAAAAGATTTTTTTTGAAATTCTCAAAATTTCGCAATTCGCGAAATTCGCAAAATTCCGTTTGAAAAACCTTTTTTTTCCTAGGCACGCTCTACCAAAAATTTTTTTGCTTTACACTCTCATTACACTGGTGATACTCCATACCGCGTTTGGTTTGATTTGGACAACTCCTTAACCCGATGACAAAAACCTATTTTTAAAATTCCTTTTTCGCGAAATTCGCAAAATTCCGTACGGAAGCCCAATTTTTTTCCGAGGCAAGCTCTACCAATTTTTTTTTGCTTTACACTGTCATTGCACTGGTGATACTCAATACCGATTTTGGTTTGATTTGGAGAACTCGTTGACCCGATGAAAAAAAATTAAAATTTTTCAAAAATTCGCAATTCGCGAAATTCGCAAAATTCCGTATGAAAACCCAACTTTTTCCTAGGCGCGCTCAACCAAAAATTTTTTTGCTTTACACTCTCATTACACAGATGATACTCCATACCGCGTTTGGTTTGATTTGGACAACTCCTTTACCCGATGAAAAAGATTTTTTTTGAAATTCTCAAAATTTCGCAATTCGCGAAATTCGCAAAATTCCGTATGAAAACCCAACTTTTTCCTAGGCGCGCTCAACCAAAAATTTTTTTTGCTTTACACTCTCGTTACACTGATGATACTCCATACCGCGTTTGGTTTGATTTGGACAACTCCTTGACTCGATGAAAAAAAATTAAAATTCTCAAAAATTCGCAATTCGCGAAATTCGCAAAATTCCGTATGAAAACCCAACTTTTTCCTAGGCGCGCTCAACCAAAAATTTTTTTGCTTTACACTCTCATTACACAGATGATACTCCATACCGCGTTTGGTTTGATTTGGAAAACTCCTTTACCCGATGAAAAAGATTTTTTTTGAAATTCTCAAAATTTCGCAATTCGCGAAATTCGCAAAATTCCGTTTGAAAAACCTTTTTTTTCCTAGGCACGCTCTACCAAAAATTTTTTTTGCTTTACACTCTCATTACACTGGTGATACTCCATACCGCGTTTGGTATGATTTGGACAACTCCTTAACCCGATGACAAAAACCTATTTTTAAAATTCCTTTTTCGCGAAATTCGCAAAATTCCGTACGGAAGCCCAATTTTTTTCCGAGGCAAGCTCTACCAATTTTTTTTTGCTTTACACTGTCATTGCACTGGTGATACTCAATACCGATTTTGGTTTGATTTGGAGAACTCGTTGACCCGATGAAAAAAAAATTAAAATTCTCAAAAATTCGCAATTCGCGAAATTCGCAAAATTCCGTATGAAAACCCAACTTTTTCCTAGGCACGCTCTACCAAAATTTTTTTTGCTTTACACTCTCATTACACTGGTGATACTCCATACCGCGTTTGGTTTGATTTGGACAACTCCTTGACCCGCTGAAAAAAAAATTAAAATTCTCAAAAATTCGCAATTCGCAAAATTCGCAAAATTCCGTATGAAAACCCAACTTTTTCCTAGGCGCGCTCAACCAAATTTTTTTTTTGCATGTTACTCTCATTACACTGGTGATACTCCATAACGCGTTTGGTTTGATGTGGACAACTCCTTGACCCGCTGAAAAAAAAATTAAAATTCTCAAAAATTCACAATTTGCGAAATTCGCAAAATTCCGTATGAAAACCCAACTTTTTCCTAGGCACGCTCTACCAAAATTGTTTTTGCTTTACACTCTCATTACACTGGTGATACTCCGTACCGCGTTTGGTTTGATTTGGACAACTCCTTGACCAGCTGGAAAAAAAATTAAAATTCTCAAAAATTCGCAATTCGCGAAATTCGCAAAATTCCGTACGAAAACCCAATTTTTTTCCGAGGCAAGCTCTACCAATTTTTTTTTTTTTGCTTTACACTGTCATTGCACTGGTGATACTCAATACCGGTTTTGGTTTGATTTGGACAACTCGTTGACCCGATGAAAAAAAAATTAAAATTCTCAAAAATTCGCAATTCGCGAAATTCGCAAAATTCCGTATGAAAACCCAACTTTTTCCTAGGCGCGCTCAACCAAATTTTTTTTGCTTGTTATACTCATTACACTGGTGATACTCCATACCGCGTTTGGTTTGATGTGGACAACTCCTTGACCCGCTGAAAAAAAAATTAAAATTCTCAAAAATTCGCAATTCGCGAAATTCGCAAAATTCCGTACGAAAACCCAATTTTTTTCCGAGGCAAGCTCTACCAATTTTTTTTTTTTTGCTTTACACTGTCATTGCACTGGTGATACTCAATACCGGTTTTGGTTTGATTTGGACAACTCGTTGACCCGATGAAAAAAAAATTAAAATTCTCAAAAATTCGCAATTCGCGAAATTCGCAAAATTTTGTATGAAAAATCTTTTTTTTTTCCTAGGCACGCTCTACCAAAAATTTTTTTGCTTTACACTCTCATTACACTGGTGATACTCCATACCGCGTTTGGTTTGATTTGGACAACTCCTTAACCCGATGACAAAAACCTATTTTTAAAATTCCTTTTTCGCGAAATTCGCAAAATTCCGTACGGAAACCCAATTTTTTTCCGAGGCAAGCTCTACCAATTTTTTTTTGCTTTACACTGTCATTGCACTGGTGATACTCAATACCGATTTTGGTTTGATTTGGAGAACTCGTTGACCCGATGAAAAAAAAAATTAAAATTCTCAAAATTTCGCAATTCGCGAAATTCGCAAAATTCCGTATGAAAACCCAACTTTTTCCTAGGCGCGCTCAACCAAATTTTTTTTTTGCTTGTTACTCTCATTACACTGGTGATACTCCATAACGCGTTTGGTTTGATGTGGACAACTCCTTGACCCACTGAAAAAAAAATTAAAATTCTCAAAAATTCGCAATTTGCGAAATTCGCAAAATTTCGTATGAAAACCCAACTTTTTCCTAGGCACGCTCTACCAAAATTGTTTTTGCTTTACACTCTAATTACACTGGTGATACTCCATACCGCGTTTGGTTTGATTTGGACAACTCCTTGACCCGCTGGAAAAAAAAATCAAATTCTCAAAAATTCGCAATTCGCGAAATTCGCAAAATTCCGTATGAAAACCCAACTTTTTCCTAGGCGCGCTCAACCAATTTTTTTTCGCTTGTTACTCTCATTACACTGGTGATACTCCATACCGCGTTTGGTTTGATGTGGACAACTCCTTGACCCGCTGAAAAAAAAATTAAAATTCTCAAAAATTCGCAAATCGCGAAATTCGCAAAATTCCGTACGAAAACCCAATTTTTTTCCGAGGCAAGCTCTACCAATTTTTTTTTGCTTTACACTGTCATTGCACTGGTGATACTCAATACCGCGTTTGGTTTGATTTGGACAACTCCTTGACCCGCTGAAAAAAAAATTAAAATTCTCAATAATTCGCAATTCGCGAAATTCGCAAAATTCCGTATGAAAACCCAACTTTTTCCTAGGCGCGCTCAACTAAATTTTTTTTGCTTTACACTCTCATTACACTGGTGATACTCCATACCGCGTTTGGTTTGATTTGGACAACTCCTTGACCCGCTGGAAAAAAAATTAAAATTCTCAAAAATTCGCAATTCGCAAAATTCGCAAAATTCCGTATGAAAACCCAACTTTTTCGTAGGCGCGCTCAACCAAATTTTTTTTGCTTGTTACTCTCATTACACTGGTGATACTCCATACCGCGTTTGGTTTGATGTGGACAACTCCTTGACCCGCTGAAAAAAAAATTAAAATTCCCAAAAATTCGCAATTCGCGAAATTCGCAAAATTCCGTATGAAAACCCAACTTTTTCCTAGGCGCGCTCAAACAAATTTTTTTTTTTGCTTTTTACTCTTATTACACTGGTGATACTCCATACCGCGTTTGGTTTGATTTGGACAACTCCTTGACCCGCTGAAAAAAAATTAAAATTCTCAAAAACTCGCAATTCGCGAAATTCGCAAAATTCCGTATGAAAACCCAACTTTTTCCTAGGCGCGCTCAACCAAATTTTTTTTTTGCTTTACACTCTCATTACACTGGTGATACTCCATACCGCGTTTGGTTTGATTTGGACAACTCCTTGACCCGCTGAAAAAAAATTAAAATTCTCAAAAATTCGCAATTCGCGAAATTCGCAAAATTCCGTATGAAAACCCAACTTTTTCCTAGGCGCACTCAACCAAAAATTTTTTTGCTTTACACTCTCATTACACAGATGATACTCCATACCGCGTTTGGTTTGATTTGGACAACTCCTTGACCCGATGAAAAAGATTTTTTTTTCAAATTCTCAAAATTTCGCAATTCGCGAAATTCGCAAAATTCCGTATGAAAAACTTTTTTTTTCCTAGGCACGCTCTACCAAAAATTTTTTGCTTTACACTCTCATTACACTGGTGATACTCCATACCGCGTTTGGTTTGATTTGGACAACTCCTTGACCCGCTGAAAAAAAATTAAAATTCTCAAAAATTCGCAATTCGCGAAATTCGCAAAATTCCGTATGAAAACCCAACTTTTTCCTAGGCGCACTCAACCAAAAATTTTTTTGCTTTACACTCTCATTACACAGATGATACTCCATACCGCGTTTGGTTTGATGTGGACAACTCCTTGACCCGCTGAAAAAAAAAATAAAATTCTCAAAAATTCGCAATTCGCGAAATTCGCAAAATTCCGTATGAAAACCCAACTTTTTCCTAGGCGCGCTCAGCCAAATTTTTTTTGCCTTTTACTCTCATTACACTGGTGATACTCCATACCGCGTTTGGTTTGATTTGGACAACTCCTTGACCCGCCGAAAAAAAATTAAAATTCTCAAAAACTCGCAATTCGCGAAATTCGCAAAATTCCGTATGAAAACCCAACTTTTTCCTAGGCGCGCTCAACCAAATTTTTTTTTTTGCTTTACACTCTCATTACACTGGTGATACTCCATACCGCGTTTGGTTTGATTTGGACAACTCCTTGACCCGCTGAAAAAAAAATTAAAATTCTCAAAAATTCGCAATTCGCGAAATTCGCAAAATTCCGTATGAAAACCCAACTTTTTCCTAGGCGCACTCAACCAAAAATTTTTTTGCTTTACACTCTCATTACACAGATGATACTCCATACCGCGTTTGGTTTGATTTGGACAACTCCTTGACCAGATGAAAAAGATTTTTTTAAAAAATCTCAAAATTTCGCATTTCGCGAAATTCGCAAAATTCCGTATGAAAAACCTTTTTTTTCCTAGGCACGCTCTACCAAAAATTTTTTGCTTTACACTCTCATTACACTGGTGATACTCCATACCGCGTTTGGTTTGATTTGGACAACTCCTTAACCCGAGGACAAAAACCTATTTTTAAAATTCCTTTTTCGCGAATTTCGCAAAATTCCGTACGAAAACCCAATTTTTTTCCGAGGCAAGCTCTACCAATTTTTTTTTGCTTTACACTGTCATTGCACTGGTGATACTCAATACCGATTTTGGTTTGATTTGGACAACTCGTTGACCCGATGAAAAAAAAATTAAAATTCTCAAAAATTCGCAATTCGCGAAATTTGCAAAATTCCGTATGAAAACACAACTTTTTCCTAGGCACGCTCTACCAAAAATTTTTTTGCTTTACACTCTCATTACACTGGTGATACTCCATACCGCGTTTGGTTTGATTTGGACAACTCATTGACCCGCTGAAAAAAAAATTAAAATTCTCAAAAATTCGCAATTCGGGAAAAATTTGCAAAATTCCGTATGAAAACCCAACTTTTTCCTAGGCGCGCTCAACCAATTTTTTTTTTGCTTTTTACTCTCATTACACTGGTGATACTCCATACCGCGTTTGGTTGGATTTGGACAACTGCTTGACTCGCTGAAAAAAAAATTAAAATTCGCACTTCGCGAAATTCGCAAAATTCCGTAAGAAAACCCAACTTTTTCCTAGGCGCGCTCGACCAAAAATTTTTTTTGCTTTACACTCTCGTTACACTGATGATACTCCATACCGCGTTTGGTTTGATTTGGACAACTCCTTGACCCGCTGAGAAAAAAATTTAAACTCTCAAAAATTCGCAATTCGCGAAATTCGCAAAATTCCGTATGAAAACCCAACTTTTTCCTAGGCGCGCTCACCAAAAATTTTTTTTGCTTTTTACACTCATTACACTGGTGATACTCCATACCGCGTTTGGTTTGATTTGGACAACTCCTTGACCCGCTGAAAAAAAATTAAAATTCGCAACTCGCGAAATTCGCAAAATTCCGTATGAAAACCCAACTTTTTCCTAGGCGCGCTCAACCAAAAATTTTTTTGCTTTACACTCTCGTTACACAGATGATACTCCATACCGCGTTTGGTTTGATTTGGACAACTCCTTGACCAGATGAAAAAGATTTTTTTTAAAAATCTCAAATTTTCGCATTTCGCGAAATTCGCAAAATTCCGTATGAAAAACCTTTTTTTTCCTAGGCACGCTCTACCAAAAATTTTTTGCTTTACACTCTCATTACACTGGTGATACTCCATACCGCGTTTGGTTTGATTTGGACAACTCCTTAACCCGATGACAAAAACCTATTCTTAAAATTCCTTTTTCGCGAAATTCGCAAAATTCCGTACGAAAACCCAATTTTTTTCCGAGGCAAGCTCTACCAGTTTTTTTTTGCTTTACACTGTCATTGCACTGGTGATACTCAATACCGATTTTCGTTTGATTTGGACAACTCGTTGACCCGATGAAAAAAAAATTAAAATTCTCAAAAATTCGCAATTCGGGAAAAATTTGCAAAATTCCGTATGAAAACCCAACTTTTTCCTAGGCGCGCTCAACCAATTTTTTTTTTGCTTTTTACTCTCATTACACTGGTGATACTCCATACCGCGTTTGGTTGGATTTGGACAACTCCTTGACTCGCTGAAAAAAAAAATTAAAATTCGCACTTCGCGAAATTCGCAAAATTCCGTAAGAAAACCCAACTTTTTCCTAGGCGCGCTCAACCAAAAATTTTTTTTGCTTTACACTCTCGTTACACTGATGATACTCCATACCGCGTTTGGTTTGATTTGGACAACTCCTTGACCCGCTGAGAAAAAAATTAAAACTCTCAAAAATTCGCAATTCGCGAAATTCGCAAAATTCCGTATGAAAACCCAACTTTTTCCTAGGCGCGCTCACCAAAAATTTTTTTTGCTTTTTACACTCATTACACTGGTGATACTCCATACCGCGTTTGGTTTGATTTGGACAACTCCTTGACCCGCTGAAAAAAAATTTAAATTCGCAATTCGCGAAATTCGCAAAATTCCGTATGAAAACCCAACTTTTTCCTAGGCGCGCTCAACCAAAAATTTTTTTGCTTTACACTCTCGTTACACTGCTGATACTCCATACCGCGTTTGGTTGGATTTGGACAATTCCTTAACCCGATGACAAAAACCTATTTTTAAAATTCCTTTTTCGCGAAATTCGCAAAATTCCGTACGAAAACCCAATTTTTTTCCGAGGCAAGCTCTACCAATTTTTTTTGCTTTACACTGTCATTGCACTGGTGATACTCAATATCGATTTCGGTTTGATTTGGACAACTCGTTGACACGATGAAAAAAAAATTAAAATTCTCAAAAGTTCGCAATTCGCGAAATTCGCAAAATTCCCAATGAAAAAACAACTTTTTCCTAGGCACGCTCTAACAAAATTTTTTTTTGCTTTACACTCTCATTACACTGGTGATACTCCATACCGCGTTTGGTTTGATTTGGACAATTCCTTGACCCGCTGAAAAAAAAATTAGAATTCTCAAAAATTCGCAATTCGCGAAATTCGCAAAATTCCGTATGAAAACCCAACTTTTTCCTAGGCGCGATCAACCAAAAATTTTTTTGCTTTACACTCTCGTTACACTGATGATACTCCATACCGCGTTTGGTTTGATTTGGACAACTCCTTGACTCGATGAAAAAGATTTTTTTTAAAATTCTCAAAATTTCGCAATTCGCGAAATTCGCAAAATTCCGTATGAAAAACCTTTTTTTTTCCTAGGCACGCTCTACCAAAAATTTTTTTGCTTTACACTCTCATTACACTGGTGATACTCCATACCGCGTTTGGTTTGATTTGGACAACTCCTTAACCCGATGACAAAAACCTATTTTTAGAATTCCCTTTTCGCGAAATTCGCAAAATTCCGTACGAAAACCCAATTTTTTTCCGAGGCAAGCTCTACCATTTTTTTTGCTTTACACTGTCATTGCACTGGTGATATTTAATACCGATTTTGGTTTGATTTGGACAACTCGTTGACCCGATGAAAAAAAATTAAAACTCTCAAATATTCTTAATTCGCGAAATTCGCAAAATTCCGTATGAAAACCCAATTTTTTCCTAGGCGCGCTCTACCAAAATGTTTTTTGCTTTACACTCTCATTACACTGGTGATACTCCATACCGCGTTTGGTTTGATTTGGTCAACTCCTTAACCCGATGAAAAAAACCTATTTTTAAAATTCCTTTTTCGCGAAATTCGCAAAATTCCGTACGAAAACGCAATTTTTTCCGAGGCAAGCTCTACCATTTTTTTGCTTTACACTGTCATTACATTGCTGATACTCAACACCGAGCTTGGTTTGATTTGGACAACTCCTTAACCCGATGAAAAAAAACTATTTTTAAAATTCCTTTTTCGCGAAATTCGCAAAATTCCGTACGAAAACCCAATTTTTTTCCGAGGCAAGCTCTACCAATTTTTTTTTGCTTTACACTGTCATTGCACTGGTGATACTCAATATCGATTTCGGTTTGATTTGGACAACTCGTTGACACGATGAAAAAAAAATTAAAATTCTCAAAAATTCGCAATTCGCGAAATTCGCAAAATTCCCAATGAAAAAACAACTTTTTCCTAGGCACGCTCTAACAAAATTTTTTTTGCTTTACACTCTCATTACACTGGTGATACTCCATACCGCGTTTGGTTTGATTTGGACAATTCCTTGACCCGCTGAAAAAAAAATTAGAATTCTCAAAAATTCGCAATTCGCGAAATTCGCAAAATTCCGTATGAAAACCCAACTTTTTCCTAGGCGCGCTCAACCAAAAATTTTTTTGCTTTACACTCTCGTTACACTGATGATACTCCATACCGCGTTTGGTTTGATTTGGACAACTCCTTGACTCGATGAAAAAGATTTTTTTTAAAATTCTCAAAATTTCGCAATTCGCGAAATTCGCAAAATTCCGTATGAAAAACCTTTTTTTTTTCCTAGGCACGCTCTACCAAAAATTTTTTTGCTTTACACTCTCATTACACTGGTGATACTCCATACCGCGTTTGGTTTGATTTGGACAACTCCTTAACCCGATGACAAAAACCTATTTTTAGAATTCCCTTTTCGCGAAATTCGCAAAATTCCGTACGAAAACCCAATTTTTTTCCGAGGCAAGCTCTACCATTTTTTTTTGCTTTACACTGTCATTGCACTGGTGATATTTAATACCGATTTTGGTTTGATTTGGACAACTCGTTGACCCGATGAAAAAAAATTAAAACTCTCAAATATTCTTAATTCGCGAAATTCGCAAAATTCCGTATGAAAACCCAATTTTTTCCTAGGCGCGCTCTACCAAAATGTTTTTTGCTTTACACTCTCATTACACTGGTGATACTCCATACCGCGTTTGGTTTGATTTGGTCAACTCCTTAACCCGATGAAAAAAACCTATTTTTAAAATTCCTTTTTCGCGAAATTCGCAAAATTCCGTACGAAAACGCAATTTTTTCCGAGGCAAGCTCTACCATTTTTTTTGCTTTACACTGTCATTACATTGCTGATACTCAACACCGAGCTTGGTTTGATTTGGACAACTCCTTAACCCGATGAAAAAAACCTATTTTTAAAATTCCTTTATCGCGAAATTCAAAAAGTTCTGTATGAAAACTTTTTTCCTAGGCAAGCTAAACTAAAAATATTTTTTGCTTTACACTCCCATTACTCTGGTGATACTCCATACACCGTTTGGTTTGATTTGGACAACTCCTTGAACCGCTGAAAAAAAAATTAAAATTCGCAATTCGCGAAATTCGCAAAATTCCGTATGAAAACCCAACTTTTTCCTAGGCGCGCTCAACCAAAAATTTTTTTGCTTTACACTCTCGTTACACTGATGATACTCCATACCGCGTTTGTTTGATTTGGACAACTCCTTGACTCGATGAAAGATTTTTTTAAAATTCTCAAAATTTCGCAATTCGCGAAATTCGCAAAATTCCGTAT
This sequence comes from Convolutriloba macropyga, assembly GCF_964194025.1. NCBI lineage: Eukaryota > Metazoa > Xenacoelomorpha > Acoela > Convolutidae > Convolutriloba > Convolutriloba macropyga. The sequence goes on from NC_134474.1 coordinate 23,633,609, forward strand.
GAAGAACCTTTTTTTTTCCTAGTCACGCTCTACCAAAAATTTTTTTGCTTTACACTCTCATTACACTGGTGATACTCCATACCGCGTTTGGTTTAATTTGGACAACTCCTTAACCCGATGACAAAAACCTTTTTTAAAAATTCCTTTTTCGCGAAATTCGCAAAATTCCGTACGAAAACCCAATTTTTTTCCTAGGCAAGCTCTACAATTTTTTTTTGCTTTACACTGTCATTGCACTGGTGATACTCAATACTGATTTTGGTTTGATTTGGACAACTCCTTGATCCGATGAAAAAGATTTTTTTTAAATTCTCAAAGTTTCGCAATTCGCGAAATTGGCAAAATTCCGTATGAAAAACCATTTTTTTCCAAGGCACGCTCTACCAAAAACTTTTTTGCTTTATACTCTCATTACACTGTTTATACTCAATACCGAGTTTGGTTTGGTTTGGACAACTCCTTAACCCGCTGAAAAAAAAAATAAAATTCTCAAAAATTCTTAATTCGCGAAATTCGCAAAATTCCGTACGAAAACCCAATTTTTTTCCTAGGCAAGCTCTACAATTTTTTTTTGCTTTACACTGTCATTGCACTGGTGATACTCAATACTGATTTTGGTTTGATTTGGACAACTCCTTGATCCGATGAAAAAGATTTTTTTTAAATTCTCAAAGTTTCGCAATTCGCGAAATTGGCAAAATTCCGTATGAAAAACCATTTTTTTCCAAGGCACGCTCTACCAAAAACTTTTTTGCTTTATACTCTCATTACACTGTTTATACTCAATACCGAGTTTGGTTTGGTTTGGACAACTCCTTAACCCGCTGAAAAAAAAATTAAAATTCTCAAAATTTCTTAATTCGCGAAATTCGCAAAATTCCGTATGAAAAACCTTTTTTTTCCTAGGCACGCTCTACCAAAAATTTTTTTGCTTTCCACTCTCATTACACTGGTGATACTCCATACCGCGTTTGGTTTGATTTGGACAACTCCTTAACCCGATGACAAAAACCTATTTTTAAAATTCCTTTTTCGCGAAATTTGCAAAATTCCGTACGAAAACCTAATTTTTTTCCGAGGCAAGCTCTACCAGTTTTTTTTGCTTTACACTGTCATTGCACTGGTGATACTTAATACCGATTTTGGTTTGATTTGGACAACTCGTTGACCCTATGAAAAAAAATTAAAACTCTCAAAAATTCTTAATTCGCTAAATTCGCAAAATTCCGTATGAAATCCCAACTTTTTCCTAGGCGCGCTCTGCCAAAATGTTTTTTGCTTTACACTCTCATTACACTGGTGATACTCCATGCCGAGTTTGGTTCGATTTGGACAACTCCTTAACCCGATGAAAAAAAAATTAAAATTCTCAAAAATTCGCAATTCGCAAAATTCGCAAAATTCCGTATGAAAACCCAACTTTTTCCTAGGCACGCTCTACCAAAAACTTTTTTGCTTTACACTCTCATTACACTGGTGATACTCCATACCGCGTTTGGTTTGATTTGGACAACTCCTTAACCCGATGAAAAAAACCTATTTTTAAAATTCCTTTTTCGCGAAATTCGCAAAATTCCGTACGAAAACCCAATTTTTTTTCCTAGGCAAGCTCTACCAATTTTTTTTGCTTTACACTGTCATTGCACTGGTGATACTCAATACTGATTTTGGTTTGATTTGGACAACTCCTTGACCCGATGAAAAAGATTTTTTTTAAATTCTCCAAATTTCGCAATTCGCGAAATTCGCAAAAATCCGTATGAAAAATCATTTTTTTCCTAGGCACGCTCTACCAAAAACTTTTTTGCTTTACACTCTCATTACACTGTTGATACTCAATACCGAGTTTGGTTTGGTTTGGACAACTCCTTAACCCGCTGAAAAAAAATTAAAATTCTCAAAAATTCTTAATTCGCGAAATTCGCAAAATTCCGTATGAAAATCCAACTTTTTCCTAGGCGCGCTCTTCTAAAATTTTTTTTTGCTTTACACTCTCATTACACTGGTGATACTCCATGCCGAGTTTGGTTTGATTTGGACAACTCCTTAACCCGATGAAAAAAACCTATTTTTAAAATTCCTTTTTCGCGAAATTCGCAAAATTCCGTACGAAAACGCAATTTTTTTCCGAGGCAAGCTCTACCATTTTTTTTTGCTTTACACTGTCATTACATTGGTGAGACTCAATACCGAGTTTGGTTTGATTTGGACAACTCCTTAACCCGATGAAAAAAAACCTATTTTTAAAATTCCTTTATCGCGAAATTCAAAAAGTTCTGTATGAAAACTTTTTTCCTAGGCAAGCTCTACCAATTTTTTTTGCTTTACACTGTCATTGCACTGGTGATACTCAATACTGATTTTGGTTTGATTTGGACAACTCCTTGACCCGATGAAAAAGATTTTTTTTAAATTCTCCAAATTTCGCAATTCGCGAAATTCGCAAAAATCCGTATGAAAAATCATTTTTTTCCTAGGCACGCTCTACCAAAAACTTTTTTGCTTTACACTCTCATTACACTGTTGATACTCAATACCGAGTTTGGTTTGGTTTGGACAACTCCTTAACCCGCTGAAAAAAAATTAAAATTCTCAAAAATTCTTAATTCGCGAAATTCGCAAAATTCCGTATGAAAATCCAACTTTTTCCTAGGCGCGCTCTTCTAAAATTTTTTTTTGCTTTACACTCTCATTACACTGGTGATACTCCATGCCGAGTTTGGTTTGATTTGGACAACTCCTTAACCCGATGAAAAAAAACTATTTTTAAAATTCCTTTTTCGCGAAATTCGCAAAATTCCGTACGAAAACGCAATTTTTTTCCGAGGCAAGCTCTACCATTTTTTTTGCTTTACACTGTCATTACATTGGTGAGACTCAATACCGAGTTTGGTTTGATTTGGACAACTCCTTAACCCGATGAAAAAAAACCTATTTTTAAAATTCCTTTATCGCGAAATTCAAAAAGTTCTGTATGAAAACTTTTTTCCTAGGCAAGCTAAACAAAAAATAATTTTTGCTTTACACTCCCATTACACTGGTGATACTCCATACACCGTTTGGTTTGATTTGGACAACTCCTTGACCCGCTGAAAAAAAATTAAAATTCTCAAAAATTCGCAATTTGCGAAATTCGCAAAATTCCGTATGAAAACCCAACTTTTTCCTAGGCGCGCTCAACCAAAAATTTTTTTGCTTTACACTCTCATTGCACTGATGATACTCCATACCGCGTTTGGTTTGATCTGGACAACTCCTTGACCCGCTGAAAAAAAAATTAAAATTCTCAAAAATTCGCAATTCGCGAAATTCGCAAAATTCCGTATGAAAACCAAACTTTTTCCAAGGCGCGCTCAACCAAAATTTTTTTTGCTTTTTACTCTCATTACATTGGTGATACTCAATACCGAGTTTGGTTTGATTTGGACAACTCCTTAACCCGATGAAAAAAACCTATTCTTAAAATTCCTTTTTCGCGAAATTCGCAAAATTCCGTACGAAAAAGCAATTTTTTCCGAGGCAAGCTATACCAATTTTTTTTGCTTTACACTGTCATTACATTGGTGATACTCAATACCGAGTTTGGTTTGATTTGGTCAACTCCTTAACCCGATGAAAAAAACCTATTTTTAAAATTCCTTTATCGCGAAATTCAAAAAGTTCTGTATGAAAACTTTTTCCTAGGCAAGCTAAACAAAAAATATTTTTTGCTTTACACTCCCATTACACTGGTGATACCCCATACACCGTTTGGTTTGATTTGGGCAACTCCTTAACCCGATGAAAAAAACCTATTTTTAAAATTCCTTTTTCGCGAAACTCAAAAAGTTCTGTATGAAAACCCAACTTTTTTCCTAGGCAAGCTAAACAAAAACTATTTTTTTTGCTGTACACTCCCATTACACTGGTGATACTCCATACCCCGTTTGGTTTGATTTGGACAACTCCTTAACCCGATGAAAAAAACCTATTCTTAAAATTCCTTTTTCGCGAAATTCGCAAAATTCCGTACGAAAAAGCAATTTTTTCCGAGGCAAGCTATACCAATTTTTTTTGCTTTACACTGTCATTACATTGGTGATACTCAATACCGAGTTTGGTTTGATTTGGTCAACTCCTTAACCCGATGAAAAAAACCTATTTTTAAAATTCCTTTATCGCGAAATTCAAAAAGTTCTGTATGAAAACTTTTTCCTAGGCAAGCTAAACAAAAAATATTTTTTGCTTTACACTCCCATTACACTGGTGATACCCCATACACCGTTTGGTTTGATTTGGGCAACTCCTTAACCCGATGAAAAAAACCTATTTTTAAAATTCCTTTTTCGCGAAACTCAAAAAGTTCTGTATGAAAACCCAACTTTTTTCCTAGGCAAGCTAAACAAAAACTATTTTTTTTGCTGTACACTCCCATTACACTGGTGATACTCCATACCCCGTTTGGTTTGATTTGGACAACTCCTTAACCCGATGAAAAAAACCTATTCTTAAAATTCCTTTTTCGCGAAATTCGCAAAATTCCGTACGAAAAAGCAATTTTTTCCGAGGCAAGCTATACCAATTTTTTTTGCTTTACACTGTCATTACATTGGTGATACTCAATACCGAGTTTGGTTTGATTTGGTCAACTCCTTAACCCGATGAAAAAAACCTATTTTTAAAATTCCTTTATCGCGAAATTCAAAAAGTTCTGTATGAAAACTTTTTCCTAGGCAAGCTAAACAAAAAATATTTTTTGCTTTACACTCCCATTACACTGGTGATACCCCATACACCGTTTGGTTTGATTTGGGCAACTCCTTAACCCGATGAAAAAAACCTATTTTTAAAATTCCTTTTTCGCGAAACTCAAAAAGTTCTGTATGAAAACCCAACTTTTTTCCTAGGCAAGCTAAACAAAAACTATTTTTTTTGCTGTACACTCCCATTACACTGGTGATACTCCATACCCCGTTTGGTTTGATTTGGACAACTCCTTAACCCGATGAAAAAAACCTATTCTTAAAATTCCTTTTTCGCGAAATTCGCAAAATTCCGTACGAAAAAGCAATTTTTTCCGAGGCAAGCTATACCAATTTTTTTTGCTTTACACTGTCATTACATTGGTGATACTCAATACCGAGTTTGGTTTGATTTGGTCAACTCCTTAACCCGATGAAAAAAACCTATTTTTAAAATTCCTTTATCGCGAAATTCAAAAAGTTCTGTATGAAAACTTTTTCCTAGGCAAGCTAAACAAAAAATATTTTTTGCTTTACACTCCCATTACACTGGTGATACCCCATACACCGTTTGGTTTGATTTGGGCAACTCCTTAACCCGATGAAAAAAACCTATTTTTAAAATTCCTTTTTCGCGAAACTCAAAAAGTTCTGTATGAAAACCCAACTTTTTTCCTAGGCAAGCTAAACAAAAACTATTTTTTTTGCTGTACACTCCCATTACACTGGTGATACTCCATACCCCGTTTGGTTTGATTTGGACAACTCCTTAACCCGATGAAAAAAACCTATTTTTAAAATTCCTTTTTCGCGAAACTCAAAAAGTTCTGTATGAAAACCCAACTTTTTTCCTAGGCAAGCTAAACAAAAACTATTTTTTTTTGCTGTACACTCCCATTACACTGGTGATACTCCATACCCCGTTTGGTTTGATTTGGACAACTCCTTAACCCGATGAAAAAAACCTTTTTTTAAAATTCATTTTTCGCGAAATTCAAAAAGTTCTGTACGAAAACCCAACTTTTTTCCTAGGCAAGCTAAACAAAAAATATTTTTTGCTTTACACTCTCATTACACTGGTGATTCTCCATACCGCGTTTGGTTTGATTTGGACAACTCCTTAACCCGATGAAAAAAACCTATTTTTAAAATTCCTTTATCGCGAAATTCAAAAAGTTCTGTATGAAAACTTTTTCCTAGGCAAGCTAAACAAAAAATATTTTTTGCTTTACACTCCCATTACACTGGTGATACTCCATACACCGTTTGGTTTGATTTGGGCAACTCCTTTACCCGATGCAAAAGAATTTTTTTTAAAATTCTCAAAAATTCGCAATTCGCGAAACTCGCAAAATTCCGTATGAAAACCCAACTTTTTCCTAGACACCCTCTACCAAAAAACTGTTTGCTTTACACTCTCATTACACTGGTGATACTCAGTACCAAGTTTGGTATGATTTGGACAACTCCTTGACCCGATGAAAAGCAACTATTTTTAAAATTCTCAAAAATTCGCAATTCAAAATTCCGTAGGAAAACCCAACTTTTTCCTAGGAACGCTCTACCATTTTTTTTGCTTTACACTCCCATTACACTGGTGATACTCCATACCCCGTTTGGTTTGATTTGGACAACTCCTTAACCCGATGAAAAAAACCTATTTTTAAAATTCCTTTTTCGCGAAACTCAAAAAGTTCTGTATGAAAACCCAATTTTTTTCCTAGGCAAGCTAAACAAAAACTATTTTTTTTGCTTTACACTCCCATTACACTGGTGATACTCCATACCCCGTTTGGTTTGATTTGGACAACTCCTTAACCCGATGAAAAAAACCTTTTTTTAAAATTCATTTTTCGCGAAATTCAAAAAGTTCTGTACGAAAACCCAACTTTTTTCCTAGGCAAGCTAAACAAAAAATATTTTTTGCTTTACACTCTCATTACACTGGTGATTCTCCATACCGCGTTTGGTTTGATTTGGACAACTCCTTAACCCGATGAAAAAAACCTATTTTTAAAATTCAAATTCCTTTTTCGCGAAATTCAAAAAGTTCTGTATGAAAACTCATTTTTTTCCTAGGCAAGCTATAGCAACAACTTTTATGCTTGGCTCTCTCTTTACACTGGTGATACTCAATACCGAGTTTGGTTTGATTTGGGCAACTCCTTGACACGATGAAAAGCAACTATTTTTAAAATTCTCAAAAATTCGCAATTCGCGAAATTCGCAAAATTTTGTATGAAAAACCATTTTTCTCCTAGTCAAGCTATACCAACAACTTTTTTTCTTTACACTACCATTACACTGGTGATACTCAGTACCAAGTTTGGTTTGATTTGGACAACTCCTTAATCCGCTGAAAAAGAATTTTTTTAAATTTCTCAAAAATCGCAATTCGCGAAATTCGCTAAATTTCGTATGAAAACCCAAGTTTTTCCTAGGCACGCGCTACCAATTTTTTTTCGTTTTACACTCCCATTACACTGGGGATACTCCATACCCCGTTTGGTTTGTTTTGGACAACTCCTCGACCCGATGAAAAAAACCTATTTTTAAAGATCCTTTTTCGCGAAATTCAAAAGGTTCTGTATGGAAACCCAACTTTTTTCCTAGGCAAGCTAAACAAAAACTATTTGTTGCTTTACACTCTCACTACACTGGTGATACTCAATACCATGTTTGGTTTGATTTGGACTACTCCTTGACCCGATGCAAAAGAATTATTTTTAAAATTCTCAAAAATTCGCAATTCGGGAAATTCGCAAAATTCCGTATGAAAACTCAACTTTTTCCTAGGCACGCTCTACCATTTTTTTTTTGCTTTACTCTCCCATTACACTGGTGATACTCCATACCCCGTTTGGTTTGATTTGGACAACTCCTTAACCCGATGAAAAAAACCTATTTTTAAAATTCATCTTTCGCGAAATTCAAAAGTTCTGTACGAAAACCCAACTTTTTTCCTAGGCAAGCTAAACAAAAAATATTTTTCGCTTTACACTCTCATTTCACTGGTGATTCTCCATACCGCGTTTGGTTTGATTTGGACAACTCCTTAACCCGATGAAAAAACCCTATTTTTAAAATTCCTTTTTCGCGAAATTCAAAAAATTCTGTATGAAAACCCAAACTTTTTCCTAGGCAAGCTAAACCAATACTTTTTGCTTTACACTGCCATTACACTGCTGATACTCAATACCAAGTTTGGTTTGATTTGGGCAACTCCTTGACCCGATGAAAATGAATTATTTTTAAAATGCTCAAAAATTCGCAATTCGGGAAATTCGCAAAATTCCGTATGAAAACCCAACTTTTTCCTAGACACGCTCTACCAAATTTTTTTTGCTTTACACTCCCATTACACTGGTGATACTCCATACCCCGTTTGGTTTGATTTGGACAACTCCTTAACCCGATGAAAAAAACCTATTTTTAAAATTCATTTTTCGCGAAATTCAAAAAGTTCTGTACGCAAAAACCAACTTTTTTCCTAGGCAAGCTAAAGAAAAAAAATTTTTTGCTTTACACTCTCATTACACTGGTGATTCTCCATACCGCGTTTGGTTTGATTTGGACAACTCCTTAACCCGATGAAAAAAACCTATTTTTAAAATTGCTTTTTCGCGAAATTCAAAAAGTTCTGTATGAAAACTCAAATTTTTTCCTAGGCAAGCTAAACCAATACTTTTTGCTTTACACTGTCATTACACTGGTGATACTCAATTCCGAGTTTGGTTTGATTTGGGCAACTCCTTGACCCGAAGAAGAACAACTATTTTTAAAATGCTCAAAAATTCGCAATTCGCGAAATTCGCAAAATTTCGTATGAAAACCCAAGTTTTTCCTAGGCACGCGCTACCAATTTTTTTTCGTTTTACACTCCCATTACACTGGTGATACTCCATACCCCGTTTGGTTTGTTTTGGACAACTCCTCAACCCGATGAAAAAAACCTATTTTTAAAGATCCTTTTTCGCGAAATTCAAAAGGTTCTGTATGGAAACCCAACTTTTTTCCTAGGCAAGCTAAACAAAAACTATTTGTTGCGTTACACTCTCACTACACTGGTGATACTCAATACCATGTTTGGTTTGATTTGGACTACTCCTTGACCCGATGCAAAAGAATTATTTTTAAAATGCTCAAAAATTCGCAATTCGGGAAATTCGCAAAATTCCGTATGAAAACCCAACTTTTTCCTAGACACGCTCTACCAATTTTTTTTTGCTTTACACTCCCATTACACTGGTGATACTCCATACCCCGTTTGGTTTGATTTGGACAACTCCTTAACCCGATGAAAAAAACCTATTTTTAAAATTCATTTTTCGCGAAATTCAAAAAGTTCTGTACGCAAAACCAACTTTTTTCCTAGGCAAGCTAAAGAAAAAAATTTTTTTGCTTTACACTCTCATTACACTGGTGATTCTCCATACCGCGTTTGGTTTGATTTGGACAACTCCTTAACCCGATGAAAAAAACCTATTTTTAAAATTGCTTTTTCGCGAAATTCAAAAAGTTCTGTATGAAAACTCAAATTTTTTCCTAGGCAAGCTAAACCAATACTTTTTTGCTTTACACTGTCATTACACTGGTGAAACTCAATGCCGAGTTTGGTTTGATTTGGGCAACTCCTTGACCCGAAGAAGAACAACTATTTTTAAAATGCTCAAAAATTCGCAATTCGCGAAATTCGCAAAATTCCGTATGAAAACCCATTTTTTCCAAGGCAAGCTATACCAACAACTTTTTGGCTTTACACTGTCATTACACTGGTGATACTCAATTCCGAGTTTGGTTTGATTTGGACAACTCCTTGACCTGCTGAAAAAAAAATTTTTTTTAAATTCTCCAAAATTCGCAATTCGCGAAATTGGCAAAATTCCGTATGAAAACCCAACTTTTTCCTGGGCACGCTCTACCAAATTTTTTATTTGCTTTACACTCTCATTACACTGGTGATACTCCATACCGCGTTTGGTTTGATTTGGAAAACTCCTTAACTCGATGAAAAAAAAATCTATTTTTAAAATTCCTTTTTCGCGAAATTCAAAAAGTTCCGTATGAAAAACCAAATTTTTTCCTAGGCAAGCTAAACCAAAAATACTTTTTGCTTTATACTCTCATTACACTGGTGATACTCCATACCGCGTTTGTTTTGATTTGGACAACTCCTTAACCCGATGAAAAAGACCTATATTTAAAATTCCTTTTTCGCGAAATTCAAAAAGTTCCGTATGAAAAACCAAATTTTTTCCTAGGCAAGCTAAACCAAAAATACTTTTTGCTTTATACTCTCATTACACTGGTGATACTCCATACCGCGTTTGTTTTGATTTGACAACTCCTTAACCCGATGAAAAATACCTATATTTAAGATTCCTTTTTCGCGAAATTCAAAAAGTTCCGTATGAAAAACCAAATTTTTTCCTAAGCAAGCTAAACCAAAAATACTTCTTGCTTTATACTCTCATTACACTGCTGATACTCCATACCGCGTTTGTTTTGATTTGGACAACTCCTTAACCGGATGAAAAAAAACTAATTTTTAAAATTTCTTTTTCGCGAAATTCAAAAAATTCTGTATGAAAACCCAACTTTTTTCCTAAGCAAGCTAAACCAAAAATACTTTTTGCTTTATACTCTCATTACACTGGTGATACTCCATACCGCGTTTGTTTTGATTTGGACAACTCCTTAACCCGATGAAAAAGACTTATATTTAAAATTCCTTTTTGGCGAAAATCAAAAAGTTCCGTATGAAAAACCAAATTTTTTCCTAAGCAAGCTAAACAAAAAATACTTTTTGCTTTATACTCTCATTACCCTGGTGATACTCCATTCGCGTTTGTTTTGATTTGGACAACTCCTTAACCCGATGAAAAAGACCTATATTTAAAATTCCTTTTTCGCGAAATTCAAAAAGTTCCGTATGAAAAACCAAATTTCTTCCTAGGCAAGCTAAACCAATACTTTTTGCTTTACACTGTCATTACACTGGTGATGTTCAATACCGAGTTTGGTTTGATTTGGGCAACTCCTTGACCCGATGAAAAACAACTATTTTCAAAATGCTCAAAAATTCGCAATTCGCGAAATTCTCAAAATTCCGTATGAAAACCCAACTTTTTTCTAGGCACGCTCTACCAAAAAATTTTTTGCTTTACACTCTCATTACACTGGTGATACTCAATACCGAGTTTGGTTTGATTTGGACAACTCCTTGACCCGATGAAGAAGAACTTTTTCAAAATTCTCAAAAATTCGCAATTCGCGGAATTCGCAAAATTCCGTATCAAAAACCTTTTTTTTCCTTGCAAGCTATACTAACAACTTTTTGCTTTGCACTCTCATTACACTGTTGAAACTCAATACCGAGTTTGGTTTGATTTGGACAACTCCTTGATCCGCTGAAAAACAAATTTTTTTTAAATTCTCAAAAATTCGCAATTCGCGAAACTCGCAAAATTTTGTATGAAAACCCAACTTTTTCCTAGGCACGCTCTACCAAAAAATTTTTTGCTTTACACTCTCATTACACTGGTGATACTCCATACCGCGTTTGGTTTGATTTGGACAACTCCTTAACCCGATGAGAAAGACTTCTTTTTTAAAAATTCCTCTTTCACGAAATTCAAAATGTTCCATATGAAAACGCAACTTCTCTCCTAGCCAAGCTAAACGAAAAATAATTTTTGCTTTACATTGTCTTTACACTGGTGATACTCAATACCGAGTTTGGTTTGATTTGGACAACTCCTTGACCCGATGAAGAAGAACTTTTTTAAATTTCTCAAAAATTCGCAATTCGCGAAATTCGCAAAATTCCGTATCAAAAACCATTTTTCTCCTAGGCAAGCTATACCAACAAATTGTTTGCTTTGCACTCTAATTACATGGTTGAAACTCAATACCGATTTTGGTTTGATTTGGACAACTCCTTGACCCGCTGAAGAAGAACTTTTTTAAATTTCTCAAAAATTCGCAATTCGCGAAATTCGCAAAATTCCGTATCAAAAACCATTTTTCTCCTAGGCAAGCTATACCAACAAATTGTTTGCTTTGCACTCTAATTACATGGTTGAAACTCAATACCGATTTTGGTTTGATTTGGACAACTCCTTGACCCGCTGAAGAAAATTTTTTTTTTAATTTCTCAAAAATTCGCAATTAGCGAAATTCGCAAAATTCCTTATGAAAACCCAACTTTTTCCTGGGCACGCTCTACCAAATTTTTTATTTGCTTTACACTCTCATTACACTGGTGATACTCCATACCGCGTTTGGTTTGATTTGGAAAACTCCTTAACTCGATGAAAAAAAAATCTATTTTTAAAATTCCTTTTTCGCGAAATTCAAAAAGTTCCGTATGAAAAACCAAATTTTTTCCTGGGCAAGCTATACCAACAACTTTTTGGCTTTACACTGTCAATACACTGGTGATACTCAATACCGAGTTTGGTTTGATTTGGACAACTTCTTGACCCGATGAAGAAGAACTTTTTTAAATTTCTCAAAAATTCGCAATTCGCGAAATTCGCAAAATTCCGTATCAAAAACCATTTTTCTCCTAGGCAAGCTATACCAACAAATTGTTTGCTTTGCACTCTAATTACATGGTTGAAACTCAATACCGATTTTGGTTTGATTTGGACAACTCCTTGACCCGCTGAAGAAAATTTTTTTTTTAATTTCTCAAAAATTCGCAATTAGCGAAATTCGCAAAATTCCTTATGAAAACCCAACTTTTTCCTGGGCACGCTCTACCAAATTTTTTATTTGCTTTACACTCTCATTACACTGGTGATACTCCATACCGCGTTTGGTTTCTTTTGGACAACTCCCTAACCCGATGAAAAAAAACCTATTTTTAAAATTCCTTTTTCGCGAAATTCAAAAAGTTCTGTATGAAAACCCAACTTTTTTCATGAGCAAGCTAAACCAAAAATACTTTTTGCTTTATACTCTCATTACACTGGTGATACTCCATTCCGCGTTTGTTTTGATTTGAACAACTCCTTAACCCGATGAAAAAGACCTATATTTAAAATTCCTTTTTCGCGAAATTCAAAAAGTTCCGTATGAAAAACCAAATTCTTTCCTAAGCAAGCTAAACCAAAAATACTTTTTGCTTTATACTCTCATTACACTGGTGATACTCCATTCCGCGTTTGTTTTGATTTGAACAACTCCTTAACCCGATGAAAAAGACCTATATTTAAAATTCCTTTTTCGCGAAATTCAAAAAGTTCCGTATGAAAAACCAAATTTTTTCCTAGGCAAGCTAAACCAATACTTTTTGCTTTACACTGTCATTACACTGGTGATACTCAATACCGAGTTTGTTTGATTTGGGCAACTCCTTGACCCGATGAAAAACAACTATTTTTAAAATGCTCAAAAATTCGCAATTCGCGAAATTCTCAAAATTCCGTATGAAAACCCATTTTTTTCCTGGGCAAGCTATACCAACAACTTTTTGGCTTTACACTGTCAATACACTGGTGATACTCAATACCGAGTTTGGTTTGATTTGGACAACTTCTTGACCCGATGAAGAAGAACTTTTTTAAAATTCTCAAAAATTCGCAATTCGCGAAATTCGCAAAATTCCGTATCAAAAACCATTTTTTTCCTAGGCAAGCTATACCAACAATTTTTGGCTTTACACTGTCATTACACTGGTGATACTCAATGCCGAGTTTGGTTTGATTTGGGCAACTCCTTGACCCGATGAAAAACAACTATTTTTAAAATGCTCAAAAATTCGCAATTCGCGAAATTCGCAAAATTCCGTATCAAAAACCATTTTTTTCCTGGGCAAGCTATACCACCAACTTTTTGGCTTTACACTGTCAATACACTGGTGATACTCAATACCGAGTTTGGTTTGATTTGGACAACTTCTTGATCCGATGAAGAAGAACTTTTTTAAAATTCTCAAAAATTCGCAATTCGCGAAATTTGCAAAATTCCGTATCAAAAACCATTTTTTTCCTAGGCAAGCTATACCAAAAATTTTCTTGCTTTACACTCTCATTACACTGATGATACTCCATACCGCGTTTGGTTTGATTTTGAGAACTCTTAACCCGATGAACAAGACTTTTTTCTAAAATTCCTTTTTCACGAAAATCAAAATGTTCCGTATGAAAACACAGTTTTTTTCCTAAGCAAGCTAAACGAAATATACTTTTTGCTTTATACTCTCATTACACTGGTGATACTCCATACCGCGTTTGTTTTGATTTGGACAACTCCTTAAACCGATGAAAAAGACCTATATTTAAAATTCCTTTTTCGCGAAATTCAAAAAATTCCGTATGGAAAACCAATTTTTTTTCCTAGGCAAGCTAAACCAAAAACATTTTTTGCTTTATACTCTCATTACACTGGTGATACTCCATACCGCGTTTGTTTTGATTTGGACAACTCCTTAACACGATGAAAAAGACCTATATTTAAAATTCATTTTTAGCGAAATTCAAAAAGTTCCGTATGAAAAACCAAAATTTTTCCTAAGCAAGCTAAACCGAAAATACTTTTTGCTTTATACTCTCATTACACTGGTGATACTTCATACCGCGTTTGTTTTGATTTGGACAACTCCTTAACCCGATGAAAAAAACTAATTTTTAAAATTCCTTTTTCGCGAAATTCAAAAAGTTCTGTATGAAAACCCAACTTTTTTCCTAAGCAAGCTAACCAAAAATACTTTTTGCTTTATACTCTAATTACACTGGTGATACTCAATACCGAGTTTGGTTTGATTTGGACAACTTCTTGACCCGATGAAGAAGAACTTTTTTAAAATTCTCAAAAATTCGCAATTCGCGAAATTCGCAAAATTCCGTATCAAAAACCATTTTTTTTCCTAGGCAAGCTATACCAAAAATTTTTTTGCTTTACACTCTCATTACACTGATGATACTCCATACCGCGTTTGGTTTGATTTTGAGAACTCTTAACCCGATGAACAAGACTTTTTTTTAAATTTCCTTTTTCACGAAAATCAAAATGTTCCGTATGAAAACACAACTTTTTTCCTAAGCAAGCTAAACGAAATATACTTTTTGCTTTATACTCTCATTACACTGGTGATACTCCATACCGCGTTTGTTTTGATTTGGACAACTCCTTAAACCGATGAAAAAGACCTATATTTAAAATTCCTTTTTCGCGAAATTCAAAAAATTCCGTATGGAAAACCAATTTTTTTTCCTAGGCAAGCTAAACCAAAAACATTTTTTGCTTTATACTCTCATTACACTGGTGATACTCCATACCGCGTTTGTTTTGATTTGGACAACTCCTTAACACGATGAAAAAGACCTATATTTAAAATTCATTTTTAGCGAAATTCAAAAAGTTCCGTATGAAAAACCAAAATTTTTCCTAAGCAAGCTAAACCGAAAATACTTTTTGCTTTATACTCTCATTACACTGGTGATACTCCATACCGCGTTTGTTTTGATTTGGACAACTCCTTAACCCGATGAAAAAAACTAATTTTTAAAATTCCTTTTTCGCGAAATTCAAAAAGTTCTGTATGAAAACCCAACTTTTTTCCTAAGCAAGCTAACCAAAAATACTTTTTGCTTTATACTCTAATTACACTGGTGATACTCCATACCGCGTTTGTTTTGATTTGGACAACTCCTTAACCCGATGAAAAAACTAATTTTTAAAATTCCTTTTTCCTGAAATTCAAAAAGTTCCGTATGAAAAACCAAATTTCCCCTAGGCAAGCTAAACCAATACTTTTTGCTTTACACTTTCATTACACTGGTGATACTCAATACCGAGTTCGGTTTGATTTGGGCAACTCCTTGACCCGATGAAAAACAACTATTTTTAAAATGCTCAAAAATTCGCAATTCGCGAAATTCGCAAAATTCCGTATGAAAACCCATTTTTTCTAGGCAAGCTATACCAACAACTTTTTGGCTTTACACTGTCATTACACTGGTGATACTCAATACCGAGTTTGGTTTGATTTGGACAACTCCTTGACCCGATGCAGAAGAACTTTTTTAAAATTCTCAAAAATTCGCAATTCGCGAAATTCGCAAAATTCCGTATGAAAACCCATTTTTTTTTTCTAGGCAAGCTATACCAACAAGTTTTTGGCTTTACACTGTCATTACACTGGTGATACTCAATGGCGAGTTTGGTTTGATTTGGACAACTCCTTAACCCGATGAAAAAAACTAATTTTTAAAATTCCTTTTTCGCGAAATTCAAAAAGTTCTGTATGAAAACCCAACTTTTTTCCTAAGCAAGCTAACCAAAAATACTTTGTGCTTTATACTCTGATTACACTGGGGATACTCCATACCGCGTTTGTTTTGATTTGGACAACTCCTTAACCCGATGAAAAAAACTAATTTTTAAAATTCCTTTTTCGCGAAATTCAAAAAGTTCTGTATGAAAACCCAACTTTTTTCCTAAGCAAGCTAACCAAAAATACTTTTTGCTTTATACTCTAATTACACTGGTGATACTCCATACCGCGTTTGTTTTGATTTGGACAACTCCTTGGCAAAATTCCGTATGAAACCCATTTTTTTTCCTAGGCAAGCTATACCAACAACTTTTTGGCTTTACGCTATCATTACACTGGTGATACTCCATACAGCGTTTGGTTTGATTTGGACAACTCCTTAACCCGATGAAAAAAACCTATTTTTTAAAATTCCTTTTTCGCGATATTCGCAAAATTCCGTACGAAAACCCATTTTTCCCGAGGCAATCTCTACCATTTTTTTGCCTTACACTGTCATTACACTGGTGATACTCAATGCCGAGTTTGATTTGATTTGGCCAACTCCTTGACCCGATGAAAAAGATTTTTTTTAATTCTCAAAATTTCGCATTTCGCGAAATTCGCAAAATTCCGTATGAAAAACAATTTTTTTCCTAGGCAAGCTATACCATCAACTTTTTGCTTTACACTGTCATTACATTGGTGATACTCAATACCGAGTTTGGTTTGATTTGGGCAGCTCTTTGACCCGATGAAAAACAACTTTTTTTAAAATTCTATAAATTTCGCAATTCGGGAAATTCGCAAAATTCCGTATGAAAACCCATTTTTTTTCCTAGGCAAGCTATACCAACAACTTTTGGCTTTACGCTTTCATTACACTGGTGATACTCCATACCACGTTTGGTTTGATTTGGACAACTCCTTAACCCGATGAAAAAAACCTATTTTTTAAAATTCCTTTTTCGCGATATTCGCAAAATTCCGTACGAAAACCCATTTTTTTCCGAGGCAAGCTCTACCATTTTTTTGCCTTACACTGTCATTACACTGGTGATACTCAATGCCGAGTTTGGTTTGATTTGGCCAACTCCTTGACCCGATGAAAAAGATTTTTTTTAATTCTCAAAATTTCGCAATTCGAGAAATTCGCAAAATTCCGTATGAAAAACAATTTTTTTTCCTAGGCAAGGCATACCATCAACTTTTTGCGTTACACTGTCATTACATTGGTGATACTCAATGCCGAGTTTGGTTTGATTTGGCCAACTCCTTGACCCGATGAAAAAGATTTTTTTTAAATTCTCAAAATTTCGCAATTCGAGAAATTCGCAAAATTCCGTATAAAAAACATTTTTTTTCCTAGGCAAGCTATACCATCAACTTTTTGCTTTACACTGTCATTACAATGGCGATACTCAATACCGAGTTTGGTTTGATTTGGACAACTCCTTGACCCGATGAAGAAGAACTTTTTTAAAATTCTCAAAAATTCGCAATTCGCGAAATTCGCAAAATTCCGTATCAAAAACCATTTTTTCCTAGGCATGCTATACCAACAACTTTTTTGCACTACGCTCTCATTACACTGTTGATACTCAATACCGAGTTTGGTTTGATTTGGACAACGCCTTGACCCGCTGAAAAAAAACCTGTTTTTAAAATTCCTTTTTCGCGAAATTCGCAAAATTCCGTATGAACACCCATTTTTTTCCTAGGCAAGCTATACCAACAACTTTTTGGCTTTACGCTCTCATTACACTGGTGATACTCCATACCGCGTTTGGTTTGATTTGGACAACTCCTTAACCCGATGAAAAAAACCTATTTTTTAAAATTCCTTTTTCGCGATATTCGCAAAATTCCGTACGAAAACCCAATTTTTTTCCGAGGTAAGCTCTACCATTTTTTTGCCTTACACTGTCATTACACTGGTGATACTCAATGCCGAGTTTGGTTTGATTTGGCCAACTCCTTGACCCGATGAAAAAGATTTTTTTTAATTCTCAAAATTTCGCAATTCGAGAAATTCGCAAAATTCCGTATGAAAAACAATTTTTTTTCCTAGGCAAGGCATACCATCAACTTTTTGCGTTACACTGTCATTACATTGGTGATACTCAATGCCGAGTTTGGTTTGATTTGGCCAACTCCTTGACCCGATGAAAAAGATTTTTTTTAATTCTCAAAATTTCGCAATTCGAGAAATTCGCAAAATTCCGTATAAAAAACATTTTTTTTCCTAGGCAAGCTATACCATCAACTTTTTGCTTTACACTGTCATTACAATGGCGATACTCAATACCGAGTTTGGTTTGATTTGGACAACTCCTTGACCCGATGAAGAAGAACTTTTTTAAAATTCTCAAAAATTCGCAATTCGCGAAATTCGCAAAATTCCGTATCAAAAACCATTTTTTCCTAGGCATGCTATACCAACAACTTTTTTGCATTACGCTCTCATTACACTGTTGATACTCAATACCGAGTTTGGTTTGATTTGGACAACGCCTTGACCCGCTGAAAAAAAACCTGTTTTTAAAATTCCTTTTTCGCGAAATTCGCAAAATTCCGTATGAACACCCATTTTTTTTCCTAGGCAAGCTATACCAACAACTTTTTGGCTTTACGCTCTCATTACACTGGTGATACTCCATACCGCGTTTGGTTTGATTTGGACAACTCCTTAACCCGATGAAAAAAACCTATTTTTTAAAATTCCTTTTTCGCGATATTCGCAAAATTCCGTACGAAAACCCATTTTTTTCCGAGGCAAGCTCTACCATTTTTTTGCCTTACACTGTCATTACACTGGTGATACTCAATGCCGAGTTTGGTTTGATTTGGCCAACTCCTTGACCCGATGAAAAAGATTTTTTTTAATTCTCAAAATTTCGCAATTCGAGAAATTCGCAAAATTCCGTATGAAAAACAATTTTTTTTCCTAGGCAAGGCATACCATCAACTTTTTGCGTTACACTGTCATTACATTGGTGATACTCAATGCCGAGTTTGGTTTGATTTGGCCAACTCCTTGACCCGATGAAAAAGATTTTTTTTAATTCTCAAAATTTCGCAATTCGAGAAATTCGCAAAATTCCGTATGAAAAACAATTTTTTTTCCTAGGCAAGGCATACCATCAACTTTTTGCGTTACACTGTCATTACATTGGTGATACTCAATGCCGAGTTTGGTTTGATTTGGACAACTCCTTGACCCGATGAAGAAGAACTTTTTTAAAATTCTCAAAAATTCGCAATTCGCGAAATTCGCAAAATTCCGTATCAAAAACCATTTTTTCCTAGGCATGCTATACCAACAACTTTTTTGCATTACGCTCTCATTACACTGTTGATACTCAATACCGAGTTTGGTTTGATTTGGACAACGCCTTGACCCGCTGAAAAAAAACCTGTTTTTAAAATTCCTTTTTCGCGAAATTCGCAAAATTCCGTATGAACACCCATTTTTTTTCCTAGGCAAGCTATACCAACAACTTTTTGGCTTTACGCTCTCATTACACTGGTGATACTCCATACCGCGTTTGGTTTGATTTGGACAACTCCTTAACCCGATGAAAAAAACCTATTTTTTAAAATTCCTTTTTCGCGATATTCGCAAAATTCCGTACGAAAACCCAATTTTTTTCCGAGGTAAGCTCTACCATTTTTTTGCCTTACACTGTCATTACACTGGTGATACTCAATGCCGAGTTTGGTTTGATTTGGCCAACTCCTTGACCCGATGAAAAAGATTTTTTTTTAAATTCTCAAAATTTTGCAATTCGCGAAATTCGCAAAATTCCGTATGAAAAACAATTTTTTTCCTGGGCAAGCTATACCATCAACTTTTTGTTTACACTGTCATTACATTGGTGATACTCAATACCGAGTTTGGTTTGATTTGGACAACTCCTTTACCCGATGAAGAAGAACTTTTTTAAAATTCTCAAATATTCGCAATTCGCGAAATTCGCAAAATTCCGTATCGAAAACCATTTTTTTCCTAGGCATGCTATACCAACAACTTTTTTGCTTTACACTCTCATTACACTGTTGATACTCAATACCGAGTTTGGTTTGATTTGGACAACTCCTTGACCCACTGAAAAAAAAACCTGTTTTTAAAAATCCTTTTTCGCGAAATTCGCAAAATTCCGTACGAAAACCCAATTTTTTCCGAGGTAAGCTCTACCATTTTTTTGCCTTACACTGTCATTACACTGGTGATACTCAATGCCGAGTTTGGTTTGATTTGGCCAAATCCTTGACCCGATGAAAAAGATTTTTTTTAAAATTCTCAAAATTTTGCAATTCGCGAAATTCGCAAAATTCCGTATGAAAAACAATTTTTTTTCCTGGGCAAGCTATACCATCAACTTTTTGCTTTACACTGTCGTTACATTGTTGATACTCAATACCGAGTTTGGTTTGATTTGGACAACTCCTTGACCCGATGAAGAAGAACTTTTTTTAAAATTCTCAAATATTCGCAATTCGCGAAATTCGCAAAATTCCGTATCGAAAACCATTTTTTTCCTAGGCATGCTATACCAACAACTTTTTTGCTTTACACTCTCATTACACTGTTGATACTCAATACCGAGTTTGGTTTGATTTGGACAACTCCTTGACCCGCTGAAAAAAAACCTGTTTTTAAAAATCCTTTTTCGCGAAATTCGCAAAATTCCGTACGAAAACCCAATTTTTTTCCGAGGCAAGCTCTACCTTTTTTTGCTTTACACTGTCATTACGCTGGTGATACTCAATACCGAGTTTGGTTTGATTTGGACAACTCCTTGACCCGATGAAAAAGATTTTTTTTAAAATTCTCAAAATTTCGCAATTCGCGAAATTCGCAAAATTCCGCATCAAAATCCAACTTTTTCCTAGGCACGCTCTACCAAAATTTTTTTTGCTCTACACTCTCATTACACTGGTGATACTCCATACCGCGTTTGGTTTGATTTGGACAACTGCTTAACCCGATCAAAAAACCTATTTTTAAATTTGCTTTTTCGCGAAAATCGCAAAATCCCGTACGAAAACCCGATTTTTTTCCGAGGCAAGCTCTACCTTTTTTTTGCTTTACACTGTCATTACACTGATGATACTCAATATCGAGTTTGGTTTGATTTGGACAACTCCTTGACCCGATGAAGAAGAACTTTTTTAAAATTCTCAAATATTCGCAATTCGCGAAATTCGCAAAATTCCGTATGAAAAACCACTTCTTTTCCTAGGCCAGCTCTACCAAAAACTTTTGGCTTTACACTGTCATTACATTGGGGATACTCCATACCGCGTTTGGTTTGATTTGGACAACTCCTTAACCCGATGAAAAAATACCTATTTTTAAAATTCCTTTTTCGCGAAATTCGCAAAATTCCGTACGAAAACCCAATTTTTTTCCGAGGCAAGCTCTACCTCTTTTTTGCTTTACACTATCATTACACTGGTGATACTCAATACCGAGTTTGGTTTGATTTGGACAACTCCTTGACCCGATGACGAGGAACTTTTTTAAAATTCTCAAAAATTCGCAATTCGCGAAATTCGCAAAATTCCGTATCAAAAACCATTTTTTTCCGAGGCATTCTATACCAACAACTTTTTGTTTTCCACTCTCATTACACTGTTGATACTCAATACCGAGCTTGGTTTGATTTGGACAACTCCTTGACCCGCTGAAAAAAAATTTAAAATTCTCAAAAATTCGCAATTCGCGAAATTCGCAAAATTCCGTATGAAAACTCAACTTTTTCCTAGGCACGCTCTACCATTTTTTTTTTGCTTTACTCTCCCATTACACTGGTGATACTCCATACCGCGTTTGGTTTGATTTGGACAACTCCTTAACCCGATGGAAAAAACCTATTTTTAAAATTCCTTTTTTTGCGAAATTCGCAAAATTCCGTACAAAAACCCATTTTTTTTCCGAGGCAAGCTCCACCAATTTTTTTTTGCTTTGCACTGTCATTTCAATGGTGACACTCAATACCGAGTTTGGTTTGATTTGGACAACTCCTTGACCCGATGAAAACAATTTTTTTTTAAATTCTTAAAATTTGGCAATTCGCGAAATTCGCAAAATTCCGTTTGAAAAACCATTTTTCTCCTAGGCAAGCTATACCAACAACTTTTTTGCTTTACACTCTCATTACACTGTTGATACTCAATACCGAGTTTGGTTTGATTTGGACAACGCCTTGACCCGATGAGAAAGAACTTTTTTTAAAATTCTCAAAAATTCACAAATCGCGAAATTCGCAAAATTCCGTATCAAAAACCATTTTTTCCCTAGGCAAGCTATACCAACAACTTTTTTGCTTTACACTCTAATTACACTGTTGATACTCAATACCGAGTTTGGTTAGATTTGGACAACTCCTTAACCCGATGAAAAAGACGTTTTTTTAAAAAAATTCCTTATTCGCGAAATTCAAAAAGTTCCGTATGAAATACTAACTTTATTCCGGACAAGGTATACCAAACTTTTTTTTGCTTTACACTCTCATTACACTGGTGATACTCAATACCGAGTTTGGTTTGATTTGGACAACTCCTTGACCCGATGAAAAAGATTTTTTTAAAACTCTCAAAATTTCGCAATTCGAGAAATTCGCAAAATTCCGCATGAAAAATCACTTTTTTCCTAGGCCAGCTCTACCAACAACTTTTGGCTTTACACTGTCATTACATTGGTGATACTCCAAACCGCGTTTGGTTTGATTTGGACAACTCCTTAACCCGATGAAAAAAACCTATTTTTAAAATTCCTTTTTCGCGAAATTCGCAAAATTCCGTACGAAGACCCATTTTTTTTCCGAGGCAAGCTCTACCTATTTTTTTTTGCTTTACACTGTCATTACACTGGTGATACTCAATACCGAGTTTGGTTTGATTTGGACAACTCCTTGACCCGATGAAGAGGAACTTTTTTAAAATTCTCAAAAATTCGCAATTCGCGAAATTCGCAAAATTCCGTATCAAAAACCATTTTTTTCCTAGGCATTCTATACCAACAACTTTTCGTTTTCCACTCTCATTACACTGTTGATACTCAATAACGAGTTTGGTTTGATTTGGACAACTCCTTGACCCGCTGAAGAAAAATTTAAAATTCTCAAAAATTCGCAATTCGCGAAATTCGCATTATTCCGTATGAAAACCCAAGTTTTTCCTTGCACGCTCTACCAAAAATTTTTTGATTTACACTCTCATTACACTGGTGATACTCCATACCGCGTTTGGTTTAATTTGGACAACTCCTTAACCCGATGGAAAAAACCTATTTTTAAAATCCCTTTTTCTCGAAATTCGCAAAATAACGTACGAAAACCCAATTTTTTTCCGAGGCAAGCTCCACCAATTTTTTTTTGCTTTACACTGTCATTTCACTGGTGATACTCAATACCGAGTTTGGTTTGATTTGGACAACTCCTTGACCCGATTAAAATGATTTTTTTTAAAATTCTCAATATTTCGCAATTCGCGAAATTCGCAAAATTCCGTATGAAAAATCATTTTTTTTCCTATGCAAGCTATACCAACAACTTTTGGCTTTACACTGTCATTAAATTGGTGATACTCCATACCGCGTTTGGTTTGATTTGGATAACTCCTTAACCCGATGAAAAGAACCTATTTTTAAAATTCCTTTTTCGCGAAATTCGCAAAATTCCGTACGAAAACCCAATTTTTTTCCGAGGCAAGCTCTACCTTTTTTTGCTTTACACTGTCATTACACTGGTGATACTCAAAACCGAGTTTGGTTTGATTTGGACAACTCCTTGACCCGATGAAAAAGATTTTTTTTTAAATTCCCAAAATTTCGCAATTAGCGAAATTCGCAAAATTCCGTATGAAAACTCATTTTTTTTCCTAGGCAAGCTATACCAACAACTTTTTGGCTTTACACTGCCATTACAGTGGTGATACTCAATACCGAGTTTGGTTTGATTTGGGCAACTCCTTGACCCGATGAAAAACAATTATTTTTAAAATTCTCAAAAATTCGGAATTCGCGAAATTCGCAAAATTCCGTATGAATACTCATTTTTTTTCTAGGCAAGCTATACCAAAAACTTTTTGGCTTTACACTGTCATTACACTGGTGATACCCAATACCGAGTTTGGTTTGATTTGGGCAACTCCTTGACCCGATGAAGAGGAAATTTTTTAAAATTCTCAAAAATTCGCAATTCGCGAAATTCGCAAAATTCCGTATCAAAAACCATTTTTTTCCTAGGCATTCTATACCAACAACTTTTTGCTTTCCACTCTCATTACACTGTTGATACTCAATACCGAGTTTGGTTTGATTTGGACAACTCCTTGACCCGCTGAAAAAAAATTTAAAATTCTCAAAAATTCGCAATTCGCGAAATTCGCATTATTCCGTATGAAAACCCAAGTTTTTCCTTGCACGCTCTACCAAAAAGTTTTTTGATTTACACTCTTATTACACTGGTGATACTCCATACCGCGTTTGGTTTAATTTGGACAACTCCTTAACCCGATGGAAAAAACCTGTTTTTAAAATCCTTTTTCTCGAAATTCGCAAAATTCCGTACGAAAACCCAATTTTTTTCCGAGGCAAATTCCACCAATTTTTTTTTTGCTTTACACTGTCATTTCACTGGTGATACTCAATACCGAGTTTGGTTTGATTTGGACAACTCCTTGACCCGATTAAAATGATTTTTTTTAAAATTCTCAAAATTTCGCAATTCGCGAAATTCGCAAAATTCCGTATGAAAAATCATTTTTTTCCTATGCAAGCTATACCAACAACTTTTGGCTTTACACTGTCATTAAATTGGTGATACTCCATACCGCGTTTGGTTTGATTTGGACAACTCCTTAACCCGATGAAAAGAACCTATTTTTAAAATTCCTTTTTCGCGAAATTCGCAAAATTCCGTACGAAAACCCAATTTTTTTTTCCGAGGCAAGCTCTACCTTTTTTTGCTTTACACTGTCATTACACTGGTGATACTGAAAACCGAGTTTGGTTTGATTTGGACAACTCCTTGACCCGATGAAAAAGATTTTTTTTTAAATTCCCAAAATTTCGCAATTAGCGAAATTCGCAAAATTCCGTATGAAAACTCATTTTTTTTCCTAGGCAAGCTATACCAACAACTTTTTGGCTTTACACTGTCATTACAGTGGTGATACTCAATACCGAGTTTGGTTTCATTTGGGCAACTCCTTGACCCGATGAAAAACAATTATTTTTAAAATTCTCAAAAATTCGGAATTCGCGAAATTCGCAAAATTCCGTATGAATACTCATTTTTTTCTAGGCAAGCTATACCAAAAACTTTTTGGCTTTACACTGTCATTACACTGGTGATACCCAATACCGAGTTTGGTTTGATTTGGGCAACTCCTTGTCCCGATGAAAAACAATTATTTTTAAAATTCTCAAAAATTCGGAATTCGCGAAATTCGCAAAATTCCGTACGAAAACCCAATTTTTTTCCGAGGCAAGCTCTACCTTTTTTTGCTTTACACTCTCATTACACTGGTGATACTCCATACCCCGTTTGGTTTGATTTGGACAACTCCTTGACCCGATGGAAAAGAATTTTTTTTAAACTCTCAAAAATTCGCAATTCGCGAAATTCGCCAAACTCCGTATGAAAAACCATTTTTTCCTAGGCAAGCTATACCAACAACTTTTTTGCTTTACACTCTCATTACACTGGTGATACTTAATACCGAGTTTGGTTTGATTTGGACAATTCGTTGACTCGATGAAAAGCAACTATTTTTAAAATTCTCAAAACTTCGAAATTCGCGGAATTCTCAAAATTCCGTATGAAAACCCAATTTTTCCTAGGCACGCTCTGCCAATTTTTTTTGCTTTACACTCTCATTACACTGGTGATACTCCATACCCCGTTTGGTTTGATTTGGACAACTCCTTAACCCGATGAAGAAAACCTATTGTTAAAATTCCTTTTTCGCGAAATTCAAAAAGTTCTGTATGAAAACCCAACTTTTTTCCTAGGCAAGCTAAAGAAAAAATACTTTTTCCTTTACATTTTCATTACACTGGTGATACTCAATGCCGAGTTTGGTTTGATTTGGGCAACTCCTTAACCCGATGAAAAACAATTATTTTTGAAATTCTCAAAAATTCGCAATTCGCGAGATTCGCAAAATTCCGTATGAAAACTCATTTTTTTCCTAGGCAAGCTATACCAACAACTTTTTGGCTTTACACTGTCATTACACTAGTGATACTCAATACCGAGTTTGGTTTGATTTGGGCAACTCCTTGACGCGATGAAAAACAATTTTTTTTTAAATTCTCAAAAAAACGCAATTCGCGAAATTCGCGAAATTACGTATGAATAACCATTTTTTCCGATGCAAGCTATACCAACAACTTTGGCTTTACACTTTCATTACAATGGTGATACTCAACACCGAGTTTGGTTTGATTTGGACAACTCCTTGACCCGATGGAAAAGAATTATTTTTAAAATTCTCAAAAATTCGCAATTCGAGAAATTCGCCAAATTCCGTATGAATAACCATTTTTCCTAGGCAAGCTATACCAACAACTTTTTTGCTTTACACTATCATTACACTGGTGATACTCAATACCGAGTTTGGTTTGATTCGGGCAACTCCTTAACCCGATGAAAAACAATTATTTTTAAAATTCTCAAAAATTCGCAATTCGCGAAATTCGCAAAATTCCGTATGAAAACTCATTTTTTTCCTAGGCAAGCTAAAGAAAAAATACTTTTTGCTTTACATTATCAGTACACTGGTGATACTCAATGCCGAGTTTGGTTTGATTTGGGCAACTCCTTAACCCGATGAAAAACAGTTATTTTTAAAATTCTGAAAAATTCGCAATTCGCGAAATTCGCAAAATTCCGTATGAAAACTCATTTTTTTCCTAGGCAAGCTAAAGAAAAAATACTTTTTGCTTTACATTACCATTACACTGGTGATACTCAATACCGAGTTTGGTTTGATTTCGACAAATCCTTGACCCGATGGAAAAGAATTTTTTTTAAACTCTCAAAAATTCGCAATTCGCGAAATTCGCCAAACTCCGTATGAAAAACCATTTTTTCCTAGGCAAGCTATACCAACAACTTTCTTGCTTTACACTCTCATTACACTGGTGATACTTAATACCGAGTTTGGTTTGATTTGGACAATTCGTTGACTCGATGAAAAGCAACTATTTTTAAAATTCTGAAAACTTCGAAATTCGCGGAATTCTCAAAATTCCGTATGAAAACCCAATTTTTCCTAGGCACGCTCTGCCAATTTTTTTTTTGCTTTACACTCTCATTACACTGGTGATACTCCATACCCCGTTTGGTTTGATTTGGACAACTCCTTAACCCGATGAAGAAAACCTATTGTTAAAATTCCTTTTTCGCGAAATTCAAAAAGTTCTGTATGAAAACCCAACTTTTTTCCTAGGCAAGCTAAAGAAAGAATACTTTTTCCTTTACATTTTCATTACACTGGTGATACTCAATGCCGAGTTTGGTTTGATTTGGGCAACTCCTTAACCCGATGAAAAACAATTATTTTTGAAATTCTCAAAAATTCGCAATTCGCGAGATTCGCAAAATTCCGTATGAAAACTCATTTTTTTCCTAGGCAAGCTATACCAACAACTTTTTGGCTTTACACTGTCATTACACTAGTGATACTCAATACCGAGTTTGGTTTGATTTGGGCAACTCCTTGACCCGATGAAAAACAATTTTTTTTTAAATTCTCAAAAAAACGCAATTCGCGAAATTCGCGAAATTCCGTATGAAAACTCATTTTTTTCCGATGCAAGCTATACCAACAACTTTGGCTTTACACTTTCATTACAATGGTGATACTCAACACCGAGTTTGGTTTGATTTGGACAACTCCTTGACCCGATGGAAAAGAATTATTTTTAAAATTCTCAAAAATTCGCAATTCGAGAAATTCGCCAAATTCCGTATGAATAACCATTTTTTCCTAGGCAAGCTATACCAACAACTTTTTTGCTTTACACTATCATTACACTGGTGATACTCAATACCGAGTTTGGTTTGATTCGGGCAACTCCTTAACCCGATGAAAAACAATTATTTTTAAAATTCTCAAAATTTCGCAATTCGCGAAATTCGCAAAATTCCGTATGAAAACTCATTTTTTTCCTAGGCAAGCTAAAGAAAAAATACTTTTTGCTTTACATTATCATTACACTGGTGATACACAATGCCGAGTTTGGTTTGATTTGGGCAACTCCTTAACCCGATGAAAAACAGTTATTTTTAAAATTCTCAAAAATTCGCAATTCGCGAAATTCGCAAAATTACGTATGAAAAACCGTTTTTCTCTTAGGCAAGCTCTACCAACAACTTTTTTTCTTTACACTCTCATTACACTGGTGATACTAAATACCGAATTTGGTTTGGTTTGGACAACCCCTTGATCCGCTGAAAAAGAATTTTTTTTAAAATTCTCAAAAATTCGCACTTCGCGAAATTCGCCAAATTCCGTATGAATAACCATTTTTTCCTAGGCAAGCTATACCAACAACTTTTTTGCTTTACACTATCATTACACTGGTGATACTCAATACCGAGTTTTGTTTGATTTGGGCAACTCCTTGACCCGATGAAAAACAATTTTTTTTTAAAATTCTCAAAAATTCGCAATTCGCGAAATTCGCGAAATTCCGTATGAAAACTCATTTTTTTCCTATGCAAGCTATACCAACAACTTAGGCTTTACACTATCATTACACTGGTGATACTCAATACCGAGTTTGGTTTGATTTGGGCAACTCCTTGACCCGATGAAAAACAATTTTTTTTTAAAATTCACAAAAATTCGCAATTCGCGAAATTCGCAAAATTACGTATGAAAAACCATTTTTCTCCTAGGCAAGCTCTACCAAAAACTTTTTTCTTTACACTCTCATTACACTGGTGATACTAAATACCGAATTTGGTTTGGTTTGGACAACTCCTTGATCCGCTGAAAAAGAATTCTTTTTAAAATTCTCAAAAATTCGCAATTCGCCAAATTCCGTATGAATAACCATTTTTTCCTAGGCAAGCTATACCAACATTTTTTTTTGCTTTACACTATCATTACAATGGTGATACTCAACACCGAGTTTGGTTTGATTTGGACAACTCCTTGACCCGATGGAAAAGAATTATTTTTAAAATTCTCAAAAATTCGCAATTCGCGAAATTCGCCAAATTCCGTATGCATAACCATTTTTTCCTAGGCAAGCTATACCAACAACTTTTTTGCTTTACACTATCATTACACTAGTGATACTCAATACCGAGTTTGGTTTGATTCGGGCAACTCCTTAACCCGATGAAAAACAGTTATTTTTAAAATTCTCAAAAATTCGCAATTCGCGAAATTCGCAAAATTCCGTATGAAAACTCATTTTTTTCCTAGGCAAGCCAAAGAAAAAATACTTTTTGCTTTACATTATCATTACACTGGTGATACTCAATGCCGAGATTGGTTTGATTTGGGCAACTCCTTAACCCGATGAAAAACAGTTATTTTTAAAATTCTCAAAAATCCGCAATACGCGAATTTCGCAAAATTACGTATGAAAAACCATTTTTCTCCTAGGCAAGCTCTACCAACAACTTTTTTTCTTTACACTCTCATTACACTGGTGATACTAAATACCGAATTTGGTTTGGTTTGGACAACTCCTTGATCCGCTGAAAAAGAATTTTTTTTAAAATTCTCAAAAATTCGCAATTCGCGAAATTCGCCAAATTACGTATGAAAAACCATTTTTTTCTCCTAGGCAAGCTCTACCAACAACTTTTTTTCTTTACACTATCATTACACTGGTGATACTCAATACCGAGTTTGGTTTGATTTGAACAACTCCTTGACCCGATGAAAAGCAACTACTTTTAAAATTCTCAAAAATTCGAAATTCGCGAAATTCGCAAAATTCCGTATGAAAACTCATTTTTTTCCTAGGCAAGCCAAAGAAAAAATACTTTTTGCTTTACATTATCATTACACTGGTGATACTCAATGCCGAGATTGGTTTGATTTGGGCAACTCCTTAACCCGATGAAAAACAGTTATTTTTAAAATTCTCAAAAATCCGCAATACGCGAATTTCGCAAAATTACGTATGAAAAACCATTTTTCTCCTAGGCAAGCTCTACCAACAACTTTTTTTCTTTACACTCTCATTACACTGGTGATACTAAATACCGAATTTGGTTTGGTTTGGACAACTCCTTGATCCGCTGAAAAAGAATTTTTTTTAAAATTCTCAAAAATTCGCAATTCGCGAAATTCGCCAAATTACGTATGAAAAACCATTTTTTTCTCCTAGGCAAGCTCTACCAACAACTTTTTTTCTTTACACTATCATTACACTGGTGATACTCAATACCGAGTTTGGTTTGATTTGAACAACTCCTTGACCCGATGAAAAGCAACTACTTTTAAAATTCTCAAAAATTCGCAATTCGCGAAATTCGCAAAATTCCGTATGAAAACTCATTTTTTTCCTAGGCAAGCCAAAGAAAAAATACTTTTTGCTTTACATTATCATTACACTGGTGATACTCAATGCCGAGATTGGTTTGATTTGGGCAACTCCTTAACCCGATGAAAAACAGTTATTTTTAAAATTCTCAAAAATCCGCAATACGCGAATTTCGCAAAATTACGTATGAAAAACCATTTTTCTCCTAGGCAAGCTCTACCAACAACTTTTTTTCTTTACACTCTCATTACACTGGTGATACTAAATACCGAATTTGGTTTGGTTTGGACAACTCCTTGATCCGCTGAAAAAGAATTTTTTTTAAAATTCTCAAAAATTCGCAATTCGCGAAATTCGCCAAATTACGTATGAAAAACCATTTTTTTCTCCTAGGCAAGCTCTACCAACAACTTTTTTTCTTTACACTATCATTACACTGGTGATACTCAATACCGAGTTTGGTTTGATTTGAACAACTCCTTGACCCGATGAAAAGCAACTACTTTTAAAATTCTCAAAAATTCGAAATTCGCGAAATTCGCAAAATTCCGTATGAAAAACCATTTTTCTCCTTGGCAAGCTCTACCAACAACTTTTTTTCTTTACACTCTCAGTACACTGGTGATACTAAATACTGAGTTTGGTTTGGTTTGGACAACTCCTTGATCCGCTGAAAATGAATTTTTTTAAAAATTCTCAAAAATTCGCAATTCGCGAAATTCGTAAAATTCCGTATGAAACCCAACTTTTTCCTAAGCATGCTCTTCCAATTTTTCTTGCTTTACAATCTCATTACACTGGTGATACTCCATACCGCATTTGGTTTGATTTGGGCAACTCCTTAACCCGATGAAAAAGAATTATTTTTAAAATTCTCAAAAATTCGCCATTCGCGAAAATCGCAAAATTCCGTATGAAAACTCATTTTTTTCCTAGGCAAGCTAAAGAAAAAATACTTTTTGCTTTACATTATCATTACACTGGTGATACTCAAGGCCGAGATTGGTTTGATTTGGGCAACTCCTTAACCCGATGAAAAACAATTATTTTTAAAATTCTCAAAAATCCGCAATACGCGAATTTCGCAAAATTACGTATGAAAAACCATTTTTCTCCTAGGCAAGCTCTACCAACAACTTTTTTTCTTTACACTCTCATTACACTGGTGATACTAAATACCGAATTTGGTTTGGTTTGGACAACTCCTTGATCCGCTGAAAAAGAATTTTTTTTAAAATTCTCAAAAATTCGCAATTCGCGAAATTCGCCAAATTACGTATGAAAAACCATTTTTCTCCTAGGCAAGCTCTACCAACAACTTTTTTTCTTTACACTATCATTACACTGGTGATACTCAATACCGAGTTTGGTTTGATTTGAACAACTCCTTGACCCGATGAAAAGCAACTACTTTTAAAATTCTCAAAAATTTGAAATTCGCGAAATTCGCAAAATTCCGTATGAAAAACCATTTTTCTCCTTGGCAAGCTCTACCAACAACTTTTTTTCTTTACACTCTCATTACACTGGTGATACTAAATATCGAGTTTGGTTTGGTTTGGACAACTCCTTGATCCGCTGAAAAAGAATTTTTTTAAAAATTCTCAAAAATTCGCAATTCGCGAAATTCGTAAAATTCCGTATGAAACCCAACTTTTTCCTAAGCATGCTCTTCCAATTTTTCTTGCTTTACACTCTCATTACACTGGTGATACTCCATACCGCGTTTGGTTTGATTTGGGCAACTCCTTAACCCGATGAAAAAGAATTATTTTTAAAATTCTCAAAAATTCGCCATTCGCGAAAATCGCAAAATTCCGTATGAAAACCCAACTTTTTCCTAGGCACGCTCTACCAAATTCTTTTTCGCTTTACACTCCCATTACACTGGTGATACTCCATACCGAGTTTGGTTTGATTTGGACAACTCCTTGACCCGATGAAAAGCAACTATTTTTAAATTTCTCAAAATTTCGAAATTCGCGAAATTCGCAAAATTCCGTATGAAAAACCATTTTTCTTCTAGGCAAGCTCTACCAACAACTTTTTTGCTTTACACTATCATTACACTGGTGATACTCAATACCGAGTTTGGTTTGATTTGGGCAACTCCTTAACCCGATGAAAAAACAATTATTTTTAAAACTCTCAAAAATTCGCAATTCGCGAAATTCGCAAAATTCCGTATGAAAACTAATTTTTTTCCTAGGCAAGCTAAAAAAAATACTTTTTGCTTTACATTATCATTACACTGGTGATACTCAATGCCGAATTTGGTTTGATTTGGGCAACTCCTTAACCCGATGAAAAACAATTATTTTTAAAATTCTCAAAAATTCGCAATTCGCGAAATTCGCAAAATTCCCTATGAAAACTCATTTTTTTCCTAGGCAAGCCATACGAACAACTTTGGCTTTACACTGTCATTACAATGGTGATACTCAACACCGAGGTTGGTTTGATTTGGACAACTCCTTGACCCGATGGAAAAGAATTTTTTTTAAACTCTCAAAAATTCGCAATTCGCGAAATTCGCCAAATTCCGTATGAATGACCATTTTTTCCTAGGCAAGCTATACCAACAAATTTTTTGCTTTACACTATCATTACACTGGTGATACTCAATACCGAGTTTGGTTTGATTTGGACAACTCCTTGACCCGATGAAAAGCAACTATTTTTAAAATTCTCAAAAATTCGAAATTCGCGAAATTCGCAAAATTCCGTATGAAAACTCATTTTTTTCCTAGGCAAGCTAAAGAAAAAATACTTTTTGCTTTACATTATCATTACACTGGTGATACTCAATGCCGAGTTTGGTTTGATTTGGGCAACTCCTTAACCCGATGAAAAACAATTATTTTTAAAATTCTCAAAAATTTGCAATTCGCGAAATTCGCAAAATTCCGTATGAAAATCCAATTTTTTCCAAAGCACGCTCTTCCAATTTTTCTTGCTTTACACTCTCATTAAACTGGTGATACTCCATACCGCGTTTGGTTTGATTTGGGCAACTCCTTGATCCGCTGAAAAAGAATTATTTTTAAAATTCTCAAAAATTCACCATTCGCGAAATTCGCAAAATTCCGTATGAAAAACCATTTTTCTCCTAGGCTAGCTCTACCAACAACTTTTTTTCTTTACACTCTCATTACACTGGTGATACTAAATACCGAGTTTGGTTTGGTTTGGACAACTCCTTGATCCGCTGAAAAAGAATTATTTTTAAAATTCTCAAAAATTCACCATT
Source organism: Convolutriloba macropyga (assembly GCF_964194025.1). Lineage (NCBI taxonomy): Eukaryota > Metazoa > Xenacoelomorpha > Acoela > Convolutidae > Convolutriloba > Convolutriloba macropyga. The sequence continues at coordinate 23,667,370 of NC_134474.1, forward strand.
CGCGAAATTCGCAAAATTCCGTATGAAAACCCAACTTTTTCCTAGGCACGCTCAACCAAATTCTTTTTTGCTTTACACTATCATTACACTGGTGATACTCAATACCGAGTTTGGTTTGATTTGGGCAACTCCTTGACCCGATGAAAAACAATTTTTTTTTAAAATTCTCAAAAATTCGCAATTCGCGAAATTCACGAAATTCCGTATGAAAACTCATTTTTTTCCTATGCAAGCTATACCAACAACTTTGGCTTTACACTATCATTACACTGGTGATACTCAATACCGAGTTTGGTTTGATTTGGGCAACTCCTTGACCCGATGAAAAACAATTTTTTTTTAAAATTCTCAAAAATTCGCAATTCGCGAAATTCGCAAAATTACGTATGAAAAACCATTTTTCTCCTAGGCAAGCTCTACCAACAACTTTTTTCTTTACACTCTCATTACACTGGTGATACTAAATACCGAATTTGGTTTGGTTTGGACAACTCCTTGATCCGCTGAAAAAGAATTTTTTTTAAAATTCTCAAAAATTCGCAATTCGCCAAATTCCGTATGAATAACCATTTTTTCCTAGGCAAGCTATACCAACAACTTTTTTGCTTTACACTATCATTACAATGGTGATACTCAACACCGAGTTTGGTTTGATTTGGACAACTCCTTGACCCGATGGAAAAGAATTATTTTTAAAATTCTCAAAAATTCGCAATTCGCGAAATTCGCCAAATTCCGTATGCATAACCATTTTTTCCTAGGCAAGCTATACCAACAACTTTTTTGCTTTACACTATCATTACACTAGTGATACTCAATACCGAGTTTGGTTTGATTCGGGCAACTCCTTAACCCGATGAAAAACAGTTATTTTTAAAATTCTCAAAAATTCGCAATTCGCGAAATTCGCAAAATTCCGTATGAAAACTCATTTTTTTCCTAGGCAAGCTAAAGAAAAAATACTTTTTGCTTTACATTATCATTACACTGGTGATACTCAATGCCGAGATTGGTTTGATTTGGGCAACTCCTTAACCCGATGAAAAACAATTATTTTTAAAATTCTCAAAAATCCGCAATACGCGAATTTCGCAAAATTACGTATGAAAAACCATTTTTCTCCTAGGCAAGCTCTACCAACAATTTTTTTTTCTTTACACTCTCATTACACTGGTGATACTAAATACCGAATTTGGTTTGGTTTGGACAACTCCTTGATCCGCTGAAAAAGAATTTTTTTTAAAATTCTCAAAAATTCGCAATTCGCGAAATTCGCCAAATTACGTATGAAAAACCATTTTTCTCCTAGGCAAGCTCTACCAACAACTTTTTTTCTTTACACTATCATTACACTGGTGATACTCAATACCGAGTTTGGTTTGATTTGAACAACTCCTTGACCCGATGAAAAGCAACTACTTTTAAAATTCTCAAAAATTCGAAATTCGCGAAATTCGCAAAATTCCGTATGAAAAACCATTTTTCTCCTTGGCAAGCTCTACCAACAACTTTTTTTCTTTACACTCTCATTACACTGGTGATACTAAATACCGAGTTTGGTTTGGTTTGGACAACTCCTCGATCCGCTGAAAAAGAATTTTTTTAAAAATTCTCAAAAATTCGCAATTCGCGAAATTCGTAAAATTCCGTATGAAACCCAACTTTTTCCTAAGCATGCTCTTCCAATTTTTCTTGCTTTACACTCTCATTACACTGGTGATACTCCATACCGCGTTTGGTTTGATTTGGGCAACTCCTTAACCCGATGAAAAAGAATTATTTTTAAAATTCTCAAAAATTCGCCATTCGCGAAAATCGCAAAATTCCGTATGAAAACCCAACTTTTTCCTAGGCACGCTCTACCAAATTCTTTTTTGCTTTACACTCCCATTACACTGGTGATACTCCATACCGAGTTTGGTTTGATGTGGACAACTCCTTGACCCGATGAAAAGCAACTATTTTTAAATTTCTCAAAATTTCGAAATTCGCGAAATTCGCAAAATTCCGTATGAAAAACCATTTTTCTTCTAGGCGAGCTCTACCAACAACTTTTTTGCTTTACACTATCATTACACTGGTGATACTCAATACCGAGTTTGGTTTGGTTTGGGCAACTCCTTAACCCGATGAAAAAACAATTATTTTTAGAACTCTCAAAAATTCGCAATTCGCGAAATTCGCAAAATTCCGTATGAAAACTAATTTTTTTCCTAGGCAAGCTAAAAAAAATACTTTTTGCTTTACATTATCATTACACTGGTGATACTCAATGCCGAATTTGGTTTGATTTGGGCAACTCCTTAACCCGATGAAAAACAATTATTTTTAAAATTCTCAAAAATTCGCAATTCGCGAAATTCGCAAAATTCCCTATGAAAACTCATTTTTTTCCTAGGCAAGCCATACGAACAACTTTGACTTTACACTGTCATTACAATGGTGATACTCAACACCGAGGTTGGTTTGATTTGGACAACTCCTTGACCCGATGGAAAAGAATTTTTTTTAAACTCTCAAAAATTCGCAATTCGCGAAATTCGCAAAATTCCGTATGAATAACCATTTTTTCCTAGGCAAGCTATACCAACAAATTTTTTGCTTTACACTATCAATACACTGGTGATACTCAATACCGAGTTTGGTTTGATTTGGACAACTCCTTGACCCGATGAAAAGCAACTATTTTTAAAATTCTCAAAAGTTCGAAATTCGCGAAATTCGCAAAATTCCGTATGAAAACTCATTTTTTTCCTAGGCAAGCTAAAGAAAAAATACTTTTTGCTTTACATTATCATTACACTGGTGATACTCAATGCCGAGTTTGGTTTGATTTGGGCAACTCCTTAACCCGATGAAAAACAATTATTTTTAAAATTCTCAAAAATTCGCAATTCGCGAAATTCGCAAAATTCCGTATGAAAATCCAATTTTTTCCTAAGCACGCTCTTCCAATTTTTCTTGCTTTACACTCTCATTACACTGGTGATACTCCATACTGCGTTTGGTTTGATTTGGGCAACTCCTTGATCCGCTGAAAAAGAATTATTTTTAAAATTCTCAAAAATTCACCATTCGCGAAATTCGCAAAATTCCGTATGAAAAACCATTTTTCTCCTAGGCTAGCTCTACCAACAACTTTTTTTCTTTACACTCTCATTACACTGGTGATACTAAATACCGAGTTTGGTTTGGTTTGGACAATTCCTTGATCCGCTGAAAAAGAATTATTTTTAAAATTCTCAAAAATTCACCATTCGCGAAATTCGCAAAACTCCGTATGAAAACCCAACTTTTTCCTAGGCACGCTCAACCAAATTCTTTTTTGTTTTACACTCCCATTACACTGGTGATACTCCATACCGAGCTTGGTTTGATTTGGACAACTCCTTGACCCGATGAAAAGCAACTATTTTTAAAATTCTCAAAAATTCAAAATTCGCGAAATTCGCAAAATTCCGTATGAAAAACCATTTTTCTCCTAGGCTAGCTCTACCAACAACTTTTTTTCTTTACACTCTCATTACACTGGTGATACTAAATACCGAGTTTGGTTTGATTTGGACAACTCCTTGACCCGATGAAAAGCAACTATTTTTAAAATTCTCAAAAATTCGAAATTCGCGAAGTTCGCAAAATTCCGTATGAAAAACCATTTTTCTCCCAGGCAAGCTCTACCAACAACTTTTTTTCTTTACACTCTCATTACACTGGTGATACTAAATACCGTGTTTGGTTTGGTTTGGACAACTCCTTGATCCGCTGAAAAAGAATTTTTTTTTAAAATTTTTAAAAATTCGCAATTCGCGAAATTCGCAAAATTCCGTATGCAAACCCAACTTTTTCCTAAGCACGATCTTCCAATTTTTCTTGCTTTACACCCTCATTACACTGGTGATACTCCATACCGCGTTTGGTTTGATTTGGGCAACTCCTTAACCCGATGAAAAAGAATTATTTTTAAAATTCTCAAAAATTCGCCATTCGCGAAATTCGCAAAATTTCGTATGAAAACCCAACTTTTTCCTAGGCACGCTCTACCAAATTCTTTTTTGCTTTACACTGCCATTACACTGGTGATACTCCATACCGAGTTTGGTTTGATTTGGACAACTCCTTGACCCGATGAAAAGCAACTATTTTTAAAATTCTAAAAAATTCGAAATTCGCGAAATTCGCAAAATTCCGTATGAAAAATCATTTTTCTCCTAGGCAAGCTCTACCAACAACTTTTTTTTGATTTACACTCTCATTACACTGGTGATACTAAATACCGAGTTTGGTTTGGTTTGGACAATTCCTTGATCCGCTGAAAAAGAATATTTTTTAAAATTCTCAAAAATTCGCAATTCGCGAAATTCGCAAAATTCCGTATGCAAACCCAACTTTTTCCTCAGCACGATCTTCCAATTTTTCTTGCTTTACACCCTCATTACACTGGTGATACTCCATACCGCGTTTGGTTTGATTTGGGCAACTCCTTAACCCGATGAAAAAGAATTATTTTTAAAATTCTCAAAAATTCGCCATTCGCGAAATTCGCAAAATTTCGTATGAAAACCCAACTTTTTCCTAGGCACGCTCTACCAAATTCTTTTTTGCTTTACACTCCCATTACACTGGTGATACTCCATACCGAGTTTGGTTTGATTTGGACAACTCCTTGACCCGATGAAAAGCAACTATTTTTAAAATTCTAAAAAATTCGAAATTCGCGAAATTCGCAAAATTCCGTATGAAAAATCATTTTTCTCCTAGGCAAGCTCTACCAACAACTTTTTTTTGATTTACACTCTCATTACACTGGTGATACTAAATACCGAGTTTGGTTTGGTTTGGACAATTCCTTGATCCGCTGAAAAAGAATATTTTTTAAAATTCTCAAAAATTCGCAATTCGCGAAATTCGCAAAATTCCGTATGCAAACCCAACTTTTTCCTCAGCACGATCTTCCAATTTTTCTTGCTTTACACTCTCATTACACTGGTGATACTCCATACCGCGTTTGGTTTGATTTCGACAACTGCTTAACACGATGAAAAAAAAAACCTATTTTTAAAATTCCCTTTTCGCGAAATTCAAAAAGTTCTGAATGAAAACCCAACTTTTTTCCTAGGCAAGCTATACCAAAAATACTTTCTGCTTTACACCCTCACTACACTGGCGATACTCAATACCGAGTTTGGTTTGATTTGGACAACTCCTTGACCCGATGCAAAAGAATTTATTTTTAAAATTCTCAAAAACTCGCAATTCGCGAAATTCGCAAAATTCCGAATGAAAACCCAACTTTTTCATAAGCACGCTCTTCCATTTTTTTTTGCTTTACACTCTTATTACACTGGTGACACTCCATACCGCGTTTGGTTTGATTTGGACAACTCCTTAACCCGATGAAAAAAAAACCTATTTTTAAAACTCCTTTTTCGCGAAATTCAAAAAGTTCTGTATGAAAACCAACTTTTTTCCTAAGCAAGCTAAACCAAAAATTTTTTTTGCATAACACTGTCATTACACTGGTGAAACTCCATACCGCGTTTGGTTTGATTTGGACAACTCCTTGACCCGATGCAAAAGAATTATTTTTAAAATTCTCAAAAATTCGCAATTCGCGAAATTCGCAAAATTCCGTATGAAAACCCAACTTTTTCCTGAGCACGCTCTTCCAATTTTTTTGCCTTACACTCTCATTACACTGGTGATACTCCATACCGCGTTTGGTTTGATTTCGACAACTGCTTAACACGATGAAAAAGAAACCTATTTTTAAAATTCCCTTTTCGCGAAATTCAAAAAGTTCTGAATGAAAACCCAACTTTTTTCCTAGGCAAGCTATACCAAAAATACTTTCTGATTTACACCCTCACTACACTGGCGATACTCAATACCGAGTTTGGTTTGATTTGGACAACTCCTTGACCCGATGCAAAAGAATTATTTTTAAAATTCTCAAAAACTCGCAATTCGCGAAATTCGCAAAATTCCGAATGAAAACCCAACTTTTTCATAAGCACGCTCTTCCATTTTTTTTGCTTTACACTCTTATTACACTGGTGACGCTCCATACCGCGTTTGGTTTGATTTGGACAACTCCTTAACCCGATGAAAAAAAAACCTATTTTTAAAACTCCTTTTTCGCGAAATTCAAAAAGTTCTGTATGAAAACCAACTTTCTCCTAAGCCAGCTAAACCAAAAATTTTTTTTGCATAACACTGTCATTACACTGGTGAAACTCCATACCGCGTTTGGTTTGATTTGGACAACTCCTTGACCCGATGCAAAAGAATTATTTTTAAAATTCTCAAAAATTCGCAATTCGCGAAATTCGCAAAATTCCGTATGAAAACCCAACTTTTTCCTAAGCACGCTCTTCCATTTTTTTTGCTTTACACTCTCATTACACTGGTGATACTACATACAGCGTTTGCTTCGATTTGGACAACTCTTTAACCCGATGAAAAAAGAACTATTTTTAAAATTCTTTTTTCGCGAAATTCAAAAAGTTCTGTATGCAAACCAACTTTTTTCCCAAGCAAGCTAAACCAAAAATATTTTTCGCTTTACACTCTCATTACACTGGTGATACTCCATACCGAGTTTGGTTTGATTTGGACAACTCCTTGACCCGATGAAATGCAACTATTTTTAAAACTCTCAAAAATTCGAAATTCGCGAAATTCGCAAAATTCCGTATGAAAAACCATTTTTCTCCTAAGCAAGCTCTACCAACAACTTTTTTTCTTTACACTCTCATTACACTGGTGATACTAAATACCGAGTTTGGTTTGGTTTGGACAACTCCTTGATCCGCTGAAAAAGAATTTTTTTTAAAATTCTCAAAAATTCGCAATTCGCGAAATTCGAAAAATTCCGTATGCAAACCCAACTTTTTCCTAAGCACGCTCTTCCAATTTTTCTTGCTTTACACTCTCATTACACTGGTGATACTCCATACCGCGTTTGGTTTGATTTCGACAACTGCTTAACACGGTAAAAAAACCTATTTTTAAAATTCCCTTTTCGCGAAATTCAAAAAGTTCTGTATGAAAACCCAACTTTTTTATTAGGCAAGCTATACCAGAAATACTTTCTGCTTTACACTCTCACTACACTGGCGATACTCAATACCGAGTTTGGTTTGATTTGGACAACTCCTTGACCCGATGCAAAAGAATTATTTTTAAAATTCTCAAAAAATCGCAATTCGCGAAATTCGCAAAATTCCGAATGAAAACCAACTTTTTCCTAAGCACGCTCTACCAAAAATTTTTTGCTTTACACTCTCATTACACTGGTGATACTCCATACCGAGTTTGGTTTGATTTGGACAACTCCTTGACCCGATGAAAAGCAACTATTTTTAAAATTCTCAAAAATTCGAAATTCGCGAAATTCGCAAAATTCCGTATGAAAAACCATTTTTCTCCTAGGCAAGCTCTACCAACAACTTTTTTTCTTTACACTCTCATTACACTGGTGATACTAAATACCGAGTTTGGTTTGGTTTGGACAACTCCTTGATGCGCTGAAAAAGAATTTTTTTTAAAATTCTCAAAAACTCGCAATTCGCGAAATTCGCAAAATTCCGTATGCAAACCCAACTTTTTCCTAAGCACGCTCTTCCAAGTTTTCTTGCTTTACACTCTCATTACACTGGTGATACTCCATACCGCGTTTGGTTTGATTTCGACAACTGCTTAACACGGTAAAAAAAACCTATTTTTAAAATTCCCCTTTCGCGAAATTCAAAAAGTTCTGTACGAAAACCCAACTTTTTTACTAGGCAAGCTATACCAAAAATACTTTCTGCTTTACACTCTCACTACACTGGCGATACTCAATACCGAGTTTGGTTTGATTTGGACAACACCTTGACCCGATGCAAAAGAATTATTTTTAAAATTCTCAAAAACTCGCAATTCGCGAAATTCGCAAAATTCCGTATGAAAAGCCATCTTTTTCCTAAGCACTATCTTCCATTTTTTTTTCTTTACACTCTCATTACACTGGTGATACTCCATACAGCGTTTGCTTTAATTTGGACTACTCCTTAACCCGATGAAAAAAAACCTATTTTCAAAATTCCTTTTTCGCGAAATTCAAAAAGTTCTGTATGCAAACCAACTTTTTTCCTAAGCAAGCTAAACCAAAAATATTTTTTGCTTTACACTCTCATTACACTGGTGATACTCCATACCGCGTTTGGTTTGATTTGGACAACTCCTTAATCCGATGAAAAAAAAACTTTTTTTTAAACTCCTTTTTCGCGAAATTCAAACAGTTCTGTAGGAAAACCCAACTTTTTTCCTAAGAAAGCTAAACCAAAAATATTTTTTGCTTTACACTTTCATTACACTGGTGATACTTCATACCGCGTTTGGTTTGATTTGGACAACTCCTTGACCCAATGCAAAAGAATTATTTTTAAAATTCTCAAAAATTCGCAATTCGAGAAATTCGCAAAATTCCGTATGAAAACCCAACTTTTTCGCAAGCACGCTCTTCCAGTTTTTTTGCTTTACACTCTCATTACACTGGTGATACTCCATACCGCGTTTGGTTTGATTTGGACAACTCCTTAACCCGATGAAAAAAAACCTATTTTTAAAGTTCCTTTTTTCGCGAAGTTCAAAAAGTTCTGTATGAAAACCAACTTTTTTCCTAAGCAAGCTAAACTAAAAAATTTTTTTGCCTTACACTCTCATTACACTGGTGATACTCCATACCGCGTTTGGTTTGATTTGGACAACTCCTTAATCCGATGAAAAAAAAACTTTTTTTTAAACTCCTTTTTCGCGAAATTCAAACAGTTCTGTAGGAAAACCCAACTTTTTTCCTAAGAAAGCTAAACCAAAAATATTTTTTGCTTTACACTTTCATTACACTGGTGATACTTCATACCGCGTTTGGTTTGATTTGGACAACTCCTTGACCCAATGCAAAAGAATTATTTTTAAAATTCTCAAAAATTCGCAATTCGAGAAATTCGCAAAGTTCCGTATGAAAACCCAACTTTTTCGCAAGCACGCTCTTCCAGTTTTTTTGCTTTACACTCTCATTACACTGGTGATACTCCATACCGCGTTTGGTTTGATTTGGACAACTCCTTAACCCGATGAAAAAAAACCTATTTTTAAAGTTCCTTTTTCGCGAAGTTCAAAAAGTTCTGTATGAAAACCAACTTTTTTCCTAAGCAAGCTAAACTAAAAAATTTTTTTGCCTTACACTCTCATTACACTGGTGATACTCCATACCGCGTTTGGTTTGAGTTGGACAACTCCTTAACCCGATGAAAAAAAAACCTATTTCTAAAACTCCTTTTTCGCGAAATTCAAAAAGTTCTGTAGGAAAACCCAACTTTTTTCCTAAGAAAGCTAAACCAAAAACATTTTTTGCTGAACACTGTCATTACACTGGTGAAACTCCATACCGCGTTTCGTTTGATTTGGACAACTCCTTAACCCGATGAAAAAAAACCTATTTTTAAAACTCCTTTTTCGGGAAATTCAAACAGTTCTGTAGGAAAACCCAACTTTTTTCCTAAGAAAGCTAAACCAAAAATATTTTTTGCTTTACACTGTCATTACACTGGTGATACTTCATACCGCGTTTGGTTTGATTTGGACAACTCCTTGACCCAATGCAAAAGAATTATTTTTAAAATTCTCAAAAATTCGCAATTCGCGAAATTCGCAAAATTCCGTATGAAAACCCAACTTTTTCCCAAGCACGCTCTTCCAATTTTTTTTGCTTTACACTCTCATTACACTGGTGATACTCCATACAGCGTTTGCTTTAATTTGGACAACTCCTTAACCCGATGAAAAAAAACCTATTTTTAAAGTTCCTTTTTCGCGAAGTTCAAAAAGTTCTGTATGAAAACCAACTTTTTTCCTAAGCAAGCTAAACCAAAAATATTTTTTGCTTTACACTGTCATTACACTGGTGATACTTCATACCGCGTTTGGTTTGATTTGGACAACTCCTTGACCCAATGCAAAAGAATTATTTTTAAAATTCTCAAAAATTCGCAATTCGCGAAATTCGCAAAATTCCGTATGAAAACCCAACTTTTTCCCAAGCACGCTCTTCCAATTTTTTTTGCTTTACACTCTCATTACACTGGTGATACTCCATACCGCGTTTGGTTTGATTTGGACAACTCCTTAACCCGATGAAAAAAAACCTATTTTTAAAGTTCCTTTTTCGCGAAGTTCAAAAAGTTCTGTATGAAAACCCAACTTTTTTCCTAAGAAAGCTAAACCAAAAATATTTTTTGCTTTACACTGTCATTACACTGGTGATACTTCATACCGCGTTTGGTTTGATTTGGACAACTCCTTGACCCAATGCAAAAGAATTATTTTTAAAATTCTCAAAAATTCGCAATTCGCGAAATTCGCAAAATTCCGTATGAAAACCCAACTTTTTCCCAAGCACGCTCTTCCAATTTTTTTTTGCTTTACACTCTCATTACACTGGTGATACTCCATACAGCGTTTGCTTTAATTTGGACTACTCCTTAACCCGGTGAAAAAAAACCTATTTTCAAAATTCCTTTTTCGCGAAATTCAAAAAGTTCTGTATGCAAACCAACTTTTTTCCTAAGCAAGCTAAACCAAAAATATTTTTTGCTTTACACTCTCATTACACTGGTGATACTCCATACCGCGTTTGGTTTGATTTGGACAACTCCTTAATCCGATGAAAAAAAAACTTTTTTTTAAACTCCTTTTTCGCGAAATTCAAACAGTTCTGTAGGAAAACCCAACTTTTTTCCTAAGAAAGCTAAACCAAAAATATTTTTTGCTTTACACTTTCATTACACTGGTGATACTTCATACCGCGTTTGGTTTGATTTGGACAACTCCTTGACCCAATGCAAAAGAATTATTTTTAAAATTCTCAAAAATTCGCAATTCGAGAAATTCGCAAAATTCCGTATGAAAACCCAACTTTTTCGCAAGCACGCTCTTCCAGTTTTTTTGCTTTACACTCTCATTACACTGGTGATACTCCATACCGCGTTTGGTTTGATTTGGACAACTCCTTAACCCGATGAAAAAAAACCTATTTTTAAAGTTCCTTTTTCGCGAAGTTCAAAAAGTTCTGTATGAAAACCCAACTTTTTTCCTAAGAAAGCTAAACCAAAAATATTTTTTGCTTTACACTGTCATTACACTGGTGATACTTCATACCGCGTTTGGTTTGATTTGGACAACTCCTTGACCCAATGCAAAAGAATTATTTTTAAAATTCTCAAAAATTCGCAATTCGCGAAATTCGCAAAATTCCGTATGAAAACCCAACTTTTTCCCAAGCACGCTCTTCCAATTTTTTTTTGCTTTACACTCTCATTACACTGGTGATACTCCATACAGCGTTTGCTTTAATTTGGACTACTCCTTAACCCGGTGAAAAAAAACCTATTTTCAAAATTCCTTTTTCGCGAAATTCAAAAAGTTCTGTATGCAAACCAACTTTTTTCCTAAGCAAGCTAAACCAAAAATATTTTTTGCTTTACACTCTCATTACACTGGTGATACTCCATACCGCGTTTGGTTTGATTTGGACAACTCCTTAATCCGATGAAAAAAAAACTTTTTTTTAAACTCCTTTTTCGCGAAATTCAAACAGTTCTGTAGGAAAACCCAACTTTTTTCCTAAGAAAGCTAAACCAAAAATATTTTTTGCTTTACACTTTCATTACACTGGTGATACTTCATACCGCGTTTGGTTTGATTTGGACAACTCCTTGACCCAATGCAAAAGAATTATTTTTAAAATTCTCAAAAATTCGCAATTCGAGAAATTCGCAAAATTCCGTATGAAAACCCAACTTTTTCGCAAGCACGCTCTTCCAGTTTTTTTGCTTTACACTCTCATTACACTGGTGATACTCCATACCGCGTTTGGTTTGATTTGGACAACTCCTTAACCCGATGAAAAAAAACCTATTTTTAAAGTTCCTTTTTCGCGAAGTTCAAAAAGTTCTGTATGAAAACCAACTTTTTTCCTAAGCAAGCTAAACTAAAAAATTTTTTTGCCTTACACTCTCATTACACTGGTGATACTCCATACCGCGTTTGGTTTGAGTTGGACAACTCCTTAACCCGATGAAAAAAAAACCTATTTCTAAAACTCCTTTTTCGCGAAATTCAAAAAGTTCTGTAGGAAAACCCAACTTTTTTCCTAAGAAAGCTAAACCAAAAACATTTTTTGCTGAACACTGTCATTACACTGGTGAAACTCCATACCGCGTTTGGTTTGATTTGGACAACTCCTTAACCCGATGAAAAAAAAACCTATTTTTAAAACTCCTTTTTCGGGAAATTCAAACAGTTCTGTAGGAAAACCCAACTTTTTTCCTAAGAAAGCTAAACCAAAAATATTTTTTGCTTTACACTGTCATTACACTGGTGATACTTCATACAGCGTTTGGTTTGATTTGGACAACTCCTTGACCCAATGCAAAAGAATTATTTTTAAAATTCTCAAAAATTCGCAATTCGCGAAATTCGCAAAATTCCGTATGAAAACCCAACTTTTTCCCAAGCACGCTCTTCCAATTTTTTTTGCTTTACACTCTCATTACACTGGTGATACTCCATACCGCGTTTGGTTTGATTTGGACAACTCCTTAACCCGATGAAAAAAAACCTATTTTTAAAGTTCCTTTTTCGCGAAGTTCAAAAAGTTCTGTATGAAAACCAACTTTTTTCCTAAGCAAGCTAAACTAAAAATATTTTTTGCTTTACACTCTCATTACACTGGTGATACTCCATACCGCGTTTGGTTTGAGTTGGACAACTCCTTAACCCGATGAAAAAAAAAAACCTATTTTTAAAACTCCTTTTTCGCGAAATTCAAAAAGTTCTGTAGGAAAACCCAACTTTTTTCCTAAGAAAGCTAAACCAAAAATATTTTTTGCTTTACACTGTCATTACACTGGTGATACTTCATACAGCGTTTGGTTTGATTTGGACAACTCCTTGACCCAATGCAAAAGAATTATTTTTAAAATTCTCAAAAATTCGCAATTCGCGAAATTCGCAAAATTCCGTATGAAAACCCAACTTTTTCCCAAGCACGCTCTTCCAATTTTTTTTGCTTTACACTCTCATTACACTGGTGATACTCCATACCGCGTTTGGTTTGATTTGGACAACTCCTTAACCCGATGAAAAAAAACCTATTTTTAAAGTTCCTTTTTCGCGAAGTTCAAAAAGTTCTGTATGAAAACCAACTTTTTTCCTAAGCAAGCTAAACTAAAAATATTTTTTGCTTTACACTCTCATTACACTGGTGATACTCCATACCGCGTTTGGTTTGAGTTGGACAACTCCTTAACCCGATGAAAAAAAAAAACCTATTTTTAAAACTCCTTTTTCGCGAAATTCAAAAAGTTCTGTAGGAAAACCCAACTTTTTTCCTAAGAAAGCTAAACCAAAAATATTTTTTGCTGAACACTGTCCTTACACTGGTGAAACTCCATACCGCGTTTGGTTTGATTTGGACAACTCCTTGACCCGATGCAAAAGAATTTTTTTTAAAATTCTCAAAAATTCGCAATTCACGAAATTCGCAAAATTCCGTATGAAAACCCAACTTTTTCCTAAGCACGCTCTTCCAATTTTTTTTGCTTAACACTCTCATTACACTGGTGATACTCCATACAGCGTTTGGTTTAATTTGGACAACTCCTTAACCCGATGAAAAAAAACCTATTTTTAAAATTCTTTTTCGCGAAATTCAAAAAGTTCTGTATGAAAACCAACTTTTTTCCTAAGCAAGCTAAACCAAAAATATTTTTTGCTTTACACTCTCATTACACTGGTGATACTCCATACCGCGTTTGTTTTGATATGGACAACTCCTTAACCCGATGAAAAAAACCTATTTTTAAAACTCCTTTTTCGCGAAATTCAAACAGTTCTGTAGGAAAACCCAACTTTTTTCCTAAGAAAGCTAAACCAAAAATATTTTTTGCTTTACACTGTGATTACACTGGTGATACTTCATACCGCGTTTGGTTTGATTTGGACAACTCCTTAACCCGATGAAAAAAACCTATTTTTAAAATTCCTTTTTCGCGAAATTCAAAAACTTTCGTATGAAAAACCAAAATTTTTCCTAGGCAAGCTAAACCAAAAATACTTTTTGCTTTCCTTTTTCATTGCACTGGTGATACTGCATACCGCGTTTGGTTTCATTTGGACAACTCCTTAACCCGATGAAAAAGACCTATATTTAAAATTCCCTTTTCGTGAAATTCAAAAAGTTTCGTATGAAAACCCAAATTTTTTCCTAGGCAAGCTTTTCCAAGTTTCTTTTTGCTTTACAATGTCATCACAAACACTGATGATACTCCATACCGCGTTTGGTTTGATTTGGACAACTCCTTAACCCAATGAAAAAACCTATTTTTAAAATTCCTTTTTCGCGAAATTCAAAAACTTCCGTATGAAAAACCAAATTTTTTCCTAGGCAAGCTAAACCAAAAATACTTTTTGCTTTACTTTTTCATTGCACTGGTGATACTGCATACCGCGTTTGGTTTCATTTGGACAACTCCTTAATCCGATGAAAAAGACCTATATTTAAAATTCCCTTTTCGTGAAATGCAAAAAGTTTCGTATGAAAACCCAAATTTTTTCCTAGGCAAGCTTTTCCAAGTTTCTTTTTGCTTTACAATGTCATCACAAACACTGATGATACTCCATACCGCGTTTGGTTTGATTTGGACAACTCCTTAACCCAATGAAAAAACCTATTTTTAAAATTCCTTTTTCGCGAAATTCAAAAACTTCCGTATGAAAAACCAAATTTTTTCCTAGGCAAGCTAAACCAAAAATACTTTTTGTTTTACTTTTTCATTGCATACCGCGTTTGGCTCGATTTGGACAACGCCTTAACCCGATGAAAAAACCTTTTTTAAAATTCCTTTTTCGCGAAATTAAAAAACTTCCGTATGAAAAACCAAATTTTTTCCTAGGCAAGCTAAACCAAAAATACTTTTTGCTTTACTTTTTCATTACACTGGTGATACTGCATACCGCGTTTGGTTTGATTTGGACAACTCCTTAACCCGATGAAAAAGACCTATTTTTAAAATTCCTTTTTCGCGAAATTCAAAAACTTTCGTATGAAAAACCAAATTTTTTCCTAGGCAAGCTAAACCAAAAATATTTTTTGCTTTACACTGTGATTACACTGGTGATACTTCATACCGCGTTTGGTTTGATTTGGACAACTCCTTAACCCGATGAAAAAAACCTATTTTTAAAATTCCTTTTTCGCGAAATTCAAAAACTTTCGTATGAAAAACCAAAATTTTTCCTAGGCAAGCTAAACCAAAAATACTTTTTGCTTTACTTTTTCATTGCACTGGTGATACTGCATACCGCGTTTGGTTTCATTTGGACAACTCCTTAACCCGATGAAAAAGACCTATATTTAAAATTCCCTTTTCGTGAAATTCAAAAAGTTTCGTATGAAAACCCAAATTTTTTCCTAGGCAAGCTTTTCCAAGTTTCTTTTTGCTTTACAATGTCATCACAAACACTGATGATACTCCATACCGCGTTTGGTTTGATTTGGACAACTCCTTAACCCAATGAAAAAACCTATTTTTAAAATTCCTTTTTCGCGAAATTCAAAAACTTCCGTATGAAAAACCAAATTTTTTCCTAGGCAAGCTAAACCAAAAATACTTTTTGCTTTACTTTTTCATTGCACTGGTGATACTGCATACCGCGTTTGGTTTCATTTGGACAACTCCTTAACCCGATGAAAAAGACCTATATTTAAAATTCCCTTTTCGTGAAATGCAAAAAGTTTCGTATGAAAACCCAAATTTTTTCCTAGGCAAGCTTTTCCAAGTTTCTTTTTGCTTTACAATGTCATCACAAACACTGATGATACTCCATACCGCGTTTGGTTTGATTTGGACAACTCCTTAACCCAATGAAAAAACCTATTTTTAAAATTCCTTTTTCGCGAAATTCAAAAACTTCCGTATGAAAAACCAAATTTTTTCCTAGGCAAGCTAAACCAAAAATACTTTTTGTTTTACTTTTTCATTGCATACCGCGTTTGGCTCGATTTGGACAACGCCTTAACCCGATGAAAAAACCTTTTTTAAAATTCCTTTTTCGCGAAATTAAAAAACTTCCGTATGAAAAACCAAATTTTTTCCTAGGCAAGCTAAACCAAAAATACTTTTTGCTTTACTTTTTCATTACACTGGTGATACTGCATACCGCGTTTGGTTTGATTTGGACAACTCCTTAACCCGATGAAAAAGACCTATTTTTAAAATTCCTTTTTCGCGAAATTCAAAAACTTTCGTATGAAAAACCAAATTTTTTCCTAGGCAAGCTAAACCAAAAATACTTTTTGCTTTACTTTTTCATTGCACTGGTGATACTGCATACCGCGTTTGGTTTCATTTGGACAACTCCTTAACCCGATGAAAAAGACCTATATTTAAAATTCCCTTTTCGTGAAATTCAAAAAGTTTCGTATGAAAACCCAAATTTTTTCCTAGGCAAGCTTTTCCAAGTTTCTTTTTGCTTTACAATGTCATCACAAACACTGATGATACTCCATACCGCGTTTGGTTTGATTTGGACAACTCCTTAACCCAATGAAAAAACCTATTTTTAAAATTCCTTTTTCAAGAAATTCAAAAACTTCCGTATGAAAAACCAAATTTTTTCCTAGGCAAGCTAAACCAAAAATACTTTTTGCTTTACTTTTTCATTGCACTGGTGATACTGCATACCGCGTTTGGTTTCATTTGGACAACTCCTTAACCCGATGAAAAAGACCTATATTTAAAATTCCCTTTTCGTGAAATTCAAAAAGTTTCGTATGAAAACCCAAATTTTTTCCTAGGCAAGCTTTTCCAAGTTTCTTTTTGCTTTACAATGTCATCACAAACACTGATGATACTCCATACCGCGTTTGGTTTGATTTGGACAACTCCTTAACCCAATGAAAAAACCTATTTTTAAAATTCCTTTTTCGCGAAATTCAAAAACTTCCGTATGAAAAACCAAATTTTTTCCTAGGCAAGCTAAACCAAAAATACTTTTTGTTTTACTTTTTCATTGCATACCGCGTTTGGCTCGATTTGGACAACGCCTTAACCCGATGAAAAAACCTTTTTTAAAATTCCTTTTTCGCGAAATTAAAAAACTTCCGTATGAAAAACCAAATTTTTTCCTAGGCAAGCTAAACCAAAAATACTTTTTGCTTTACTTTTTCATTACACTGGTGATACTGCATACCGCGTTTGGTTTGATTTGGACAACTCCTTAACCCGATGAAAAAGACCTATATTTAAAATTCCTTTTTCGCGAAATTCAAAAAGTTCTGTATGAAAACCCAAATTTTTTCATAGGCAAGCTTTTCCAAGTTTCTTTTTGCTTTACAATGTCATTACACACACTGATGATACTCCATACCGCGTTTGGTTTGATTTGGACAACTCCTTAACCCGATGAAAAAAACCTATTTTTAAAATTCCTTTTTCGCGAAATTCAGAAATTTCTGTATGAAAACCCAACTTTTTTCCTGAGCAAGCTAAACCCAAAATACTTTTTGCTTTACGCTCTCATTACACTGGTGATACTCCATACCGCGTTTGGTTTGATTTGGACAACTCCTTAACCCGATGAAAAAAAACTATTTTTAAAATTCCTTTTTTGGGAAATTCAAAAAGTTCTGTATGAAAACCCAACCTTTTTCCTAAGAAAGCTAAACCAAAAATATTTTTTGCTTTACACTGTCATTACACTCGTGATACTCCATACCGCGTTTGGTTTGATTTGGACAACTCCTTAACCCGATGAAAAAGACCTATATTTAAAATTCCTTTTTCGCGAAATTCAAAAAGTTCCGTATGAAAAACCAAATTTTTTCCTAGGCAAGCTAAACCAAAAATACTTTTTGCATTACACTCTCATTACACTGGTGATACTGCACATCGAGTTTGGTTTGATTTGGACAACTCCTTGACCCGATGAAAAAAATTATTTTTAAAAATCTCAAAATTTCGCAATTCGAGAAATTACAAAATTCCGTATGAAAACCCAACTTTTTTCCTTAGCAAGCCAAACCAAAAATACTTTTGCTGTACACTGTCATTACACTGGTGATACTCAATAACGAGTTTGGTTTGAGTTGGACCACTCCTTGACCCGATGAAAAAGAATTATTTTTAAAATTCTCAAAAATTCGCAATTCGCGAAATTCGAAAAAATTCCGTATGAACCCATTTTTTTCCTAGGCAAGCTATACCAACAACTTTTTCGCGTTACACTCTCATAACACTGGTGATGCTCCATACCGAGTTTGGTTTGATTTGGATAACTCCTTGACCCGATGAAAAATAACTATTTCTAAAACTCTCAAAATTTTGCAATTCGCGAAATTCGCAAAATTCCGTATGAAAACCCATTTTTTCCTAGGCAAGCTATACCAACAATTTTTTGCTTTACACTGTCATTACACTCGTGATACTCCATACCGCGTTTGGTTTGGTTTGGACAACTCCTTAACCCGATGAAAAAGACCTATATTTAAAATTCCTTTTTCGCGAAATTCAAAAAGTTCCGTATGAAAAACCAAATTTTTTCCTAGGCAAGCTAAACCAAAAATACTTTTTGCATTACACTCTCATTACACTGGTGATACTGCACATCGAGTTTGGTTTGATTTGGACAACTCCTTGACCCGATGAAAAAAAATTATTTTTAAAAATCTCAAAATTTCGCAATTCGAGAAATTACAAAATTCCGTATGAAAACCCAACTTTTTTCCTTAGCAAGCCAAACCAAAAATATTTTTGCTGTACACTGTCATTACACTGGTGATACTCAATAACGAGTTTGGTTTGAGTTGGACCACTCCTTGACCCGATGAAAAAGAATTATTTTTAAAATTCTCAAAAATTCGCAATTCGCGAAATTCGAAAAAATTCCGTATGAACCCATTTTTTTCCTAGGCAAGCTATACCAACAACTTTTTCGCGTTACACTCTCATAACACTGGTGATGCTCCATACCGATTTTGGTTTGACTTGGACAACTCCTTGACCCGATGAAAAATAACTATTTTTAAAATTCTCAAAAGTTCGCAATTCGCGAAATTCGCAAAACTACGTATGAAAACCCATTTTCTTTCCAAGGCAAGCTTTACAAACATTTTTTTGCTTTACACTCTCATTACACTGGTGAAACTCAATACCGACTTTGGTTTGATTTGTACAACTCCTTAAACCGATGAAAAAGACCTATTTTTAAAATTCCTTTTTCGGGAAATTCAAAAAGTTCTGTATGAAAACCCAACCTTTTTCCCAAGAAAGCTAAACCAAAAATACTTTTTGCTTCACACTCTCATTACACTGGTGATACTGCCTATCAAGTTTGGTTTGATTTTGACAACTCCTTGACCCGATGAAAAAAAATACATTTTTAAAATTCTCAAAAATTCGCAATTCGAGAAATTTTAAAATTCCGTATGAAAACCCGACTTTTTTCTTAGGCAAGCCAAACCAAAAATATTTTTGCTGTACACTGTCATTACACTGGTGATACTCAATGACGAGTTTGGTTTGAGTTGGACAACTCCTTGACCCGATGAAAAAGAATTATTTTTAAAATTCTCAATATTTCGCAATTCGCGAAATTCGAAAAAATTCCGTATGAACCCATTTTTTTCCTAGGCAAGCTATACCAACAACTTTTTCGCGTTACACTCTCATAACACTGGTGATGCTCCATACCGAGTTTGGTTTGATTTGGATAACTCCTTGACCCGATGAAAAATAACTATTTCTAAAACTCTCAAAATTTTGCAATTCGCGAAATTCGCAAAATTCCGTATGAAAACCCATTTTTTCCTAGGCAAGCTATACCAACAATTTTTTTGTTTTACACTGTTATTACACTGGTGATATTCAATGCCGATTTTGGTTTGATTTGGACAACTCCTTGACCCGATGAAAAATAATTATTTTTAAAATTCTCAAAAGTTCGCAATTCGCGAAATTCGCAAAACTACGTATGAAAACCCATTTTCTTTCCAAGGCAAGCTTTACAAACATTTTTTTGCTTTACACTCTCATTACACTGGTGAAACTCAATACCGACTTTGGTTTGATTTGTACAACTCCTTAAACCGATGAAAAAGACCTATTTTTAAAATTCCTTTTTCGGGAAATTCAAAAAGTTCTGTATGAAAACCCAACCTTTTTCCCAAGAAAGCTAAACCAAAAATACTTTTTGCTTCACACTCTCATTACACTGGTGATACTGCCTATCGAGTTTGGTTTTATTTGGACAACTCCTTGACCCGATGAAAAAAAAATATATTTTTAAAATTCTCAAAAATTCGCAATTCGAGAAATTTTAAAATTCCGTATGAAAACCCAACTTTTTTCTTAGGCAAGCCAAACCAAAAATATTTTTGCTGTACACTGTCATTACACTGGTGATACTCAATAACGAGTTTGGTTTGAGTTGGACAACTCCTTGACCCGATGAAAAAGAATTATTTTTAAAATTCTCAATATTTCGCAATTCGCGAAATTTGCAAAACTCCGTATGAAAACCCATTTTCTTTCCAAGGCAAGCTTTACAAACATTTTTTTTTGCTTTACACTCTCATTACACTGGTGAAACTCAATACCGACTTTGGTTTGATTTGTACAACTCCTTAAACCGATGAAAAAGACCTATTTTTAAAATTCCTTTTTCGGGAAATTCAAAAAGTTCTGTATGAAAACCCAACCTTTTTCCCAAGAAAGCTAAACCAAAAATACTTTTTGCTTCACACTCTCATTACACTGGTGATACTGCCTATCGAGTTTGGTTTGATTTGGACAACTCCTTGACCCGATGAAAAAAAAATATATTTTTAAAATTCTCAAAAATTCGCAATTCGAGAAATTTTAAAATTCCGTATGAAAACCCAACTTTTTTCTTAGGCAAGCCAAACCAAAAATATTTTTGCTGTACACTGTCATTACACTGGTGATACTCAATAACGAGTTTGGTTTGAGTTGGACAACTCCTTGACCCGATGAAAAAGAATTATTTTTAAAACTCTCAAAAATTCGCAATTCGCGAAAATCGAAAAAATTCCGTATGAACCCATTTTTTTCCTAGGCAAGCTATACCAACAACTTTTTTGCTTTACACTCGCATTACACTGGTGATGCTCCATACCGAGTTTGGTTTGATTTGGATAACTCCTTGACCCGATGAAAAAGGACTATTTCTAAAACTCTCAAAATTTCGCAATTCGCGAAATTCGCAAAATTCAGTATGAAAACCCATTTTTTCCTAGGCAAGCAATACCAACAACTTTTTCGCTTTACACTCTCATAACACTGGTGATGCTCCATACCGAGTTTGGTTTGATTTGGATAACTCCTTGACCCGATGAAAAAGAACTATTTCTAAAACTCTCAAAATTTTGCAATTCGCGAAATTCGCAAAATTCCGTATGAAAACCCATTTTTTCCTAGGCAAGCTATACCAACATTTTTTTTGCTTTACACTGTTATTACACTGGTGATATTCAATGCCGATTTTGGTTTGATTTGGACAACTCCTTGACCCGATGAAAAATAATTATTTTTAAAATTCTCAAAAGTTCGCAATTCGCGAAATTCGCAAAACTACGTATGAAAACCCATTTTCTTCCAAGGCAAGCTTTACAAACAACTTTTTTGCTTTACACTCTCATTACACTGGTGAAACTCAATACCGAGTGTGGTTTGATTTGGACAACTCCTTGACCCGATGAAAAAGAATTATTTTTAAAATTCTCAATATTTCGCAATTCGCGAAATTTGCAAAACTCCGTATGAAAACCCATTTTCTTTCCAAGGCAAGCTTTACAAACATTTTTTTTGCTTTACACTCTCACTGCACTGGTGAAACTCAATACCGACTTTGGTTTGATTTGTACAACTCCTTAAACCGATGAAAAAGACCTATTTTTAAAATTCCTTTTTCGGGAAATTCAAAAAGTTCTGTATGAAAACCCAACCTTTTTCCCAAGAAAGCTAAACCAAAAATACTTTTTGCTTCACACTCTCATTACACTGGTGATACTGCCTATCGAGTTTGGTTTGATTTGGACAACTCCTTGACCCGATGAAAAAAAAATATTTTTTTAAAATTCTCAAAAATTCGCAATTCGAGAAATTTTAAAATTCCGTATGAAAACCCAACTTTTTTCTTAGGCAAGCCAAACCAAAAATATTTTTGCTGTACACTGTCATTACACTGGTGATACTCAATAACGAGTTTGGTTTGAGTTGGACAACTCCTTGACCCGATGAAAAAGAATTGTTTTTAAAATTCTCAATATTTCGCAATTCGCGAAATTCGAAAAAATTCCGTATGAACCCATTTTTTTCCTAGGCAAGCTATACCAACAACTTTTTCGCGTTACACTCTCATAACACTGGTGATGCTCCATACCGAGTTTGGTTTGATTTGGATAACTCCTTGACCCGATGAAAAATAACTATTTCTAAAACTCTCAAAATTTTGCAATTCGCGAAATTCGCAAAATTCCGTATGAAAACCCATTTTTTCCTAGGCAAGCTATACCAACAATTTTTTTGTTTTACACTGTTATTACACTGGTGATATTCAATGCCGATTTTGGTTTGATTTGGACAACTCCTTGACCCGATGAAAAATAATTATTTTTAAAATTCTCAAAAGTTCGCAATTCGCGAAATTCGCAAAACTACGTATGAAAACCCATTTTCTTTCCAAGGCAAGCTTTACAAACATTTTTTTGCTTTACACTCTCATTACACTGGTGAAACTCAATACCGACTTTGGTTTGATTTGTACAACTCCTTAAACCGATGAAAAAGACCTATTTTTAAAATTCCTTTTTCGGGAAATTCAAAAAGTTCTGTATGAAAACCCAACCTTTTTCCCAAGAAAGCTAAACCAAAAATACTTTTTGCTTCACACTCTCATTACACTGGTGATACTGCCTATCGAGTTTGGTTTTATTTGGACAACTCCTTGACCCGATGAAAAAAAATATATTTTTAAAATTCTCAAAAATTCGCAATTCGAGAAATTTTAAAATTCCGTATGAAAACCCAACTTTTTTCTTAGGCAAGCCAAACCAAAAATATTTTTGCTGTACACTGTCATTACACTGGTGATACTCAATAACGAGTTTGGTTTGAGTTGGACAACTCCTTGACCCGATGAAAAAGAATTATTTTTAAAATTCTCAATATTTCGCAATTCGCGAAATTTGCAAAACTCCGTATGAAAACCCATTTTCTTTCCAAGGCAAGCTTTACAAACATTTTTTTTTGCTTTACACTCTCATTACACTGGTGAAACTCAATACCGACTTTGGTTTGACTTGTACAACTCCTTAAACCGATGAAAAAGACCTATTTTTAAAATTCCTTTTTCGGGAAATTCAAAAAGTTCTGTATGAAAACCCAACCTTTTTCCCAAGAAAGCTAAACCAAAAATACTTTTGCTTCACACTCTCATTACACTGGTGATACTGCCTATCGAGTTTGGTTTGATTTGGACAACTCCTTGACCCGATGAAAAAAAATATATTTTTAAAATTCTCAAAAATTCGCAATTCGAGAAATTTTAAAATTCCGTATGAAAACCCAACTTTTTTCTTAGGCAAGCCAAACCAAAAATATTTTTGCTGTACAATGTCATTACACTGGTGATACTCAATAACGAGTTTGGTTTGAGTTGGACAACTCCTTGACCCGATGAAAAAGAATTATTTTTAAAACTCTCAAAAATTCGCAATTCGCGAAAATCGAAAAAATTCCGTAAGAACCCATTTTTTTCCTAGGCAAGCTATACCAACAACTTTTTTGCTTTACACTCGCATTACACTGGTGATGCTCCATACCGAGTTTGGTTTGATTTGGATAACTCCTTGACCCGATGAAAAAGGACTATTTCTAAAACTCTCAAAATTTCGCAATTCGCGAAATTCGCAAAATTCAGTATGAAAACCCATTTTTTCCTAGGCGAGCAATACCAACAACTTTTTCGCTTTACACTCTCATAACACTGGTGATGCTCCATACCGAGTTTGGTTTGATTTGGATAACTCCTTGACCCGATGAAAAAGAACTATTTCTAAAACTCTCAAAATTTTGCAATTCGCGAAATTCGCAAAATTCCGTATGAAAACCCATTTTTTCCTAGGCAAGCTATACCAACATTTTTTTGCTTTACACTGTTATTACACTGGTGATATTCAATGCCGATTTTGGTTTGATTTGGACAACTCCTTGACCCGATGAAAAATAATTATTTTTAAAATTCTCAAAAGTTCGCAATTCGCGAAATTCGCAAAACTACGTATGAAAACCCATTTTCTTCCAAGGCAAGCTTTACAAACAACTTTTTTGCTTTACACTCTCATTACACTGGTGAAACTCAATACCGAGTGTGGTTTGATTTGGACAACTCCTTGACCCGATGAAAAAGAATTATTTTTAAAATTCTCAATATTTCGCAATTCGCGAAATTTGCAAAACTCCGTATGAAAACCCATTTTCTTTCCAAGGCAAGCTTTACAAACATTTTTTTTGCTTTACACTCTCATTGCACTGGTGAAACTCAATACCGACTTTGGTTTGATTTGTACAACTCCTTAAACCGATGAAAAAGACCTATTTTTAAAATTCCTTTTTCGGGAAATTCAAAAAGTTCTGTATGAAAACCCAACCTTTTTCCCAAGAAAGCTAAACCAAAAATACTTTTTGCTTCACACTCTCATTACACTGGTGATACTGCCTATCGAGTTTGGTTTGATTTGGACAACTCCTTGACCCGATGAAAAAAAATATTTTTTTAAAATTCTCAAAAATTCGCAATTCGAGAAATTTTAAAATTCCGTATGAAAACCCAACTTTTTTCTTAGGCAAGCCAAACCAAAAATATTTTTGCTGTACACTGTCATTACACTGGTGATACTCAATAACGAGTTTGGTTTGAGTTGGACAACTCCTTGACCCGATGAAAAAGAATTATTTTTAAAACTCTCAAAAATTCGCAATTCGCGAAAATCGAAAAAATTCCGTTTGTACCCATTTTTTTCCTAGGCAAGCTATACCAACAACTTTTTTGCTTTACACTCGCATTACACTGGTGATGCTCCATACCGAGTTTGGTTTGATTTGGATAACTCCTTGACCCGATGAAAAAGAACTATTTCTAAAACTCTCAAAACTTCGCAATTCGCGAAATTCGCAAAATTCCGTATGAAAACCCATTTTTTCCTAGGCAAGCTATACCAACAATTTTTTTGCTTTACACTATTATTACACTGGTGATACTCAATGCTGATTTTGGTTTGATTGGGACAACTCCTTGACCCGATGAAAAATAAGTATTTTTAAAATTCTCAAAAGTTCGCAATTCGCGAAATTCGCAAAACTCCGTATGAAAACCCATTTTTTTCCAAGGCTTTACAAACAACTTTTTTGCTTTACACTCTCATTACACTGGTGAAACTCAATACCGAGCTTGGTTAGATTTGAACAACTCCTTAAACCGGTGAAAAAGACCTATTTTTAAAATTCCTTTTTCGCAAAATTCAAAAAATTCCGTAAGAAATTCTAACTTTTTTGCTGGGCAAGCTATACAACAAATACTTTTTGCTTTACACTTTCGTTATACTGTTGATACTCAATACCGAGTTTGCTTTGATTTGGATAACTCCTTGACCTGATGAAAAAGAACTTTTTTTAAAATTCGCGAAATTTCGCAATTCGCGAAATTCGCAAAATTCCGTATGAGAACCCAACCTTTTTTCCTAGGCAAACTCTACCAATTTTTTTTGCTTTCACTCTCATTACCCTGGTGATACTGCATACCGAGTTTGGTTTGGTTTCGACAACTCCTTGACCCGTTGAAAAAAAATGATTTTTAAAAATCGCAAAAATTCGCAATTCGCGAAATTCGCAAAATTCCGCATGAAAACCCATTTTTTTCCTAGGCAAGCTATATCAACAACCTTTTTGCTTTGCACTCTCGTTACACTGGTGATAATTCATGCCGAGTTTTGTTAGATTTGGACAACTCCTTGACCCGTTGAAAAAGAATTATTTTTGAAGTTCTCAAAAATTCGCAATTCGCGAAATTCGAAAAATTCCGCATGAAAACCCAATTTTTTTCCTAGGCAAGCTCTACCTTTTTTTTCCTTTACACTCTCATTACCCTGGTGATACTGCATACCCCGTTTTGGTTCGATTTGGACAACTCCTTGACCCGATGAAAAAGAATTATTTTTAAAATTCTCAAAAATTCGCAATTCGCGAAATTCGCAAAATTCTGTATGAAAACCCAATTTTTCCTGGGTAAGCTATACTGAAAATCTTTTTTTCTTTACATTGTCATTACACTGGTTATACTCAATACCGAGTTTGGTTTGATTTGGACATCTCCTTGACCCGATGAAAAAAATTATTTTGAAAATTCTCAAAACTTTGCAATTCGCGAAATTCGCAAAATTCCGCATGAAAACCCATTTTTTTCCTAGGAAAGCTATACCAACAAATTTTTTGCGTTGCACTCTCATTACACAGGTGATACTCCATACCGATTTTGGTTAGATTTGGACAACTCCTTAACCCGATGAAAAAGACGTTTTTTTAGAATTCCTTTATAGCGAAATTCAAAAAGTTCCGTATGAAATACTAACTTTTTCCTGACAAGGTATACCATTTTTTTGCATTACACTCTCATTACACTGGCGATACTGAATACCGAGTTTGGTTTGATTTGGACAACTCCTTGACCCGATGAATAAGAATTATTTTTAAAATTTTCAGAAATTCGCAATTCGCGAAATTCGCAAAATTCCGCATGAAAACCCAATTTTTTCCTGGGCAAGCTATACTAAAAATACTTTTTTCGTTACATTATAATTACACTGGTTATACTCAATACCGAGTTTGGTTTGATTTGGACAACTCCTTGACCCGATGAAAAAGAATTATTTTGAAAATTCTCAAAAATTTGCAATTTGTGAAATTCGCAAAATTCCACATGAAAACCCATTTTTTTCCTAGGCACGCTATACCAACAACTTTTTTGCTTTGCACTCTCATTACACTGTTGATACTCCATACCACTTTTGTTTAGATTTGGACATTTCCTTATTCAGATGGAGAAGACCTTTTCTTAAAATTCCTTTTTCGCGAAATTCAAAAAGTTCCGTATGAAATACTAACTTTTTTCCGCGCATGGTATACCATTTTTCTTGCCTTATACTCTCATTACACTGGTGATACTCCATACCGAGTTTGGTTTGATTTGGACAACTCCTCGACCCGATAAAAAGAATTATTTTTAAAATTCTCAAAAATTTGCAATTCGCGAAACTCGCAAAGTTCCGTATGAAAACCCAATTTCTTTCCTAGGCAAGCTATACCAACAACATTTTTGCTTTGCACTCTCAATACACTGGTGATACTCCATACAAAAATTAGTTAGATTTGGACAACTCCATGACCTGATGAAAAAGACGTTTTTTTAAATTTCCTTTTTCGCGAAATTCAAAAAGTTCCTTATGAAATACTAACTTTATTCCGGACAAAATATACCATTTTTTTTTATTTACACTCTCATTAAACTGGTAATACTGCATGCCGAGTTTGGTTTGATTTGGACAACTCCTTGACCCGATGAAAAAGAATTATTTTTAAAATTCTCAAAAATTCGCAAATCGCGAAATTCGCAAAATTCCGTAGAAAAAACGCATTTTTTTTCTGGGCAAGATATACTAAAAAAATACTTTTTCCGTTACACTGTCATTACACTGGTTATACTCAATACGGAGTTTGGTTTGATTTGGACAACTCCTTGAACCGATGAAAAAGAATTATTTTTAAAATTCTCAAAATTTGCAATTCGCGAAATTCGCAATATTACACTGGTGATACTCCATACCGCGTTTGGTTTGATTTGGACAACTCCTTAACCCGATGAAAAAGATTTTTTTTAAAATTCTCAAAAATTCGCAATTCGCGAAATTCGCAAAATTCCGTATAAAAACGCAATTTTTTTCCTGGGCAAGCTATAGTAAAAATACTTTATCCCTTACACTGTCATTACACTGGTTATACTCAATACCGAGTTTGGTTCGATTTGGCAACTCCTTGACCCGATGAAAAAGAGTTTTTTTTTATATTCTCAAAAATTCACAATTCGCGAAATTCGCAAAATTCCGTATGAAAACGCAATTTTCTTTCCTGGGCAAGCTCTAGTAAAAATACTTTATCCTTTACACTGTCATTACACTGGTTATACTCAATACCGAGTTTGGTTTGATTTAGACAATTCCTTGACCCGATGAAAAAGTTTTTTTTTTTTAATTCTCAAAAATTCGCAATTCGGGAAATTCGCAAAATTCCGCATGAAAACCCATTTTTTTCCTAGGCAAGCTATAGCAACAACTTTTTTGCATTGCTCTCTCATTACACTGGTGATACTCCATACCGATTTTGGTTAGATTTGGACAACTCCTTAACCCGATGAAAAAGACGTTTTTAAAATTCCTTTTTCGCGAAATTCAAAAAGTTCCGTATGAAATACTAACTTTATTCCGGACAAGGTATACCAAAATTTTTTTTGCTTTACACTCTCAATACACTGGTGATACTGCATGCCGATTTTGGTTTGATTTGGACAACTCCTTGACCCGATGAAAAAGAATTATTTTTAAAATTCTCAAAAATTCGCAATTCACGAAATTTGCAAAATTCCGTATGAAAACGCAATTCTTTTCCTGGACAAGCTATACTAAATATACTTTTTCGTTTACACTGTCATTACACTGGTTATACTCAATACCGAGTTTGGTTTGTTTTGGACAACTCCTTGACCCGATAAAAAAGAATTCTTCTTAAAATTCTCAAAAATTCGCAATTCGCGAAATTCGCAAAATTCCGTATGAAAACCCAATTTTTTTCCCAGGCAAGCTATACCGAAATTCAAAAAGTTCCGTATGAAATACTAACTTGATTCCGGCCAAGGTATACCAAAATTTTTTTTGCTTTACACTCTCAATACACTGGTGTTACTGCATGCCGATTTTGGTTTGATTTGGACAACTCCTCGACCCGATGAAAAAGAATTATTTTTAAAATTCTCAAAAATTCGCAATTCGCGAAATTTGCAAAATTCCGTATAAAAACGCAATTTTTCCTGGACAAGCTATACTAAATATACTTTTTCCTTTACACTGTCATTACACTGGTTATACTCAATACCGAGTTTGGTTTGTTTTGGACAACTCCTTGACCCGATAAAAAAGAATTCTTCTTAAAATTCTCAAAAATTCGCAATTCGCGAAATTCGCAAAATTCCGTATGAAAACCCAATTTTTTTCCCAGGCAAGCTATACCGAAATTCAAAAAGTTCCGTATGAAATACTAACTTGATTCCGGACAAGGTATACCAAAATTTTTTTTGCTTTACACTCTCAATACACTGGTGATACTGCATGCCGATTTTGGTTTGATTTATACAACTCCTCGACCCGATGAAAAAGAATTATTTTTAAAATTCTCAAAAATTCGCAATTCGCGAAATTTGCAAAATTCCGTATAAAAACGCAATTTTTCCTGGACAAGCTATACTAAATATACTTTTTCCTTTACACTGTCATTACACTGGTTATACTCAATACCGAGTTTGGTTTGTTTTGGACAACTCCTTGACCCGATAAAAAAGAATCATTTTTAAAATTCTCAAAAATTCGCAATTCGCGAAATTCGCAACATTACACTGATGATACTCCATACCGCGTTTGGTTTGATTTGGACAAATCCTTAACCCGATGAAAAAGAATTATTTTTAAAATTCTCAAAAATTCGCAATTCGCGAAATTCGCAACATTACACTGGTGATACTCCATACCGCGTTTGGTTTGATTTGGACAACTCCTTAACCCGATGAAAAAGAATTATTTTAAAATTCTCAAAAATTCGCAAATCGCGAAATTTGCAAAATTCCGTATGAAAACCCAATTTTTTTCCCAGGCAAGCTATACCGAAATTCAAAAAGTTCCGTATGAAATACTAACTTGATTCCGGCCAAGGTATACCAAAATTTTTTTTGCTTTACACTCTCAATACACTGGTGTTACTGCATGCCGATTTTGGTTTGATTTGGACAACTCCTCGACCCGATGAAAAAGAATTATTTTTAAAATTCTCAAAAATTCGCAATTCGCGAAATTTGCAAAATTCCGTATAAAAACGCAATTTTTCCTGGACAAGCTATACTAAATATACTTTTTCCTTTACACTGTCATTACACTGGTTATACTCAATACCGAGTTTGGTTTGTTTTGGACAACTCCTTGACCCGATAAAAAAGAATTCTTCTTAAAATTCTCAAAAATTCGCAATTCGCGAAATTCGCAAAATTCCGTATGAAAACCCAATTTTTTTCCCAGGCAAGCTATACCGAAATTCAAAAAGTTCCGTATGAAATACTAACTTGATTCCGGCCAAGGTATACCAAAATTTTTTTTGCTTTACACTCTCAATACACTGGTGTTACTGCATGCCGATTTTGGTTTGATTTGGACAACTCCTCGACCCGATGAAAAAGAATTATTTTTAAAATTCTCAAAAATTCGCAATTCGCGAAATTTGCAAAATTCCGTATAAAAACGCAATTTTTCCTGGACAAGCTATACTAAATATACTTTTTCCTTTACACTGTCATTACACTGGTTATACTCAATACCGAGTTTGGTTTGTTTTGGACAACTCCTTGACCCGATAAAAAAGAATTCTTCTTAAAATTCTCAAAAATTCGCAATTCGCGAAATTCGCAAAATTCCGTATGAAAACCCAGTTTTTTTCCCAGGCAAGCTATACCGAAATTCAAAAAGTTCCGTATGAAATACTAACTTGATTCCGGACAAGGTATACCAAAGTTTTTTTTGCTTTACACTCTCAATACACTGGTGATACTGCATGCCGATTTTGGTTTGATTTGGACAACTCCTCGACCCGATGAAAAAGAATTATTTTTAAAATTCTCAAAAATTCGCAATTCGCGAAATTTGCAAAATTCCGTATAAAAACGCAATTTTTCCTGGACAAGCTATACTAAATATACTTTTTCCTTTACACTGTCATTACACTGGTTATACTCAATACCGAGTTTGGTTTGTTTGGACAACTCCTTGACCCGATAAAAAAGAATCATTTTTAAAATTCTCAAAAATTCGCAATTCGCGAAATTCGCAACATTACACTGATGATACTCCATACCGCGTTTGGTTTGATTTGGACAAATCCTTAACCCGATGAAAAAGAATTATTTTTAAAATTCTCAAAAATTCGCAATTCGCGAAATTCGCAACATTACACTGGTGATACTCCATACCGCGTTTGGTTTGATTTGGACAACTCCTTAACCCGATGAAAAAGAATTATTTTAAAATTCTCAAAAATTCGCAAATCGCGAAATTTGCAAAATTCCGTATGAAAACGCAATTTTTTCGTGGACAAGCTATACTAAATATACTTTTTCGTTTACACTGTCATTACACTGGTTATACTCAATACCGAGTTTGGTTTGTTTTGGACAACTCCTTGACCCGATAAAAAAGAATTCTTCTTAAAATTCTCAAAAATTCGCAATTCGCGAAATTCGCAAAATTCCGTATGAAAACCCAATTTTTTTCCCAGGCAAGCTATACCGAAATTCAAAAAGTTCCGTATGAAATACTAACTTGATTCCGGCCAAGGTATACCAAAACTTTTTTTGCTTTACACTCTCAATACACTGGTGTTACTGCATGCCGATTTTGGTTTGATTTGGACAACTCCTCGACCCGATGAAAAAGAATTATTTTTAAAATTCTCAAAAATTCGCAATTCGCGAAATTTGCAAAATTCCGTATAAAAACGCAATTTTTCCTGGACAAGCTATACTAAATATACTTTTTCCTTTACACTGTCATTACACTGGTTATACTCAATACCGAGTTTGGTTTGTTTTGGACAACTCCTTGACCCGATAAAAAAGAATTCTTCTTAAAATTCTCAAAAATTCGCAATTCGCGAAATTCGCAAAATTCCGTATGAAAACCCAGTTTTTTTCCCAGGCAAGCTATACCGAAATTCAAAAAGTTCCGTATGAAATATTAACTTGATTCCGGACAAGGTATACCAAAGTTTTTTTTGCTTTACACTCTCAATACACTGGTGATACTGCATGCCGATTTTGGTTTGATTTGGACAACTCCTCGACCCGATGAAAAAGAATTATTTTTAAAATTCTCAAAAATTCGCAATTCGCGAAATTTGCAAAATTCCGTATAAAAACGCAATTTTTCCTGGACAAGCTATACTAAATATACTTTTTCCTTTACACTGTCATTACACTGGTTATACTCAATACCGAGTTTGGTTTGTTTTGGACAACTCCTTGACCCGATAAAAAAGAATCATTTTTAAAATTCTCAAAAATTCGCAATTCGCGAAATTCGCAACATTACACTGATGATACTCCATACCGCGTTTGGTTTGATTTGGACAAATCCTTAACCCGATGAAAAAGAATTATTTTTAAAATTCTCAAAAATTCGCAATTCGCGAAATTCGCAACATTACACTGGTGATACTCCATACCGCGTTTGGTTTGATTTGGACAACTCCTTAACCCGATGAAAAAGAATTATTTTAAAATTCTCAAAAATTCGCAAATCGCGAAATTTGCAAAATTCCGTATGAAAACGCAATTTTTTCGTGGACAAGCTATACTAAATATACTTTTTCCTTTACACTGTCATTACACTGGTTATACTCAATACCGAGTTTGGTTTGTTTTGGACAACTCCTTGACCCGATAAAAAGAATTCTTCTTAAAATTCTCAAAAACTCGCAATTCGCGAAATTCGCAAAATTCCGTATGAAAACCCAATTTTTTTCCTAGGCAAGCTATACCGAAATTCAAAAAGTTCCGTATGAAATACTAACTTTATTCCGGACAAGGTATACCAAAATTTTTTTTGCTTTACACTCTCAATACACTGGTGATACTGCATGCCGATTTTGGTTTGATTTGGACAACTCCTCGACCCGATGAAAAAGAATTATTTTTAAAATTCTCAAAAATTCGCAATTCGCGAAACTTGCAAAATTCCGTATGAAAACGCAATTTTTCCTGGACAAGCTATACTAAATATACTTTTTCTTTTACACTGTCATTACACTGGTTATACTCAATACCGAGTTTGGTTTGTTTTGGGCAACTCCTTGACCCGATAAAAAAGAATCATTTTTAAAATTCTCAA
Organism: Convolutriloba macropyga; assembly: GCF_964194025.1. Taxonomy (NCBI): domain Eukaryota; kingdom Metazoa; phylum Xenacoelomorpha; order Acoela; family Convolutidae; genus Convolutriloba; species Convolutriloba macropyga. The sequence continues at coordinate 23,700,740 of NC_134474.1, forward strand.
AAATTCGCAACTCGCGAAATTCGCAACATTACACTGGTGATACTCCATACCGCGTTTGGTTTGATTTGGACAAATCCTTAACCCGATGAAAAAGAATTATTTTTAAAATTCTCAAAAATTCGCAATTCGCGAAATTCGCAACATTACACTGGTGATACTCCATACCGCGTTTGGTTTGATTTGGACAACTCCTTAACCCGATGAAAAAGAATTATTTTTAAAATTCTCAAAGTCGCAATTCGCGAAATTTGCAAAATTCCGTATGAAAACGCAATTTTTTCGTGGACAAGCTATACTAAATATACTTTTTCCTTTACACTGTCATTACACTGGTTATACTCAATACCGAGTTTGGTTTGTTTTGGACAACTCCTTGACCCGATAAAAAAGAATCACTTTTAAAATTCTCAAAAATTCGCAATTCGCGAAATTCGCAACATTACACTGGTGATACTCCATACCGCGTTGGGTTTGATTTGGACAAATCCTTAACCCGATGAAAAAGAATTATTTTTAAAATTCTCAAAAATTCGCAATTCGCGAAATTCGCAACATTACACTGGTGATACTCCATACCGCGTTTGGTTTGATTTGGACAACTCCTTAACCCGATGAAAAAGAATTATTTTTAAAATTCTCAAAAATTCGCAATTCGCGAAATTTGCAAAATTCCTTATGAAAACGCAATTTTTTCGTGGACAAGCTATACTAAATATACTTTTTCCTTTACACTGTCATTACACTGGTTATACTCAATACCGAGTTTGGTTTGTTTTGGACAACTCCTTGACCCGATAAAAAAGAATCATTATTAAAATTCTCAAAAATTCGCAATTCGCGAAATTCGCAACATTACACTGGTGATACTCCATACCGCGTTCGGTTTGATTTGGACAACTCCTTAACCCGATGAAAAAAAAAAATTTTTAAAATTCTCAAAAAATCGCAATTCGCGAAATTCGCAACATTACACTGGTGATACTCCATACCGCGTTTGGTTTGATTTGGACAACTCCTTAACCCGATGAAGAGGACTTTTTTTAAAATTCCTTTTTCGCGAAATTCAAAAAGTTCCGTATGAAATACTAACTTTTTTCCGGACAAAGTAAGCCAATTTTTTTGCTTTACACTCTCATTACACTGGTGATACTGCATGCCGAGTTTGGTTTGATTTGGACAACTCCTTGACCCGATGAAAAAGAATTATTTTTAAAATTCTCAAAAATTTGCAATTCGCGAAATTCGCAACATTACACTGGTGATACTCCATACCGCGTTGGGTTTGATTTGGACAACTCCTTAACCCGATGAAAAAAAAAATTTTTTAAAATTCTCAAAAAATCGCAATTCGCGAAATTCGCAACATTACACTGGTGATACTCCATACCAAGTTTGGTTTGATTTGGACAACTCCTTAACACGATGAAAAAGAATTTTTTAAATTTCCTTTTTCGCGAAATTCAAAAAGTTCCGTATGAAATACTAACTTTTTTCCGGACAAATTAAGCCAAATTTTTTTTGCATTACACTCTCATTACACTGGTGATACTGCATGCCGATTTTGGTTTGATTTGGACAACTCCTTGACCCGATGAAAAAGAATTATTTTTAAAATTCTCAAAAATTCGCAATTCGCGAAATTTGCAACATTACACAGGTGATACTCCATACCGCGTTTGGTTTGATTTGGACAACTCCTTAACCCGATGAAAAAAACCTTTTTTTAAAATTCCTTTTTCGCGAAATTCGCAAAATTCCGTACGAAAACCCATTTTTTTTCGAGGCCAGCTCTACCATTGTTTTTGCTTTACACTCTCATTACACTGTTGATACTCAATACCGAGTTTCGTTTGATTTGGACAACTCCTTGACCCGCTGAAAAAAAATTAAATTTCTCAAAAATTCGCAATTCGCGAAATTCGCAGAATTCCGTATGAAAACCCAACTTTTTCCTAGGCACGCTCTACCAAAAATTTTTTTGCTTTACACTCTCATTACACTGGTGGTACTCCACACCGAGTTTGGTTAGATTTGGACAACTCCTTAACCCGATGAAAAAGACTTTTTTTAAAATTCCCTTTTCGCGAAATTCAAAAAGTTCGGTATGAAATAGTTACTTTTTTCCGGACAAGGTAAACCATTTTTTTTTGCTTTACACTCTCATTACACTGGTGATACTGCATGCCGAGTTTGGTTTGATTTGGACAACTCCTTGACCCGATGAAAAAGAATTATTTTTAAAATTCTCAAAAATTCGCAATTCGCGAAATTCGCAAAATTTCATATGAAAACGCATTTTTTTTCCTGGGCAAGCTATAGTAAAATTACTTTATCCCTTACACTGTCATTACACTGGTGATACTGCATGCCGAGTTTGGTTTGATTTGCACAACTCCTTAACCCGATGAAAAATAATTATTTTTAAAATACTCAAAAATTCGCAATTCGCGAAATTTGCAACATTACACTGGTGATACTCCATACCGCGTTTAGTTTGATTTGGACAACTCCTTAACCCGATGAAAAAAACCTATTTTTAAAATTCCTTTTTCGCGAAATTCGCAAAATTCCGTACGAAAACCCATTTTTTTTCGAGGCCAGCTCTACCATTGTTTTTGCTTTACACTCTCATTACACTGTTGATACTCAATACCAAGTTTCGTTTGATTTGGACAACTCCTTGACCCGCTGAAAAAAAAATAAATTTCTCAAAAATTCGCAATTCGCGAAATTCGCAAAATTCCGTATGAAAAACCCAACTTTTTCCTAGGCACGCTCTACCAAAATTTTTTTTGCTTTACACTCTCATTACACTGGTGGTACTCCACACCGAGTTTGGTTAGATTTGGACAACTCCTTAACCCGATGAAAAAGACGTTTTTTTTTAAAAAAAATTCCTTTTTTGGCGAAATTCAAAAAGTTCCGTATGAAATACTAACTTTATTCCGGACAAGTTATACCAAACTTTTTTTTGCTTTACACTTTCAATACACTGGTGATACTGCAGGCCGATTTTGGTTTGATTTGGACAACTCCTTGACCCGATGAAAAAGAATTATTTTTAAAATTCTCAAAAATTCGCAATTCGCGAAATTTGCAAAATTCCGTATGAAAACGCAATTTTTTCCTGGACAAGCTATACTAAATATACTTTTTCCTTTACACTGTCATTACACTGGTTATACTCAATACAGAGTTTGGTTTGATTTGGTCTACTCCTTGACCCGACAAAAAAGAATTATTTTTAAAAATCTCAAATATTCGCAATTCGCGAAATTCGCAACATTACACTGGTGATACTCCATACCGCGTTTGGTTTGATTTGAACAACTCCTTAACCCGATGAAAAAGACTTTTTTTAATATTCCTTTTTCGCGAAATTCAAAAAGTTCGGTATGAAATACTTACTTTTTTCCGGATAAGGTAAACCAATTTTTTTTGCTTTACACTCTCATTACACTGGTGATACTGCATGCCGAGTTTGGTTTGATTTGGTTAACTCCTTGACCCGATGAAAAAGAATTATTTTTAAAATTCTCAAAAATTCGCAATTCGCGAATTTCGCAAAATTCCATATGAAAACGCATTTTTTTCCTGGGCAAGCTATAGTAAAATTACTTTATCCCTTACACTGTCATTACACTGGTGATACTCCATACCGAGATTGGTTAGATTTGGACAACTCCTTAACCCGATGAAAAAGACGTTTTTTTAAAAAAATTCCTTATTCGCGAAATTCAAAAAGTTCCGTATGAAATACTTACTTTTTTCCGGACAAGGTAAACCAATTTTTTTTTTGCTTTACACTCTCATTACACTGGTGATACTGCATGCCGAGTTTGGTTTGATTTGCACAACTCCTTAACTCGATGAAAAATAATTATTTTTAAAATACTCAAAAATTCGCAATTCGCGAAATTTGCAACATTACACTGGTGATACTCCATACCGCGTTTGGTTTGATTTGGACAACACCTTAACCCGATGAAAAAAACCTATTTTTAAAATTCCTTTTTCGCGAAATTCGCAAAATTCCTTACGAAAACCCAATTTTTTTCGAGGCCAGCTCTACCATTGTTTTTGCTTTACACTCTCATTACACTGTTGATACTCAATACCGAGTTTCGTTTGATTTGGACAACTCCTTGACCCGCTGAAAAAAAATTAAATTTCTCAAAAATTCGCAATTCGCGAAATTCGCAAAATTCCGTATGAAAACCCAACTTTTTCCTAGGCACGCTCTACCAAAAATTTTTTTGCTTTACACTCTCATTACACTGGTGGTACTCCACACCGAGTTTGGTTAGATTTGGACAACTCCTTAACCCGATGAAAAAGGCGTTTTTTAAAAAAATTCCTTATTCGCGAAATTCAAAAAGTTCCGTATGAAATACTTACTTTTTTCCGGACAAGGTAAACCAATTTTTTTTTGCTTTACACTCTCATTACACTGGTGATACTGCATGCCGAGTTTGGTTTGATTTGCACAACTCCTTAACCCGATGAAAAATAATTATTTTTAAAATACTCAAAAATTCGCAATTCGCGAAATTTGCAACATTACACTGGTGATACTCCATACCGCGTTTGGTTTGATTTGGACAACACCTTAACCCGATGAAAAAAACCTATTTTTAAAATTCCTTTTTCGCGAAATTCGCAAAATTCCTTACGAAAACCCAATTTTTTTCGAGGCCAGCTCTACCATTGTTTTTGCTTTACACTCTCATTACACTGTTGATACTCAATACCGAGTTTCGTTTGATTTGGACAACTCCTTGACCCGCTGAAAAAAAATTAAATTTCTCAAAAATTCGCAATTCGCGAAATTCGTAAAATTCCGTATGAAAACCCAACTTTTTCCTAGGCACGCTCTACCAAAAATTTTTTTGCTTTACACTCTCATTACACTGGTGGTACTCCACACCGAGTTTGGTTAGATTTGGACAACTCCTTAACCCGATGAAAAAGACGTTTTTTAAAAAAATTCCTTATTCGCGAAATTCAAAAAGTTCCGTATGAAATACTTACTTTTTTCCGGACAAGGTAAACCAATTTTTTTTTGCTTTACACTCTCATTACACTGGTGATACTGCATGCCGAGTTTGGTTTGATTTGCACAACTCCTTAACCCGATGAAAAATAATTATTTTTAAAATACTCAAAAATTCGCAATTCGCGAAATTTGCAACATTACACTGGTGATACTCCATACCGCGTTTGGTTTGATTTGGACAACACCTTAACCCGATGAAAAAAACCTATTTTTAAAATTCCTTTTTCGCGAAATTCGCAAAATTCCTTACGAAAACCCAATTTTTTTCGAGGCCAGCTCTACCATTGTTTTTGCTTTACACTCTCATTACACTGTTGATACTCAATACCGAGTTTCGTTTGATTTGGACAACTCCTTGACCCGCTGAAAAAAAATTAAATTTCTCAAAAATTCGCAATTCGCGAAATTCGCAAAATTCCGTATGAAAACCCAACTTTTTCCTAGGCACGCTCTACCAAAAATTTTTTTGCTTTACACTCTCATTACACTGGTGGTACTCCACACCGAGTTTGGTTAGATTTGGACAACTCCTTAACCCGATGAAAAAGACGTTTTTTTTTAAAAAAATTCCTTTTTTGTCGAAATTCAAAAAGTTCCGTATGAAATACTAACTTTATTCCGGACAAGTCATACCAAACTTTTTTTTGCTTTACACTTTCAATACACTGGTGATACTGCATGCCGAGTTTGGTCTGATTTGGGCAACTCCTTGATCCGATGAAAAGCAACTATTTTTAAAATTCTCAAAAATTCGCAATTCGCGAAATTTGCAAAATTCCGTATGAAAACGCAATTTTTTCCTGGACAAGCTATACTAAATATACTTTTTCCTTTACACTGTCATTACACTGGTTATACTCAATACCGAGTTTGGTTTGATTTGGTCTACTCCTTGACCCGACAAAAAAGAATTATTTTTAAAATTCTCAAATATTCGCAATTCGCGAAATTCGCAACATTACACTGGTGATACTCCATACCGCGTTTGGTTTGATTTGAACAACTCCTTAACCCGATGAAAAAGACTTTTTTTAAAATTCTCAAACATTCGCAATTCGCGAAATTCGGAAAATTCCATATGAAAACGCATTTTTTTCCTGGGCAAGCTATAGTAAAATTACTTTATCCCTTACACTGTCATTACACTGGTGATACTCCATACCGAGATTGGTTAGATTTGGACAACTCCTTAACCCGATGAAAAAGACGTTTTTTAAAAAATTTCATTATTCGCGAAATTCAAAAAGTTCCGCATGAAATACTTACTTTTTTCCGGACAAGGTAAACCAATTTTTTTTTGCTTTACACTCTCATTACACTGGTGATACTGCATGCCGAGTTTGGTTTGATTTGCACAACTCCTTAACCCGATGAAAAATAATTATTTTTAATATACTCAAAAATTCGCAATTCGCGAAATTTGCAACATTACACTGGTGATACTCCATACCGCGTTTGGTTTGATTTGGACAACTCCTTAACCCGATGAAAAAAACCTATTTTTAAAATTCCTTTTTCGCGATATTCGCAAAATTCCGTACGAAAACCCAATTTTTTTCAAGGCACGCTCTACCAAAAATTTTTTTGCTTTACACTCTCATTACACTGGTGATACTCCACACCGCGTTTGGTTTGATTTGGACAACTCCTTAACCCGATGAAAAAGAACTTTTTTTAAAATTCCTTTTTCGCGAAATTCAAAAAGTTCCGTATGAAATACTAAGTTTTTTCCGGAAAAGGTATACCAAATTTTTTTTTGATTTACACTCTCATTACCCTGGTGATACTCCACACCACGTTTGGTTTGATTTGGACAACTCCTTAACCCGATGAAAAAGAATTTTTTTTAAAATTCCTTTTTCGCGAAATTCAAAAAGTTCCGTATGAAATACTAACTTTATTCCGGACAAGGTATGCCAACTTTTTTTCTTTACATTCTCATTACACTGGTGATCATACATACCGAGTTTGGTTTGATTTGGACAACTCCTTGACCCGATGAAAAAAAATTATTTTTAAAATTCTCAAAATTTACCAATTCGCGAAATTCGCAAAATTCCGTATGAAAAAACAATTTTTTTCCTGGGCAAGCTATACTAAAAAAACTTTTTTCTTTACACTGTCATTACCCTGGTTATACTCAATACCGAGTTTGGTTTGATTTGGAAAACTCCTTGACCCGATGAAAGAGACTTATTTTTAAATTTCTCAAAATTTCGCAATTCGCAAAATTCGCAACACTACACTGGTGATACTCCATACCGCGTTTGGTTTGATTCGGACAACTGCTTCGCCCGATGAAAAAGAATTATTTTTAAATTTCTCAAAAAATATCAATACGCGAAATTCGCAAAACTCCGTACGAAAATCCAATTTTCTTCCGAGGCAGGCTCTACCAATTTTTTTTTGCTTTGCACTCTCAATACACTGGTAATTCCGTATGAAAACCCATTTTTTTCCTGGGCCAGCTATACCAAAAATACTTTTCACTTTACACTGTTACTGCACTGGTTATACTCAATACCGAGCTGGTTTGATTTGGACAACTCCTTGACCCGATGAATAAGAATTATTTTTAAAATTCTCAAAAATTCGCAATTCGCGAAATTCGCAAAATTCCGCATGCAAACCCATTTTTTTCCTAGTCAAGCTTCAACAACAACTTTTTTGCTTTGCACTCTCATTACACTGGTGATACTACACACTGCGTTTGGTTTGATTTGGACAACTCCTTAACCAGATGAAAAAGACCTTTTTTAAAATTCCTTTTTCGCGAAATTCAAAAAGTTCCGTATGAAATACTAACTTTTTTCCGGACAAGGTATACCAATTGTTTTGCTTTACACTCTCATTACCCTGGTGATACTGCATACCAAGTTTGGTTTGATTTGGACAACTCATTGACCCGATGAAAAAGAATTATTTTTAAAATTCTCAAAAATTCGCAATTCGCCAAATTCGCAAAATTCCGTACGAAAACCCAATTTTTTCGGAGGCAAGCTGTACCATTTTTTTGCTTTGCACTCTCAATACACTGATGATACTACATACCGAGTTTGGTTTGATTTGGACAACTCCTTGACCCGATGAAAAAGAATTATTTTTAAGATTCTCAAAAATTCGCAATTCGCGAAATTCGCAAAATTCCGTATGAAAACCCATTTTTTTTCCTGCGCAAGCTAAACCAAAAAGACTTTTGGCTTTACACTGTTGTTACACTGGTTATACTCAATAGCGAGTTTTGTTTGATATGGACAACTCCATGACCCGATGAAAGAGAAATATTTTTAAAAATCTCAAAAATTCGCAATTCGCGAAATTCGCAAAATTCCGCATGAAAACCCATTCTTTCTCCTAGGCAAGCTATATCAACAACTTTTTTTCTTTGCACTCTCATTACACTGGGGATACTCCACACCGCGTTTGATTTGATTTGGACAACTCCTTAACCCGATGAAAAAGACCTTTTTTAAAAATTCCTTTTTCGAGAAATTCAAAAATTACCGTATGAAATACTAACTTTTTTCCGGACAAGGTATACCAATTTTTCTGCTTTACACTCTCATTACCCTGGTGATACTGCATACCGAGTTTGGTTTGATTTGGACAACTCCTTGACCCGATGAAAAAGAATTTTTTTAAAAATTCTCAATAACTCGCAATTAGCCAAATTTGCAAAATTCCGTACGAAAACCCAACTTTTCCGAGGCAAGCTGTACCATTTTTTTTGCCTTACACTCTCAATACACTGATGATACTAGATACCGAGTTTGGTTTGATTTGGACAACTCCTTGACCCGATGAAAAAGAATTATTTTTAAGATTCTCAAAAATTCGCAATTCGCGAAATTTGCGAAATTCCACATGAAAACCCATTTTTTTCCTGGGCAAGCTATACCAATAACTTTTTTCTTTGCACTCTCATTACACTGGTGATACTCCAAACCGCGTTTAGTTTGATTTGGACAACTCCTCAACCCGATGAGAAAGAACTTTTTTAAAAATTCCTTTTTCGCGAAATTCAAAAAGTTCCGTATGAAATAATTACTTTTTCTCGACAAGTTATACCATTTTTTTGCTTTAAACTCTCATTACCCTGTTGATACTGCATACCGAGTTTGGTTTGATTTGGACAACTCCTTGACCCGATGAAAAAGAATTATTTTTAAAATTCTCAAAAATTCGCAATTCGCGAAATTCGCAAAATTCCGTATGAAAACCTATTTTGTTCTGGTCAAGTTATACCAAATCTTTCTTGCTTTACACTCTCATTACCCTGTTGATACTGCATACCGAGTTGGGTTTGATTTGGACAACTCCTTGACCCGATGAAAAAGAATTATTTTTAAAATTCTCAAAAATTCGCAATTCGCGAATTTCGCAAAATTCTGTACGAAAACCCAATTTTTTTCCGAGGCAAGCTCTACCATTTTTTTTTGCTTTACACTGGCCATACTGCATACCGAGTTTAGTTTTAATTTGGACATCTCCTTGACCCGATGAAAAAGAAATATTTTTAAAATTCTCAAATATTCGCAATTCGCGAAATTCGCAAAAATCCGTATGAAAACCCATTTTTTCCTGGGCAAACTATACCCAAAATACTCTTTGCTTTACACTGTTATTACACTGGTTATACTCAATGCCGAGTTTGGTTTGATTTGGACAAATCCTTGACCCGATGAAAAAGAATTATTTTTAAAATTCTCAAAATTCGCAAAATTCCGCATGAAAACCCATTTTTTTCCCAGGCAAGCTATACCAACAAATTTTTTCCTCTGCAGTCTCATTACACTGGTGATACTCCATGCCGAGTTTGGTTAGATTTGGACAACTCCTTAACCCGGTGAAAAAGACCTATTTTTAAAATTCCTTTCTCGCAAAATTCAAAAAGTTCCGTTTGAAATTCTATCTTTTTTGCTTGGCAAGCTATACCAAAAATACATTTTGCTTTCACTGTCGTTATACTGTTGATACTTAATACCGAGTTTGGTCTGATTTGGATAATTCCTTGACCCGATGAAAAAGAATCATTTTTAAGATTCTCAAAAATTCGCAATTCGCGAAATTCGCAAAATTCCGTATGAAAACCCATTTTTTTCCTGCGCAAGCTAAACCAAAAAGACTTTTGGCTTTACACTGTTGTTACACTGGTTATACTCAATAGCGAGTTTTGTTTGATATGGACAACTCCATGACCCGATGAAAGAGAAATATTTTTAAAAATCTCAAAAATTCGCAATTCGCGAAATTCGCAAAATTCCGCATGAAAACCCATTCTTTCTCCTAGGCAAGCTATATCAACAACTTTTTTTCTTTGCACTCTCATTACACTGGGGATACACCACACCGCGTTTGATTTGATTTGGACAACTCCTTAACCCGATGAAAAAGACCTTTTTTAAAAATTCCTTTTTCGAGAAATTCAAAAAGTTCCGTATGAAATACTAACTTTTTTCCGGACAATGTATACCAATTTTTTTGCTTTACACTTTCATTACACTGGTGATACTGCATACCGAGTTTGGTTTGATTTGGACAACTCCTTGACCCGATGAAAAAGAATTTTTTTAAAAATTCTCAATAACTCGCAATTAGCCAAATTTGCAAAATTCCGTACGAAAACCCAATTTTTTCCGAGGCAAGCTGTACCATTTTTTTTGCCTTACACTCTCAATAAACTGATGATACTAGATACCGAGTTTGGTTTGATTTGGACAACTCCTTGACCCGATGAAAAGGAATTATTTTTAAGATTCTCAAAAATTCGCAATTCGCGAAATTCGCGAAATTCCGCATGAAAACCCATTTTTTTCCTGGGCAAGCTATACCAATAACTTTTTTCTTTGCACTCTCATTACACTGGTGATACTCCAAACCGCGTTTAGTTTGATTTGGACAACTCCTCAACCCGATGAGAAAGAACTTTTTTTTAAAATTCCTTTTTCGCGAAATTCAAAAAGTTCCGTATGAAATAATTACTTTTTCTCGACAAGTTATACCATTTTTTTGCTTTAAACTCTCATTACCCTGTTGATACTGCATACCGAGTTTTGTTTGATTTGGACAACTCCTTGACCCGATGAAAAAGAATTATTTTTAAAATTCTCAAAAATTCGCAATTCGCGAAATTCGCAAAATTCCGTATGAAAACCTACTTTGTTCTGGTCAAGTTATACCAAATCTTTCTTGCTTTACACTCTCATTACCCTGTTGATACTGCATACCGAGTTGGGTTTGATTTGGACAACTCCTTGACCCGATGAAAAAGAATTATTTTTAAAATTCTCAAAAATTCGCAATTCGCGAAATTCGCAAAAATCCGTATGAAAACCCATTTTTTCCTGGGCAAACTATACCCAAAATACTCTTTGCTTTACACTGTTATTACACTGGTTATACTCAATGCCGAGTTTGGTTTGATTTGGACAAATCCTTGACCCGATGAAAAAGAATTATTTTTAAAATTCTCAAAATTCGCAATTCGCGAAATTCGCAAAAATCCGTATGAAAACCCATTTTTTCCTGGGCAATCTATACCCAAAATACTCTTTGCTTTACACTGTTATTACACTGGTTATACTCAATGCCGAGTTTGGTTTGATTTGGACAAATCCTTGACCCGATGAAAAAGAATTATTTTTAAAATTCTCAAAATTCGCAATTCGGCAAATTCGCAAAATTCCGCATGAAAACCCATTTTTTTCCCAGGCAAGCTATACCAACAACTTTTTTCCTCTGCAGTCTCATTACACTGGTGATACTCCATGCCGAGTTTGGTTAGATTTGGACAACTCCTTAACCCGGTGAAAAAGACCTATTTTTAAAATTCCTTTTTCGCAAAATTCAAAAAGTTCCGTTTGAAATTCTATCTTTTTTGCTTGGCAAGCTATACCAAAAATACATTTTGCTTTCACTGTCGTTATACTGTTGATACTTAATACCGAGTTTGGTCTGATTTGGATAATTCCTTGACCCTATGAAAAAGAACTATTTTTAAAATTCGCAAAAATCGCCATTCGAGAAATTCGCAAAATTCCGTATGAGAACCCAATTTTTTCGGAGGCAAGCTGTACCATTTTTTTGCTTTACACTCTCAATACACTGATGATACTACATACCGAGTTTGGTTTGATTTGGACAACTCCTTGACCCGATGAAAAAGAATTATTTTTAAAATTCTCAAATATTCGCAATTCGCGAAATTCGCAAAATTCCGTATGAAAACCCATTTTTTCCTGGGCAAACTATACCCAAAATACTCTTTGCTTTACACTGTTTTTACACTGGTTATACTCAATGCCGAGTTTGGTTTGATTTGGACAAATCCTTGACCCGATGAAATAGAATTATTTTTAAAATTCTCAAAATTCGCAATTCGGCAAATTCGCAAAATTCCGCATGAAAACCCATTTTTTTCCCAGGCAAGCTATACCAACAACTTTTTTCCTCTGCAGTCTCATTACACTGGTGATACTCCATGCCGAGTTTGGTTAGATTTGGACAACTCGTTAACCCGGTGAAAAATTCCTTTTTCGCAAAGTTCAAAAAGTTCCGTTTGAAATTCTATCTTTTTTGCTTGGCAAGCTATACCAAAAATAGATTTTGCTTTCACTGTCGTTATACTGTTGATACTTAATACCGAGTTTGGTCTGATTTGGATAATTCCTTGACCCTATGAAAAAGAATTAAATTTAAATTCTCAAATATTCGCAATTCGCGAAATTCGCAAAATTCCGTATGAAAACCCATTTTTTCCTGGGCAAACTATACCCAAAAAACTCTTTGCTTTACACTGTTATTACACTGGTTATACTCAATGCCGAGTTTGGTTTGATTTGGACAAATCCTTGACCCGATGAAAAAGAATTATTTTTAAAATTCTCAAATATTCGCAATTCGCGAAATTCGCAAAATTCCGTATGAAAACCCATTTTTTCCTGGGCAAACTATACCCAAAAAACTCTTTGCTTTACACTGTTATTACACTGGTTATACTCAATGCCGAGTTTGGTTTGATTTGGACAAATCCTTGACCCGATGAAAAAGAATTATTTTTAAAATTCTCAAAACTCGCAATTCGGCAAATTCGCAAAATTCCGCATGAAAACCCATTTTTTTCCCAGGCAAGCTATACCAACAACTTTTTTCCTCTGCAGTCTCATTACACTGGTGATACTCCATGCCGAGTTTGGTTAGATTTGGACAACTCGTTAACCCGGTGAAAAATTCCTTTTTCGCAAAATTCAAAAAGTTCCGTTTGAAATTCTATCTTTTTTGCTTGGCAAGCTATACCAAAAATAGATTTTGCTTTCACTGTCTTTATACTGTTGATACTTAATACCGAGTTTGGTCTGATTTGGATAATTCCTTGACCCTATGAAAAAGAACTATTTTTAAAATTCGCAAAAATCGCCATTCGAGAAATTCGCGAAATTCCGTATGAGAACCCAACGTTTTTCGTAGGCAAGCTCTACCAATTTTCTTTGCTTTACACTCTCATAACACTGGTTATACTCAATACCGAGTTTGGTTTGATTTGGACTACTCCTTGACCCAATGAAGAAGAATTTTTTTTAAAAGTCTCAAAAATTCGCAATTCGCGAAATTCGCGAAATCCCTCATGAAGACCCATTTTTTCCTAGGCAAGCTATACCAACAAATTTTTTACTTTGCACTCTCATTACACTGGTGATATTCCATACCGAGTTTGGTTAGATTTGGACAACTCCTTAACCCGGTGAAAAAGACCTATTTTAAAATTCCTTTTTCGCAAAATTCAAAAAGTTCCGTATGGAATTCTAACTTTTTTGCTGGGCAAGCTATACCACAAATGCTTTTTGCTTTACACTGTCGCTATACTGTTGATACTCAATACCGAGAAATTCGCAAAATTCCGTATGAGAACCCAACTTTTTTCCTAGGCAAGCTATACCAACAACTTTTTTGCTTTACAATCTCATTACAATGGTCATACTCAATACCGATTTTGGTTTGATTTGGACAACTCCTTGACCCGGTGAAAAAGAATTATTTTTCAAAATTCTCAAAATTCGCAATTCGCGAAATTCGCAAAATTCTGCATGAAAACCCATTTTTTTCCTAGGCAAGCTATACCAACAACTTTTTTGCTTTGCACTCTCATTACACTGGTGATACTCTATACCGAGTTTGTTTTGATTTGGATAATTCCTTAACCCGGTGAAAAAGACCTATTTTTAAAATTCCTTTTTCGCAAAATTCAGAAAGTTCCGTATGAAATTCTAACTTTTTTGCTGGGCAAGCTATACCACAAATGCTTTTTGCTTTACACTGTCGTTATACTGTTGATACTCAATACCGAGTTTGGTTTGATTTGGATAACTCCTTGACCCTATGAAAAAGAACTATTTTTAAATTTCGCAAAAATTGGCAATTCAAGAAACTCGCAAAATTCCGTATGAGAACCCAACTTTTTTCCTAGGCAAGCTCTACCATTTTTTTGCTTTACACTCTAATTAAACTGGTCTTACTCAATACCGAGTTTGGTTTGATTTGGAAAACATCTTGACCCTGTGAAAAAGAATAATTTTTCAAAATTCTCAAAATTCGCAATTCGCGAAATTCGCAAAATACTTCATGAAAACCCATTTTTTTCCTAGGCACACTGTTGATACTCAATACCGAGTTTGGTTTGATTTGGATAATTCCTTGAGCCTATGAGAAAGAACTATTTTCAAAACTCGCAAAAGTTCGCCAATCGCGAAATTGGCAAAATTCCGTATGAGAACCCAACATTTTTCGTAGGCAAGCTCTACAAATTTTCTTTGCTTTACACTCTCAATACACTGGTTATACTCAATACCGAGTATGGTTTGGTTTGGACAACTCCTTGACCCGATGAATAAGAATTTTTTTTAAAATTCTCAAAAATTCGCAATTCGCGAAATTCGGGAAATTCCGCATGAAAACCCATTTTTCATCCTAGGCAAGCTATACCAACAACTTTTTTGCTTTGCACTCTCAATACACTGGTGATATTCCATACCGAGTTCGGTTAGATTTGGACAAATCCTTAACCCGTTGAAAAAGGCCTATTTTTGAAATTCCTTTTTCGCAAAATTCAAAAAGTTCCCTATGAAATTCTAACTTTTTTGCAGGGCAAGCTATACCACAAATGCTTTCTGCTTTACACTGTCGTTATACTGTTGATACTCAATACCGAGTTTGGTTTGATTTGGATAACTCCTTGACCCTATGAAAAAGAACTACTTTTAAATTTCGCAAACTTTGGCAATTCAAGAAATTCGCAAAATTCCGTATGAGAACCCAAATTTTTTCCTAGACAAGCTCTACCATTTTTTTGCTTTACCCTCTAATTACACTGGTCATACTCAATACCGAGTTTGGTTTGATTTGGACAACTCCTTGACCCGGTGAAAAAGAATAATTTTTCAAGATTCGCAATTCGCAAAATTCGCAAAATTCTGCATGAAAACCCATTTTTTTTCCTAGGCAAGCTATACCAACAACTTTTTTGCTTTGCACTCTCATTACACTGGTGGTACTCCATACCGAGTTCGGTTAGATTTAGACAACTCCTTAACCCCGTGAAAAAGACCTATTTTTGATATTCCTTTTTCGCAAAATTCAAAAAGTTCCGTATGAGATTCTAACTTTTTTGCTTGGCAAGCTATACCACAAATACATTTTGCTTTACACTGTCGTTATACTGTTGATACTCAGTACCGAGTTTGGCTTGATTTGGATACTTCCTTGACCCTATGAAAAAGCACTATTTTTAAAATTCGAAGAAATTCGCCATTCGCGAGATTCGCAAAATTCCGTATGAGAACCCAACTTTTTTCGTAGGCAAGCTCTACCAATTTTTTTTTGCTTTACACTCTCATAACACTGGTTATACTCAATACCGAGTTTGGTTTTAATTTGGACAACTCCTTGACCCGAGGAAAAAGAATTATTTTTAAAATTTTCAAAAATTCGCAATTCGCGAAATTCGCGAAATTCCGCATGAAAACCCATTTTTCTTCCTAGGCAAGCTATACCAACAACTTTTTTGCTTTGCACTCTCAATACACTGGTGATATTCCATACCGAGTTCGTTTAGATTCGGACAAATCCTTAAACCGGTGAAAAAGGCCTATTCTTAAAATTCCTTTTTTGCAAAATTCAAAAAGTTCCGTATGAAATTCTAACTTTTTTGCAGGGCAAGCTATACCACAAATGCTTTCTGCTTTACACTGTCGTTATACTTTTGATACTCAATACCGAGTTTGGTTTGATTTGGATAACTCCTTGACCCTATGAAAAAGAACTATTTTTAAATTTCGCAAAATTTGGCAATTCAAGAAATTCGCAAAATTCCGTCTGAGAACCCAAATTTTTTCCTAGGCAAGCTCTACCATTTTTTTGCTTTACCCTCTAATTACACTGGTCATACTCAATACCGAGTTTGGTTTGATTTGGACAACTCCTTGACCCGGTGAAAAAGAATAATTTTTCAAAATTCTCAAAATTCGCAATTCGCAAAATTCGCAAAATTCTGCATGAAAACCCATTTTTTTTCCTAGGCAAGCTATACCAACAACTTTTTTGCTTTGCACTCTCATTACACTGGTGGTACTCCATACCGAGTTCGGTTAGATTTGGACAACTCCTTAACCCGGTGAAAAAGACCTATTTTTGAAATTACTTTTTCGAAAAATTCAAAAAGCTCCGTATGAAATTCTAACTTTTTTGCTTGGCAAGCTATACCACAAATACATTTTGCTTTACACTGTCATTATACTGTTGATACTCAATACCGAGTTTGGAATTATTTGGATAATTCCTTGACCCTATAAAAAAGCACTATTTTTATAATTCGCAGAAATTCGCCATTCGCGAGATTCGCAAAATTCCGTATGAGAACCCAACTTTTATCGTAGGCAAGGTCTACCAATTTTCTTTGCTTTACACTCTCAATACACTGGTTATACTCAATACCGAGTTTGGTTTGATTTGGACAACTCCTTGACCCGATGAAAAAAAATTATTTTTAAAAGTCTCAAAAATTCGCAATTCGCAAAATTCGCGAAATTCCGCATGAAAACCTTTTTTCCTAGGCAAGCTATACCAACAACTTTTATACTTTGCACTCTCATTACAATGGTGATATTCCATACCGAGTTCGGTTAGATTCGGACAAACCCTTAACCCGGTGAAAAAGACCTATTTTTAAAATTCCTTTTTTGCAAAATTCAAAAAGTTCCGTATGAAATTCTAACTTTTTTGCTGTGCAAGGTAAACCACAAATGCTTTTTGCTTTACACTGTCGTTAAACTGTTGATACTCAATACCGAGTTTGGTTTGATTTGGATAACTCCTTGACCCTATGAAAAAGAACTATTTTTAAATTTCGCAAAAATTCGCAATTCAAGAAATTCGCAAAATTCCGTATGAGAACCCAACTTTTTTCCTAGGCAAGCTCTACCATTTTTTTTGCTTTACACTCCAATTACACTGGTCATAATCAATACCGAGTTTGGTTTCATTTGGAGAACTCTTTGACCCGGTGGAACAGAATTATTTTTCAAAATTCTCAAAATTCGCAATTCGCGAAATTCGCAAAATTCTGAATGAAAACCCATTTCTTTCCTAGGCAAGCTATAACAACAACTTTTTTGCTTTGCACTCTCATTACACTGGTGATACTCCATACCGAGTTCGGTTAGATTTGGACAACTCCTTAACCCGGTGAAAAAGACCTATTTTTAAAATTCCTTTTTCGCAAAATTCAAAACGTTCCGTATGAAATTCTAACTTATTTGCTGGGCAAGCTATACCACAAATACTTTTTGCTTTACACTGTCGTTATACGTTTGATACTCAATACCGAGTTTGCTTTGATTTGGATAACTCCTTGACCCTATGAAAAAGAACTATTTTTAAAATTCGCAATTCGCGAAATTCGCAAAATTCCGTATGAGAACCCAACTTTTTTTCCTAGGCAAGCTCTACCATTTTTTTTTGCTTTACACTCCAATTACACTGTGGTCATAATCAATACCGAGTTTGGTTTGATTTGGACAACTCTTTGACCCGGTGAAACAGAATTATTTTTCAAAATTCTCAAAATTCGCAATTCGCGAAATTCGCAAAATTCTGAATGAAAACCCATTTCTTTCGTAGGCAAGCTATAACAACAACTTTTTTGCTCTGCACTCTCATTACACTGGTGATACTCCATGCCGCGTTTGGTTTGATTTGGACAACTCCTTAACACGGTGAAAAAGACCTATTTTTAAAATTCCTTTTTCGCAAAGTTCAAAAAATTCCCTATGAAATTCTAACTATTTTACTGGGCAAGCTATAGCTCAAATACTTTTTGCTTTACACTGTCGTTATACTGCCGATACTCAATACCGAGTTTGCTTTGATTTGGATAACTCCTTAACCCTATGAAAAATAACTATTTTTAAAATTCGCAATTCGCGAAATTCGCAAAATTCTGAATGAAAACCCATTTCTTTCCTAGGCAAGCTATAACAACAACTTTTTTGCTTTGCACTCTCATTACACTGGTGATACTCCATACCGCGTTTGGTTTGATTTGGACAACTCCTTAACACGGTGAAAAAGACCTATTTTTAAAATTCCTTTTTCGCAAAGTTCAAAAAATTCCCTATGAAATTCTAACTATTTTACTGGGCAAGCTATAGCTCAAATACTTTTTGCTTTACACTGTCGTTATACTGTTGATACTCAATGCCGAGTTTGGTTTGATTTGGATAACTCCTTGGTTCTATGAAAAAGAACTAACTTTAAAACTCCTTTTTCGCGAAATTCAAAAAGTTCCGTATGAAAAACTAATTTTTTTCCCGGACAAGGTATAGCATTTTTTTGCTTTACACTCACATTACACTGGTGATACTGCAAACCGAGTTTGGTTTGATTTGGACAACTCCTTGACCCGATGAAAAAGAATTATTTTAAAAATTCGCAAAAATTCGCAATTCGCGAAATTCGCAAAATTCCGCATGAGAACCCAACTTTTTTCCTAGGCAAGCTCTACCAAATTTTTTGGCTTACACTCTCATTACACTGGTGAAACTCCATACCGCGTTTGGTTTGATTTGGACAACTCCTTAACGCGATGAAAAAGACCTTTTTTTAAAATTACTTTTTCGCGAAATTCAAAAAGTTCTGTATGAAATACTAACTTTTTTCCGAACAGGGTTTACCAATTTTTTTTGCTTTACACTCTCATTACATTGGTGATACTGCATAACGAGTTCGGTTTGATTTGGACAACTCCTTGACCCGATGAAAAAGAATTATTTATAAAATTTTCAAAAATTCGCAATTCGAGAAATTCGCAGAATTCGGTATGAAAACCCAATTTTTTTCTTAAGCAAGCTCTACAATTTTTTTTTTGCTTTACACTCTCATTACACTGGTGATACTGCATACCGAGTTTGGTTAGATTTGGACAATTCCTTAACACGGTGAAAAACACCTATTTGTAAAATTCCTTTTTCGAAAATTCAAAAGGTTCCGTATGAAATTCTAACTTTTTTGCTGGGCAAGCTATACCACAAATCCTTTTTGCTTTACACTGTGGGTATACTGTTGATACTCAATACCGAGTTTGGTTTGATTTGGATACCTCCTTGACCCTATGAAAAAGAACTATTTTTAAATTTCGTAAAAATTCGGAATTCGCGAAATTCGCAAAATTCCGTATGAGAACCCAACTTTTTTCCTAGGCTAGCTCTACCTTTTTTTGTGCTTTACACTTTCATTACACTGGTTATAATCAATACCGAGTTTGGTTTGATTTGGACAACTCCTTGACCCGATGAAAAATAATTATTTTTAAAATTCTCATAAATTCGCATTTCTCGCAATTCACAAAATTCCGCATGAAAACCCATTTTTTCCTAGGCAAGCTATACCAACAACTTTTTTGCGTTGCACTCTCATTACACTGGTGATACTCCATACCGAGTTTGGTTAGATTTGGACAACTCCTTAGCCCGGTGAAAAAGACCGATTTTTAAAATTCAATTTTCGCAAAATTCAAAAAGTTCCGTATGAAATTCTAACTTTTTTGCTGGGCAAGCTATACCACAAACACTTTTTGCTTAACACTTAGGTAGGTTATACTGTTGATACTCAATACCGAGTTTGGTTTGCTTTGGATAACATCTTGACTCTATGAAAAAGAACTATTTTGAAAAATCACAAAAATTCGCAATTCGCGAAATTCGCAAAATTCCGTATGAGAACCCAACTTTTTTCCATGGGCAAGCTCTAACAATACATTTTTTTGCTTTACACTCTCATTACACTGATTATACTCAATACCGAGTTTGGATTGATTTGGACAGATCCTTGACCCGATGAAAAGGAATTATTTTTAAAATTCTCGAAAATTCGCAATTCACGAAATTCGCAAAATTCCGCATGAAAACCAATTTTTTTCCGAGGCAATTCATACCAACAATTTTTTCGCTTTGCACTCTCATTACACTGCTGATACTGCATACCGAGTTTGGTTTCATTTGGACAACTCCTTGACCCGATGAAAAAGAATTATTTTTAAATTTCTCAAAAATTCGCAATTCGCGGAATTCGCAAAATTCGGTATGAAAACCCAATTTTTTTCCTAAGCAAGCTCTACAAATCTTTTCTTGCTTTACACTCTCATTACACTAGTAATACTGCATACCGAGTTTGGTTTGATTTGGACAACTCCTTGACCCGATGAAAAAGAATTATTCTTAAAAATTCTCAAAAATTCGCAATTCGCGAAATGCGCAAAATTCGGTATGAAAACCCAATTTTTTTCCTAAGCAAGCTCTACAAATCTTTTCTTGCTTTACACTCTCATTACACTAGTGATACTGCATACCGAGTTTGGTTAGATTTGGACAGCTCCTTAACCCGGTGACAAAGACCTAATTTTAAAATTCCTTTTTCGCAAAATTGAAAAAATTCCGTATGAAAATCTAACTATTTTGCCGGGCAAGCCATAGCCCAAATACTTTTGCTCTACACTGTCGTAATACTTTTGATACTCAATGCCGAGTTTGGTTTGATTTGGATAACTCCTTGACCCTATGAAAAAGAACTATTTTTAAAATTCTCAAAAGTTCGCAATTCGTGAAATTTGAAAAACTCCGTAAGAAAAACCAATTTTCTATACAAGAAATAGTTTTTGCTTTATACTATCATTAGAATTGTTATACTCAACACCGAGTTTGGTTCGATTTGGACAACTTCTTGACCCGATGAAAAAGAATTATTTTTAAAACTCCTTTTTCCCGAAATTCAAAAAGTTCTGTATGAAAAACTAATTTTATTCCCGGACAAGGTATAGCAATTTTTTTTTGCTTCACACTCTCATTACACTGGTGATACTGCATACCGAGTTTGGTTTGATTTGGACAACTCTTGACCCGATGAAAAAGAATTATTTTTAAAATTCTCAAAAATTCGCAATTCGCGAAATTCGCAAAATTCCGCATGAAAACCCATTTTTTTCCTAGGCAAGCTATACCAACAACTTTTTTGCTTAGCACTCTCATTACACTGGTGATACTCCACACCGAGTTTGGTTAGATTTGGACAACTCCTTAAACCGTTGAAAGAGACCTATTTTTAAAATTCCTTTTTCGCAAAATTCAAAAAGTTCCTTATGAAATTCTCACTTTTTTGCAGGGCAAGCTATACCACAAATACTTTTTGCTTTACACTGTCGTTACACTGTTGATACTCAATACCGAGTTTGGTTTGATTTGGATACCTCCTTGACCCTATGAAAAAGAACTATTTTTAAATTTCGCAAAAATTCGCAATTCGCGAAATTCGAAAAATTCCGTATGAGAACGCAACTTTTTTCCTAGGCAAGCTCTACCAAATTTTTTTTTTGCTTTATACTCTCATTACACTGGTTATACTCAATACCGAGTCTGGTTTGATTTGGAAAACTCCTTGACCCGATGAAAAAGAATTATTTTTGAAATTCTCAAAAATTCGCACTTCGCGAATTTCACAAAACTCCGCATGAAAACCAATTTTTTTCCTAGGCAAGTTATACCAACAACTTTTTCGCTTTGCCCTCTCATTACACTGGTGATACTCCATACCGAGTTTGGTTAGATTTCGAAAACTCCTTAACCCGGTGAAAGAGACCTATTTTTAAAATTCTTTTTTCGCAAAATTTAAAAAGTTCCTTATGAAATTCTAATTTTTTTGCAGGGCAAGCTATACCACAAATACTTTTTGCTTTACACTGTCGTTACACTGTTGATACTCAATACTGAGTTTGGTTTGATTTGGATACCTCCTTGACCCTATGAAAAAGAACTGTTTTTAAATTTCGCAAAAATTCGCAATTCGCGAAATTCTTAAAATTCCGTATGAGAACGCAACTTTTTTTCCTAGGCAAGCTCTACCAAAATTTTTTTTGCTTTACACTCTCATTACACTGATTATACTCAATACCGAGTCTGGTTTGATTTGGACAACTCCTTGACCCGATGAAAAAGAATTATTTTTAAAATTAACAAAACTCCGCATGAAAACCAATTTTTTTTTGCTAGGCAAGGTATACCAACAACTTTTTCGCTTTGCACTCTCATTACACTGGTAATACTCCATACCGAGTTTGGTTAGATTTGGACAACTCCTTAACCGGGTGAAAGAGACCTATTTTTAAAATTCCTTTTTCGCAAAATTCAAAAAGTTCCTTATGAAATTTTAACTTTTTTGATGGGCAAGCTATACCACAAATACTTTTCGCTTTACACTGTAGTTATACTGTTGATACTCAATACCGAGTTGGGTTTGATTTGGATAACTCCTTGACCCTATGAAAAAGAACTATTTTTAAATTTCGCAAAAATTCGCAATTCGCGAAATTCGAAAAATTCCGTATGAGAACGCAACTTTTTTCCTAGGCAAGCTCTACCAAATTTTTTTTTTGCTTTATACTCTCATTACACTGGTTATACTCAATACCGAGTCTGGTTTGATTTGGAAAACTCCTTGACCCGATGAAAAAGAAATTTTTTTGAAATTCTCAAAAATTCGCACTTCGCGAAATTCACAAAACTCCGCATGAAAACCAATTTTTTTCCTAGGCAAGTTATACCAACAACTTTTTCGCTTTGCCCTCTCATTACACTGGTGATACTCCATACCGAGTTTGGTTAGATTTCGACAACTCCTTAACCCGGTGAAAGAGACCTATTTTTAAAATTCCTTTTTCGCAAAATTCAAAAAGTTCCTTATGAAATTCTAACTTTTTTGCAGGGCAAGCTATACCACAAATACTTTTTGCTTTACACTGTCGTTACACTGTTGATACTCAATACTGAGTTTGGTTTGATTTGGATACCTCCTTGACCCTATGAAAAAGAACTGTTTTTAAATTTCGCAAAAATTCGCAATTCGCGAAATTCTTAAAATTCCGTATGAGAACGCAACTTTTTTTCCTAGGCAAGCTCTACCAAAATTTTTTTGCTTTACACTCACTACACTGATTATACTCAATACCGAGTCTGGTTTGATTTGGACAACTCCTTGACCCGATGAAAAAGAATTATTTTTAAAATTAACAAAACTCCGCATGAAAACCAATTTTTTTTGCTAGACAAGGTATACCAACAACTTTTTCGCTTTGCACTCTCATTACACTGGCAATACTCCATACCGAGTTTGGTTAGATTTGGACAACTCCTTAACCCGGTGAAAGAGACCTATTTTTAAAATTCCCTTTTCGCAAAATTCAGAAAGTTCCTTATGAAATTCTAACTTTTTTGCAGGGCAAGCTATACCACAAATACTTTTCACTTTACACTGTAGTTATACTGTTGATACTCAATACCGAGTTGGGTTTGATTTGGATAACTCCTTGACCCTATGAAAAAGAACTAATTTTAAAACTCCTTTTTCGCGAAATTCAAAAAGTTCCGTATGAAAAACTAACTTTTTTCCCGATAAGGTATAGCATTTTTTTGCTTTACACTCTCATTACACCGGTGATACTGCATACCGAGTTTGGTTTGGTTTGGACAACTACTTGACCCGATGAAAAAGAATTATTTTTAAAATTCGCAAAAATTCGCAGTTCGCGAAATTCGCAAAATTCCGCATGAAAATCGA
Source organism: Convolutriloba macropyga (assembly GCF_964194025.1). Taxonomy (NCBI): domain Eukaryota; kingdom Metazoa; phylum Xenacoelomorpha; order Acoela; family Convolutidae; genus Convolutriloba; species Convolutriloba macropyga. The sequence goes on from NC_134474.1 coordinate 23,724,948, forward strand.
TTTTTTCCTAGGCAAGCTATAAAAACATCTTTTTTGCTTTGCACTCTCATTACACTGGTGATACTCCATACCCAGTTTGGTTAGATTTGGACAACTCCTTAACCCGCTGAAAAAGACCTATTTTTAAAATTCCTTTTTCGCAAAATTTAAAAAGGAGTTTGCCTAGGAAAAAAATTGCGTTCTCATACGGAATTTTTCGAATTTCGCGAATTGCGAATTTTTGCGAAATTTAAAAATAGTTCTTTTTCATAGGGTCAAGGAGGTATCCAAATCAAACCAAACTCGGTATTGAGTATCAACAGTGTAACGACAGTGTAAAGCAAAAAGTATTTGTGGTATAGCTTGCCCTGCAAAAAAGTAAGAATTTCATAAGGAACTTTTTGAATTTTGCGAAAAAGGAACCTTAAAAATAGGTCTCTTTCACCGGGTTAAGGAGTTGTCCAAATCTAACCAAACTCGGTATGGAGTATCACCAGTGTAATGAGAGTGCAAATCAATAAAGATGTTTTTATAGCTTGCCTAGGAAAAAATGGATTTTCATGCGGAATTTTGCGAATTTCGCGAACTGCGAATTTTTGCGAATTTTAAAAATAATTGTTTTTCATCGGGTCAAGGAGTTGTCCAAACCAAACCAAACCCGGTATGCAGTATCACCGGTGTAATGAGAGTGTAAAACAAAAAAATTGCTATACCTTATCGGGATAGCAATTCTAACATTTTTGCTGGGCGAGGTATACCACAAATACTTTTTGCTTTACACTGTCATTATATAGTTGATACTCAATACGGAGATTGGTTTCATTTGGATAACATCTTGACCCTATGAAAAAGAACTATTTTTAAATTTCGCAAAAATTCGCAATCCGCGAAATTCGCAAAACTTCGTATAAGAACCCAACTTTTTTGCAGGGCAAGCTATACCACAAATACTTTTTGCTTTACACTGTCGTTACACTGTTGATACTCAATGCTGAGTTTGGTTTGATTTGGATACCTCCTTGACCCTATGAAAAAGAACTGTTTTTAAATTTTGCAAAAATTCGCAATTCGCGAAATTCTTAAAATTCCGTATGAGAACGCAACTTTTTTTCCTGGGCAAGCTCTACCAAAATTTTTTTGCTTTACACTCACTACACTGATTATACTCAATACCGAGTCTGGTTTGATTTGGACAACTCCTTGACCCGATGAAAAAGAATTATTTTTAAAATTAACAAAACTCCGCATGAAGACCAATTTTTTTTTGCTAGGCAAGGTATACCAACAACTTTTTCGCTTTGCACTCTCATTACACCGGTAATACTCCATACCGAGTTTGGTTAGATTTGGACAACTCCTTAACCCGGTGAAAGAGACCTATTTTTAAAATTCCCTTTTCGCAAAATTCAGAAAGTTGCTTATGAAATTTTAACTTTTTTGATGGGCAAGCTATACCACAAATACTTTTCACTTTACACTGTAGTTATACTGTTGATACTCAATACCGAGTTGGGTTTGATTTGGATAACTCCTTGACCCTATGAAAAAGAACTAATTTTAAAACTCATTTTTCGCGAAATTCAAAAAGTTCCGTATGAAAAACTAACTTTTTTCCCCGATAAGGTATAGCATTTTTTTGCTTTGCACTCTCATTACACCGGTGATACTGCATAACGAGTTTGGTTTGGTTTGGACAACTCCTTGACCCGATGAAAAAGAATTATTTTTAAAATTCGCAAAAATTCGCAGTTCGCGAAATTCGCAAAATTCCGCATGAAAATCCATTTTTTCCTAGGCAAGCTATAAAAACATCTTTTTTGCTTTGCACTCTCATTACACTGGTGATACTCCATACCGAGTTTGGTTAGATTTGGACAACTCCTTAACCCGTTGAAAAAGACCTATTTTTAAAATTCCTTTTTCGCAAAATTTAAAAAGGAGTTAAAAAATTTTGGTAGAGCTTGCCTAGGAAAAAAGTTGCGTTCTCATACGGAATTTTTCGAATTTCGCGAATTGCGAATTTTTGCGAAATTTAAAAAAAGTTCTTTTTCATAGGGTCAAGGAGGTATCCAAATCAAACCAAACTCGGTATTGAGTATCAACAGTGTAACGACAGTGTAAAGCAAAAAGTATTTGTGGTATAGCTTGCCCTGCAAAAAAGTTAGAATTTCATAAGGAACTTTTTGAATTTTGCGAAAAAGGAACTTTAAAAATAGGTCTCTTTCACCGGGTTAAGGAGTTGTCCAAATCTAACCAAACTCGGTATGGAGTATCACCAGTGTAATGAGAGTGCAAATCAATAAAGATGTTTTTATAGCTTGCCTAGGAAAAAATGGATTTTCATGCTGAATTTTGCGAATTTCGCGAACTGCGAATTTTTGCGAATTTTAAAAATAATTCTTTTTCATCGGGTCAAGGAGTTGTCCAAACCAAACCAAACCCGGTATGCAGTATCACCGGTGTAATGAGAGTGTAAAGCAAAAAAATTGCTATACCTTATCGGGATAGCAATTCTAACATTTTTGCTGGGCGAGGTATACCACAAATACTTTTTGATTTACACTGTCATTATACAGTTGATACTCAATACGGAGATTGGTTTCATTTGGATAACATCTTGACCCTATGAAAAAGAACTATTTTTAAATTTCGCAAAAATTCGCAATCCGCGAAATTCGCAAAATTTCGTATAAGAACCCAACTTTCTTCCTTGGCACGCTCTACCAAAATTTTTTTGCTTTACACTCTCAATACACTGGTTATACTCAATACCTAGTCTGGTTTCATTTGGACAACTCCTTGAACCGATGAAAAAAATTGTTTTTAAAATTCTCAAAAATTCGCACTTCGCGAAATTCACAAAATTTCGCATGAAAACCAATTTTTTTTTCCTAGGCAAGTTATTCCAACAACTTTTTCGCTTTGCACTTTCATTACACTGGTGATACTCCATACCGAGTTTGGTTAGATTTGGACAACTCCTTAACCCGGTGAAATAGACCTTTTTTAAAATTCCTTTTTCGCAAAGTTCAAAAAATTCCCTTTGAAATTCTAACTATTTTACTGGGCAAGCTATAGCTCAAATACTTTTTGCTTTACACTGTCGTTATACTGTTGATACTCAATGCCGAGTTTGGTTTGATTTGGATAACTCCTTGGCTCTATGAAAAAGAACTAACTTTAAAACTCCTTTTTCGCGAAATTCAAAAAGTTCCGTATGAAAAACTAATTTTTTTCCCGGACAAGGTATAGCATTTTTTTGCTTTACACTCACATTACACTGGTGATACTGCAAACCGAGTTTGGTTTGATTTGGACAACTCCTTGACCCGATGAAAAAGAATTATTTTAAAAATTCTCAAAAATTCGCAGTTCGCGAAATTCGCAAAATTCCGCATGAGAAACCAGTTTTTTCCTAGGCAAGCTATAACAACAAATTTTTTGCTTTGCACTCTCATTACACTGGTGATACTCCATACCGAGTTTGGTTAGATTTGGACAACTCCTTAATCCGGTGAAAAAGACCTATTTTTAAAACTCCTTTTTCGCAAAATTCAAAAAGTTCCGTATGAAATTCTAACATTTTTGCTGGGCGAGCTATACCACAAATACTTTTTGCTTTACACTGTCATTATACAGTTGATACTCAAAACCGAGTTTGCTTTGATTTGGATAACATCTTGACCCTATGAAAAAGAACTATTTTTAAATTTCGCAAAAATTCGCAATTCGCGAAATTCGCAAAGTTCCGTATAAGAAACCAACTTATTTCCTAGGCAAGCTCTACCAAAATTTTTTTGCTTTACACTCTCAATACACGTGTTATACTCAATACAGAGTCTGGTTCGATTTGGACAACTTCTTGACCCGATGAAAAAGTATTATTTTTAAAATTCTCAAAAATTTGCACTTCGCAAAATTCACAAAATTCCGCTTGAAAACCAATTTTTTTTTCCTAGGCAAGTTATACCAACAACTTTTTCGCTTTGCACTCTCATTACACTGGAGATACTCCATACCGAGTTTGGTTAGATTCGGAGAACTCCTTAAACCGTTGAAAAAGACCTATTTTTAAAATTCATTTTTCGCAAAGTTCAAAAAGTTCCTTATGGAATTCTAACTTTTTTCCGGACAAAGTATACCAATTTTTTTTGCTTTACACTCTCATTTCACTGGTGATACTGCATACCGAGTTTGGATTGATTTGGACAACTCCTTGACCCGATGAAAACCAATTTTTTTAAAATTCTCAAAAATTCTCAATCCGCGAAATTCGCGAAATTCCGTATGAAAACCCAATTTTTTTCCTACGCAAGCTATACCAACAATTCTTTTTGCTTTACACTCTTATTACACTGGTGATACTCCATACCGAGTTTGGTTAGATTTGGACAACTCCTTGACCCGATGAAAATGAATTTTTTTAAAAATTTTCAAAAACTCGCAATTCGCGAAGTTCGCAAAATTCCGTATGAAAACCCATTTTTTTCCTAGGCAAGCTATACCAACAAATTTTTTGTTTTGCACTCCCATTACACTGGTGATACTCCACACCGAGTTTGGTTAGATTTGGACAACTCCTTAACCCAATGAAAAAGACTTTTTTTTAAAATTCTTTTTTCGCCAAATTCAAAAACATTTTTCCGGACAAGGTATACCTTTTTTTGCGTTAGGCTCTCATTACACTGGTGATACTGCATACGGAGTTTGGTTTGATTTGGACAACTCCTTGACCCGATGAAAAAGAATTGTTTTTAAAATTCTCAAAAATTCCCAATTCGCGAAAATCGCAAACTTCTGTATGAAAACCCAATTTTTTCCTAGGCAAGCTATACCAACAATTCTTTTTGCTTTACACTCTCATTACACTGGTGATACTCCATTCCGAGTTTGGTTTGATTTGGACAACTCCCTGACCCGATGAAAAAGAATTATTTTTAAAATTCTCAAAATTCGGAATTCGCGAAATTCGCAAAATTCCGTATGAAAACGAAATTTTTTCCTGGACGAGCTATACTAAGAATACTTTTTCCTTTACACTTTCATTATTCTGGTTATACTCAATGCCGAGTTTGGTTTTATTTGCACAACTCCTTAACCCGATGAAAAATAATTATTTTTAATATACTCAAAAATTCGCAATTCGCGAAATTTGCAACATTACACTGGTGATACTCCATACTGCGTTTGGTTTGATTTGGACAACTCCTTAACAAAATGAAAAAGACCTTTTTTTAAAATTCTTTTTTCGCGAAATTCATAAAGTTCCGTATGAAATACTAACATTTTTTCGGACAAGGTATACCAATTATTTGCGTTACGCTCTCGTTACACTGGTGATACTGCATACCGAGTTTGGTTTGATTTGGACAATTCCTTGACCCGATGAAAAAGAATTGTTTTTAAAATTCTCAAAAATTCCCAATTTGCGAAATTCGCAAAATTCTGTATGAAAACCCATTTTTTTCCTAGGCAAGCAATACCAAAAATTTTTTTGCTGTACACTCTCACTACACTGCTGATGCTCCATACCGCGTTTGGTTTGATTTGGACAACTCCTTAATCCGATGAAAAAGACCTTTTTTAAAGTTCTTTTTTCGCGAAATTCAAAAAGTTCCATATGAAATACTTAATTTATTTCCGGACAAGGTATACCAAATGTTTTTTTGCTCTACACTCTCATTACACTGGTGATACTCCGTACCGCGTTTGGTTTGATTTGGACAACTCCTTAACCCGGTGAAAAAGACCTATTTTTAAAATTCCTTTTTCGCAAAATTCAAAAAGTTTCGTATGAAAACCCAACTTTTTTCTTGGCAAGCTTTACAAAAACTACTTTTAGCTTTACACTTTCATTACACTGATGATACTCCATGCCTCGTTTGGTTAGATTTGGACAACTCCTTAACCCGGTGAAAAAGACCTAATTTTAAAATTCCTTTTTCGCAAAATTGAAAAAATTCCGTATGAAAATCTAACTATTTTGCCGGGCAAGCCATAGCCCAAATACTTTTACTCTACACTGTCGTAATACTTTTGATACTCAATGCCGAGTTTGGTTTGATTTGGATAACTCCTTGACCCTATGAAAAAGAACTATTTTTAAAATTCTCAAAAGTTCGCAATTCGTGAAATTTGCAAAACTCCGTAAGAAAAATTAATTTTCTATACAAAATATAGTTTTTGCTTTATTCTATCATTAGACTTGTTATACTCAACACCGAGTTTGGTTCGATTTGGACAACTTCTTGACCCGATGAAAAAGAATTATTTTTAAAACTCCTTTTTCCCGAAATTCAAAAAGTTCTGTATGAAAAACTAACTTTTTTCCCGGACAAGGTATAACAATTTTTTTTGCTTCACACTCTCATTACACTGGTGATACTGCATACCAAGTTTGGTTTGATTTGGACAACTCCTTGACCCGCTGAAAAAAAATTAAAATTCTCAAAAATTCGCAATTCGCGAAATTCTCAAAATTCCGTATGAAAACCCAACTTTTTCCTAGGCGCGCTCAACCAAAAATTTTTTTGCTTCACACTCTCATTACACTGGTGATACTCCATACCGAGTTTGGTTTGATTTGAACAACTCTCTGACCCGATGAAAAAGAATTATTTTTAAAACTCTCAAAATTCGCAATTCGCGAAATTTGCAAAATTCCGTATGAAAACGCAATTTTTTCCTGGACAAGCTATACTAAGAATACTTTTTCCTTTACACTTTCATTACACTGGTTATACTCAATACCGAGTTTGGTTTGATTTGCACAACTCTTGACCCAATGAAAAAGAATTATTTTTAAAATTCGCAAAAATTCGCTATTCGAGCAATTTGCAAAATTCCGTATGAGAACCCAACTTTTTTCCTAGGCAAGCTCTGCCAAAATTTTTTTGCTTTACACTCTCATTACACTGGTGATACTCCATACTGCGCTTGGTTTGATTTGGACAACTCCTTGACCCGATGAAAAAGACCTTTTTTTAAAATTCTTTTTTCGCGAAATTCACAAAGTTCCGTATGAAATACTAACATTTTTCCGGACAAGGTATACCAATTTTTTGCGTTACGCTCTCATTACACTGGTGATACTGCATACCGAGTTTGGTTTGATTTGGACAACTCCCTGACCCGATGAAAAAGAATTATTTTTAAAATTTTCAAAATTCGGAATTCGCGAAATTCGCAAAATTCCGTATGAAAACGCAATTTTTTTCCTGGACGAGCTATACTAAGAATAATTTTTCCTTTACACTTTCATTATTCTGGTTATAATCAATGCCGAGTTTGGTTTTATTTGCACAACTCCTTGACCCGATGAAAAAGAATTATTTTTAAAATTCGCTATTCGAGAAATTCGCAAAATTTCGTATGAGAGCCCAACCTTTTTCCTAGGCAAGCTCTACGAAAATTTTTTGCTTTACACTCTCATTACACTGGTGATACTCCATACTGCGTTTGGTTTGATTTGGACAACTCCTTAACCCGGTGAAAAAGACCTAATTTTAAAATTCCTTTTTCGCAAAATTGAAAAAATTCCGTATGAAAATCTAACTATTTTGCCGGGCAAGCCATAGCCCAAATACTTTTACTCTACACTGTCGTAATACTTTTGATACTCAATGCCGAGTTTGGTTTGATTTGGATAACTCCTTGACCCTATGAAAAAGAACTATTTTTAAAATTCTCAAAAGTTCGCAATTCGTGAAATTTGCAAAACTCCGTAAGAAAAATTAATTTTCTATACAAAATATAGTTTTTGCTTTATTCTATCATTAGACTTGTTATACTCAACACCGAGTTTGGTTCGATTTGGACAACTTCTTGACCCGATGAAAAAGAATTATTTTTAAAACTCCTTTTTCCCGAAATTCAAAAAGTTCTGTATGAAAAACTAACTTTTTTCCCGGTCAAGGTATAACAATTTTTTTTTGCTTCACACTCTCATTACACTGGTGATACTGCATACCGAGTTTGGTTTGATTTGGACAACTCCTTGACCCGCTGAAAAAAAATTAAAATTCTCAAAAATTCGCAATTCGCGAAATTCGCAAAATTCCGTATGAAAACCCAACTTTTTCCTAGGCGCGCTCAACCAAAAATTTTTTTGCTTCACACTCTCATTACACTGGTGATACTCCATACCGAGTTTGGTTTGATTTGAACAACTCTCTGACCCGATGAAAAAGAATTATTTTTAAAACTCTCAAAATTCGCAATTCGCGAAATTTGCAAAATTCCGTATGAAAACGCAATTTTTTCCTGGACAAGCTATACTAAGAATACTTTTTCCTTTACACTTTCATTACACTGGTTATACTCAATACCGAGTTTGGTTTGATTTGCACAACTCTTGACCCAATGAAAAAGAATTATTTTTAAAACTCCTTTTTCCCGAAATTCAAAAAGTTCTGTATGAAAAACTAACTTTTTTCCCGGACAAGGTATAACATTTTTTTTTTGCTTCACACTCTCATTACACTGGTGATACTGCATACCAAGTTTGGTTTGATTTGGACAACTCCTTGACCCGCTGAAAAAAAATTAAAATTCGCAAAAATTCGCAATTCGCGAAATTCGCAAAATTCCGTATGAAAACCCAACTTTTTCCTAGGCGCGCTCAACCAAAAATTTTTTTGCTTCACACTCTCATTACACTGGTGATACTCCATACCGAGTTTGGTTTGATTTGAACAACTCTCTGACCCGATGAAAAAGAATTATTTTTAAAACTCTCAAAATTCGCAATTCGCGAAATTTGCAAAATTCCGTATGAAAACGCAATTTTTTCCTGGACAAGCTATACTAAGAATACTTTTTCCTTTACACTTTCATTACACTGGTTATACTCAATACCGAGTTTGGTTTGATTTGCACAACTCTTGACCCAATGAAAAAGAATTATTTTTAAAACTCCTTTTTCCCGAAATTCAAAAAGTTCTGTATGAAAAACTAACTTTTTTCCCGGACAAGGTATAACAATTTTTTTTTGCTTCACACTCTCATTACACTGGTGATACTGCATACCAAGTTTGGTTTGATTTGGACAACTCCTTGACCCGCTGAAAAAAAATTAAAATTCGCAAAAATTCGCTATTCGAGCAATTTGCAAAATTCCGTATGAGAACCCAACTTTTTTCCTAGGCAAGCTCTGCCAAAATTTTTTTGCTTTACACTCTCATTACACTGGTGATACTCCATACTGCGCTTGGTCTGATTTGGACAACTCCTTGACCCGATGAAAAAGACCTTTTTTTAAAATTCTTTTTTCGCGAAATTCACAAAGTTCCGTATGAAATACTAACATTTTTCCGGACAAGGTATACCAATTTTTTGCGTTACGCTCTCATTACACTGGTGATACTGCATACCGAGTTTGGTTTGATTTGGACAACTCCCTGACCCGATGAAAAAGAATTATTTTTAAAATTCTCAAAATTCGGAATTCGCGAAATTCGCAAAATTCCGTATGAAAACGCAATTTTTTTCCTGGACGAGCTATACTAAGAATAATTTTTCCTTTACACTTTCATTATTCTGGTTATAATCAATGCCGAGTTTGGTTTTATTTGCACAACTCCTTGACCCGATGAAAAAGAATTATTTTTAAAATTCGCTATTCGAGAAATTCGCAAAATTTCGTATGAGAACCCAACCTTTTTCCTAGGCAAGCTCTACGAAAATTTTTTGCTTTACACTCTCATTACACTGGTGATACTCCATACTGCGTTTGGTTTGATTTGGACAACTCCTTAACCCAATGAAAAAGACCTTTTTTTAAAATTCTTTTTTCGCGAAATTCAAAAAGTTCCGTATGAAATACTAACATTTTTCCGGACAAGGTATACCAATTTTTTGCGTTACGCTCTCATTACACTGGTGATACTGCATACCGAGTTTGGTTTGATTTGGACAACTCCATGACCCGATGAAAAAGAATTGTTTTTAAAATTCTCAAAACTTTCCAATTTGCGAAATTTGAAAATTCTGTATGAAAACCCATTTTTTTTTCCTAGGCAAGCAATACCAAATTTTTTTTTGCTGTACACTCTCACTACACTGCTGATGCTCCATACCGCGTTTGGTTTGATTTGGACAACTCCTTAACCCGGTGAAAAAGACCTATTTTTGAAATTCCTTTTTCGCAAAATTCAAAAAGTTTCGTATGAAAACCAAACTTTTTTCTTGGCAAGCTATACAAAAACTACTTTTAGCTTTACACTTTCATTACACTGATGATACTCCATGCCTCGTTTGGTTAGATTTGGACAACTCCTTAACCCGGTGAGAAAGACCTAATTTTAAAATTCCTTTTTTCGCAAAATTGAAAAAATTCCGTATGAAAATCTAACTATTTTGCCGGGCAAGCCATAGGCCAAATACTTTTGCTCTACACTGTCGTAATACTTTTGATACTCAATGCCGAGTTTGGTTTGATTTGGATAACTCCTTGACCCTATGAAAAAGAACTATTTCTAAAATTCTCAAAAGTTCGCAATTCGTGAAATTTGCAAAACTCCGTAAGAAAAACCAATTCTCTATACAAAAAATAGTTTTTGCTTTATACAATCATTAGACTTGTTATACTCAACACCGATTTTGGTTCGATTTGGACAACTTCTTGACCCGATGAAAAAGAATTATTTTTAAAACTCCTTTTTCCCGAAATTCAAAAAGTTCTGTATGAAAAACTAACTTTTTTCCCGGACAAGGTATAGCAATTTTTTTGCTTCACACTCTCATTACACTGGTGATACTGCATACCGAGTTTGGTTTGATTTGGACAACTCCTTGACCCGCTGAAAAAAAAAATAAAATTCTCAAAAATTCGCAATTCGCGAAATTCGCAAAATTCCGTATGAAAACCCAACTTTTTCCTAGGCGCGCTCAACCAAAAATTTTTGTGCTTCACACTCTCATTACACTGATGATACTCCATACCGAGTTTGGTTTGATTTGGACAACTCCCTGACCTGATGAAAAAGAATTATTTTCAAAATTCTCAAAATTCGCAATTCGCGAAATTTGCAAAATTCCGTATGAAAACGCAATTTTTTCCTGGACAAGCTATACTAAGAATACTTTTTCCTTTACACTGTCATTACACTGGTTATACTCAATACCGAGTTTGGTTTGATTTGCACAACTCTTGACCCGATGAAAAAGAATTATTTTTAAAATTCGCAAAAATTCGCTATTCGAGAAATTTGCAAAATTCCGTATGAGAACCCAACTTTTTTCCTAGGCAAGCTCTGCCAAAATTTTTTTGCATTACACTCTCATTACACTGGTGATACTCCATACTGCGCTTGGTTTGATTTGGCAACTCCTTAACCCAATGAAAAAGACATTTTTTTTAAAACTATTTTTTCGCGAAATTCAAAAATTTCCGTATGAAATACTAACTTTTTTCCGGACAAGGTATACCAATTTTTTGCTTCACACTCTCATTACACTGATGATACTCCATACCGAGTTTGGTTTGATTTGGACAACTCCCTGACCTGATGAAAAAGAATTATTTTCAAAATTCTCAAAATTCGCAATTCGCGAAATTTGCAATATTCCGTATGAAAACGCAATTTTTTCCTGGACAAGCTATACTAAGAATACTTTTTCCTTTACACTGTCATTACACTGGTTATACTCAATACCGAGTTTGGTTTGACTTGCACAACTCTTGACCCGATGAAAAAGAAATTTTTTTAAAATTCGCAAAAATTCGCTATTCGAGAAATTCGCGAAATTCCGTATGAGAACCCAACTTTTTTCCTAGGCAAGCTCTGCCAAAATTTTTTTGCTTTACACTCTCTTTACACTGGTGATACTCCATACTGGGCTTGGTTTGATTTGGACAACTCCTTAACCCAATGAAAAAGACCTTTTTTTAAAATTCTTTTTTCGCGAAATTTTTTCCTAGGCAAGCTATACAAAAACTACTTTCAGCTTTACACTTTCATTACACTGACGATACTCCATGCCTCGTTTGGTTAGATTTGGACAACTCCTTAACCCGTTGAAAAAGACCTAATTTTAAAATTCCTTTTTCGCAAAATTCAAAAAGTTCCGTACGAAATTCTAACTATTTGCTTGGCAAGCTGTACCACAAATACTTTTTGCTTTACATTGTCATTATACTGTTGATACTCAATACCAAGTTTGGTTTGATTTGGATAACTCCTTGAAATGGTGAAAAGAACTATTTTTAAAGTTCGCAAAAATTTGCTATTCGCGAAATTCGCAAAATTTCGTATGAGACCCCAACTTTTTTCTTAGGCAAGCTCTACCAAAATTTTTTTGCTTTACACTCTCATTACACTGGTGATACTCCATATTGCGTTTGGTTTGATTTGGACAACTCCTTAACCCGATGAAAAAGACCTTTTTTTAAAATTCTTTTTTCGCGAAATTCAAAAAGTTCCGTATGAAATACTAACATTTCTCCGGACAAGGTAGACCATTTTTTTCGTTACGCTCTCATTACACTGGTGATACTGCGTACCGAGTTTGGTTTGATTCGGACAACTCCTTTACCCGATGAAAAAGAATTGCTTTTAAAATTCTCAAGAATTCCCAATTCGCGAAATTCACAAAATTCTGTATGAAAACCCAATTTTTTCCTAGGCAAGCTATACCAACCATTCTTTTTGCTTTACACTCTCATTACACTGGTGATACTGCATTCCGAGTTTGGTTTGATTTGGACAACTCCTTGACCCGATGAAAAAAAAATATTTTTAAAATTCTCAAAAATTCCCAATTCGCGAAATTCGCAAAAATCCGTTTGAAAACCCAATTTTTTTTCCTAGGCAAGCTTTAACAAAAATTCTTTTTGCTTTACACTCTCATTACACTGGTGATACTCCATATTCCGTTTGGTTTGATTTGGACACCTCCTTAATCCGATGAGAAAGACCTTTTTTTAAAATTCATTTTCGCGAAATTCAAAAAGTTCTGTATGAAATAATAACATTTTTCCGGACAAGGTATACCAATTTTTTTGTGTCACGCTCTCATTACACTGGTGATACTGCATACCGAGTTTGGTTTGATTTGGACAACTCCTTGACCCGATGAAAAAGAATTTTTTTTAAAATTCTCAAAAATTCCCAATTCGCGAAATTCGCAAAATTCCGTATGGAAACCCATTTTTTTTCCTAGGACAGCTATACGAAAAATTCTTTTGGCTTTACACTCTCATTACACTGGTGATACTTCATACCGCGTTTGGTTTGATGTGGACAACTCCTTGCCCGATGAAAAAGACCTTTTTTTAAAAATTTATTTTTCGCGAAATTCAAAAAGTTCCGCATGAAACCCTAACTTTTTTTCCAGATATTGTATACCAATTTTTTTTCTTTGCACTCTCATTTCACTGCTGATATTCCATACCGCGTTTGGTTTGATTTGGACAACTCCTTGACCCGATGAAAAAGAATTTTTTTTAAAATTCTCAAAAATTCCCACTTCGCGAAATTCGCAAAAATTCTTTATGAAAATCCAATTTTTTTCCTAGGCAAGCTATACCAACGATTTTTTTTGCTTTGGACTCTCATTACACTGGTGATACTCCCTTCCGAGTTTGGTTTGATTTGGACAACTCCTTGACCCAAAGAAAAAGAATTATTTATAAAATTCTCAAAAATTCGCAATTCGCGAAATTCGCAAAATTCCGTATGAAAACCCATTTTTTTCCTAGACAAGCTATACCAAAAATTCTTTTGGATTTACACTCTCATTATACTGGTGATACTTCATACCGCGTTTGGTTTGATGTGGACAACTCCTTGCCCGATGAACAAGACTTTTTTTTAAAATTCCTTTTTCACGAAAATCAAAATGTTCCGTATGAAAACACAACTTTTTTCCTAAGCAGGCTAAACGAAATATACTTTTTGCTTTATACTCTCATTAGGCAAGCTATACCAAAAATTCTTTTTGCTTTACACTCTCGTTACACTGTTGATACTCAATACGGAGTTTGGTTTGATTTGGACAACTCCTTGACCCGATGAAAATGAATTTTTTTTAATACCCTCAAAAATTCGCAATTCGCCAAATTCGCAAAAATTCTTTATGAAAATCCAATTTTTTTCCTAGGCAAGCTATACCAACGATTTTTTTTGCTTTGGACTCTCATTACACTGGTGATACTCCGTTCCGAGTTTGGTTTGATTTGGACAACTCCTTGACCCAAAGAAAAAGAATTATTTATAAAATTCTCAAAAATTCGCAATTCGCGAAATTCGCAAAATTCCGTATGAAAACCCATTTTTTTCCTAGACAAGCTATACCAAAAATTATTTTGGCTTTACACTCTCATTACACTGGTGATACTTCATACCGCGTTTGGTTTGATGTGGACAACTCCTTGCCCGATGAACAAGACTTTTTTTAAAAATCCTTTTTCACGAAAATCAAAATGTTCCGTATGAAAACACAACTTTTTTCCTAAGCAGGCTAAACGAAATATACTTTTTGCTTTATACTCTCATTAGGCAAGCTATACCATAAAATCTTTTTGCTTTACACTCTCGTTACACTGTTGATACTCAATACGGAGTTTGGTTTGATTTGGACAACTCCTTGACCCGATGAAAATGAATTTTTTTTAAAACCCTCAAAAATTCGCAATTCGCCAAATTCGCAAAATTCCGTATGAAAACCCATTTTTTTCTTAGGAAAGCTATACAAACATTTGTTTTTGCTTTGCACTATTATTACACTGGTGATACTCCATACCGAGTTTCGTTAGATTTGGACAACTCCTTAACCCGGTGAAAAAGACCTATTTTTAATATTCCTTTTTCGCAAAAAAATTCAAAAAGTTTCGTATGAAAACCCAACTTTTTTCCTAGGCAAGCTATACAAAAACTACTTTTTGCTTTACACTTTCATTACACTGGTGATACTCCATGCCTCATTTCACTGGTGATACTCCATACCACGTTTGGTTTGATTTGGACAACTCCTTGACCCGATGAAAAAGAATTGTTTTTAAAAATCTCAAAAATTCCCAATTCGCGAAATTCGCAAAATTCTGTATGAAAACCCATTTTTTTCCTAGTAAAGCTATATCAACGATTCTTTTTGCTTTAGACTCTCATTACACTGGTGATACTCCATTCCGAGTTTGGTTTGATTTGGACAACTCCTTGACCCGATGAAAAAGACCTTTTTTTTAAAAAATTTCTTTTTCGCAAAATTCAAAAAGTACCGCATGAAACCCTAACTTTTTTTCCGGTCAAGGTATACCAATTTTTTTTCTTTGCACTCTCACTTCACTGGTGATATTCCATACCGCGTTTGGTTTGATTTGGACAACTCCTTGACCTGTTTTTAAAATTCTCAAAAATTCCCAATTCGCGAAATTCGCAAAATTCTGTATGAAAACCCAATTTTTTTTCCTAGGCAAGCTATACCAACGATTCTTTTTGCTTTAGACTCTCATTACACTGGTGATACTCCATTCCGAATTTGGTTTGATTTGGACAACTCCTTGACCCGATGAAAAAGAATTATTTTTAAAATTCTCAAAAATTCCCAATTCGTGAAATTCGCAGAATTCCGTATGAAAAACTTTTTTTTTCCTAGGCAAGATCTACCAAAATTTTTTTGCTTAACACTCCCACTACTCTGGTGATACTCCATACTGCGTTTGGTTTGATTTGGACAACTCCTTAACCCGATGAAAAAGACCTTTTTTAAAATTCTTTTTTCGCGAAATTCAAAAAGTTCCTTATGAAAAACTAACTTTTTTCCGGACAAGGTATATGATTTTTTTGTTTTACGATCTCATTACACTGGTGATACTGCATACCGAGTTTAGTTTGATTTGGACAATTCCTTGACCCGATGAAAGAGAATTTTTTTAAAGTTCTCAAAAATTCGCAATTCGCGAAATTCGCAAAATTCTGTATGAAACCCATTTTTTCCTAGACAAGCAATACCAACATTTTTTTTTGCTTTGCACTCTCATTACACTGGTGATACTCCATACCGAGTTTCGTTAGATTTGGACTACTTCTTAACCCGGTGAAAAAGACCTATTTTTAAAATTGAGTTTAAAGTTCAAAAAGTTTTGTATGAAAACCCAACTTTTTTCCTAGGCAAGCTATACAAAAACTACTTTTTGCTTTACATTTTCATTACACTGGTGATACTCCATGCCGCGTTTGGTTAGATTTGGACCACTCCTTAACCCGGTGAAAAAGAATTGTTTTTAAAATTCTCAAAAATTCCCAATTCGCGAAATTCGAAAAAATTCTGTATGAAAACCCAATTTTTTTTCCTAGTAAAGCTATATCAACGATTCTTTTTGCTTTAGACTCTCATTACACTGGTGATACTCCATACCGCGTTTGGTTTGATTTGGACAACTCCTTGACCCTGTTTTTAAAATTCTCAAAAATTCCCAATTCGCGAAATTCGCAAAATTCTGTATGAAAACCCAATTTTTTTTCCTAGTAAAGCTATATCAACGATTCTTTTTGCTTTAGACTCTCATTACACTGGTGATACTCCATACCGCGTTTGGTTTGATTTGGACAACTCCTTGACCCAATGAAAAAGACCTCTTTTTAAAAATTTCTTTTTCGCGAAATTCAAAAAGTACCGCATGAAACCCTAACTTTTTTCCGGTCAAAGTATACCAATTGTTTTTGCTTTGCACTCTCATTTCACTGGTGACACTCCATTCCAAGTTTGGTTTGATTTGGACAACTCCTTGACCCGATGAAAAAGAATTATTTTTAAAATTCTCAAAAATTCCCAATTCGCGAAATTCGCAAAATTCCGTATGAAAAACTATTTTTTTCCTAGGCAAGCTCTACCAAAATTTTTTTGCTTAACCTTCTCATTACTCTGGTGATACTCCATACTGCGTTTGGTTTGATTTGGACAACTCCTTAACCAGATGAAAAAGACCTTTTTTAAAATTCTTTTTTCGCGAAATTCAAAAAGTTCCTTATGAAATACTAACTTTTTTCCGGACAAGGTATATGATTTTTTTGCTTTACGCTCTCATTACACTGGTGATACTGCATACCGAGTTTAGTCAGATTTGGACAACTTCTTGACCCGATGAAGGAGAATTTTTTTAAAGTTCTCAAAAATTCGCAATTCGCGAAATTCGCAAAATCTGTATGAAACCCATTGTTTTCCTAGACAAGCTATACCAACATTTTTTTTTGCTTTGCACTCTCATTACACTGGTGATACTCCATACCGAGTTTCGTTAGATTTGGACTACTTCTTAACCCGGTGAAAAAGACCTATTTTTAAAATTCTTTTTTCGCAAAATTCAAAAAAAGTTTCGTATGAAATTCTAACTTTTTTGCTGGGCAAGCTATACCACAAATACTTTTTGCTTTACACTATCATTATACTTTTGATACTCAATACCGAGTTTGGTTTGATTTAGATAACTCCTTGACCCGAAGAAAAAGAATTATTTATAAAATTCTCAAAAGTTCGCAATTCGCGAAATTCGCAAAATTCCGTATGAAAACCCATTTTTTTCCTAGACAAGCTATAGCAACATTTTTTTGCTTGGCACTATCATTACACTGGTGATACTCCATACCGAGTTTCGTTAGATTTGGACAACTCCTTAACCCGGTGAAAAAAACCCATTTTTGATATTCCTTTTTTCGCAAAATTCAAAAAGTTTCGTATGAAAATCCAACTTTTTTCCTAGGCAAGCTATACAAAAACTACTTTTTGCTTTACACTCTCATTACACTGGTGATACTCCATGCTTCATTTCACTGGTGATACTCCATACCGCGTTTGGTTTGATTTGGACAACTCCTTGCCCGATGAAAAAGACCTTTCTTTAAAAATTTCTTTTTCGCGAAATTCAAAAAGTACCGCTTGAAACCCTAACTTTTTTCCGGTCAAAGTATACCATTTTTTTTTTGCTTTGCACTCTCATTTCACTGGTTATACTCCATACCGCGTTTGGTTTGATTTGGACAACTCCTTGACCCTGTTTTTAAAATTCTCAAAAATTCCCAATTCGCGAAATTCGCAAAATTCTGTATGAAAAACCAATTTTTTTTTCTAGGCAAGCTATACCAACGATTCTTTTTGCTTTAGATTCTCATTACACTGGTGATACTCCATACCGCGTTTGGTTTGATGTGGACAACTCCTTGCCCGATGAAAAAGACCTTTTTTTAAAAATTTCTTTTTCGCGAAATTCAAAAAGTACCGCTTGAAACCCTAACTTTTTTCCGGTCAAAGTATACCATTTTTTTTGCTTTGCACTCTCATTTCACTGGTTATACTCCATACCGCGTTTGGTTTGATTTGGACAACTCCTTGACCCTGTTTTTAAAATTCTCAAAAATTCCCAATTCGCGAAATTCGCAAAATTCTGTATGAAAAACCAATTTTTTTTTCTAGCAAGCTATACCAACGATTCTTTTTGCTTTAGACTCTCATCACACTGGTGATACTCCATTCCGAGTTTGGTTTGATTTGGACAACTCCTTGACCCAATGAAAAAGACCTTTTTTTAAAAATTTCTTTTTCGCGAAATTCAAAAAGTACCGCATGAAACCCTAACTTTTTTCCGGTCAAAGTATACCAATTGTTTTTGCTTTGCACTCTCATTTCACTGGTGATACTCCATTCCAAGTTTGGTTTGATTTGGACAACTCCTTGACCCGATGAAAAAGAATTATTTTTAAAATTCTCAAAAATTCCCAATTCGCGAAATTCGCAAAATTCCGTATGAAAAACTATTTTTTTCCTAGGCAAGCTCTACCAAAATTTTTTTGCTTAACCCTCTCATTACTCTGGTGATACTCCATACTGCGTTTGGTTTGATTTGGACAACTCCTTAACCAGATGAAAAAGACCTTTTTTAAAATTCTTTTTTCGCGAAATTCAAAAAGTTCCTTATGAAATACTAACTTTTTTCCGGACAAGGTATATGATTTTTTTGCTTTACGCTCTCATTACACTAGTGATACTGCATACCGAGTTTAGTCTGATTTGGACAACTTCTTGACCCGATGAAAGAGAATTTTTTTAAAGTTCTCAAAAATTCGCAATTCGCGAAATTCGCAAAATTCTGTATGAAACCCATTGTTTTCCTAGACAAGCTATACCAACATTTTTTTTTGCTTTGCACTCTCATTACACTGGTGATACTCCACACCGAGTTTCGTTAGATTTGGACTACTTCTTAACCCGGTGAAAAAGACCTATTTTTAAAATTCCTTTTTCGCAAAGCTCAAAAAGTTTTGTATGAAAACCCAACTTTTTTCCTAGGCAAGCTATACAAAAACTAATTTTTGCTTTACATTTTCATTACACTGGTGATACTCCATGCCGCGTTTGGTTAGATTTGGACAACTCCTTAACCCGGTGAAAAAGACCTATTTTTAAAATTCCTTTTTCGCAAAATTCAAAAAAAGTTTCGTATGAAATTCTAACTTTTTTGCTGGGCAAGCTATACCACAAATACTTTTTGCTTTACACTATCATTATACTTTTGATACTCAATACCGAGTTTGGTTTGATTTAGATAACTCCTTGACCCGAAGAAAAAGAATTATTTATAAAATTCTCAAAAAATCGCAATTCGCGAAATTCGCAAAATTCCGTATGAAAACCCATTTTTTTCCTAGACAAGCTATAGCAACATTTTTTTTGCTTGGCACTATCATTACACTGGTGATACTTCATATCGAGTTTCGTTAGATTTGGACAACTCCTTAACCCGGTGAAAAAAACCTATTTTTGATGTTCCTTTTTTCGCAAAATTCAAAAAGTTTCGTATGAAAATCCAACTTTTTTCCTAGGCAAGCTATACAAAAACTACTTTTTGCTTTACACTCTCATTACACTGGTGATACTCCATGCTTCATTTCACTGGTGATACTCCATACCGCGTTTGGTTTGATTTGGACAACTCCTTGCCCGATGAAAAAGACCTTTCTTTAAAAATTTCTTTTTCGCGAAATTCAAAAAGTACCGCATGAAACCCTAACTTTTTTTCCGGTCAAAGTATACCATTTTTGTTGCTTTGCACTCTCATTTCACTGGTTATACTCCATACCGCGTTTGGTTTGATTTGGACAACTCCTTGACCCTGTTTTTAAAATTCTCAAAAATTCCCAATTCGCGAAATTCGCAAAATTCTGTATGAAAACCCCATTTTTTTCCTAGTAAAGCTATACCAACGATTCTTTTTGCTTTAGACTCTCACTACACTGGTGATACTCCATTCCGAGTTTGGTTTGATTTGGACAACTCCTTGACCCGATGAAAAAGACCTTTTTTTAAAAATTTCTTGTTCGCGAAATTCAAAAAGTACCGCATGAAACCCTAACTTTTTTTCCGGTCAAAGTATACCAATTTTTTTTTGCTTTGCACTCTCATTTCACTGATGATACTCCATACCGCGTTTGGTTTGATTTGGACAACTCCTTGACCCTGTTTTTAAAATTCTCAAAAATTCCCAATTCGCGAAATTCGCAAAATTCTGTATGAAAACCCAATTTCTTTTCTAGGCAAGCTATACCAACGATTTTTTTTTCTTTAGACTCTCATTACACTGGTGATACTCCATTCCGAGTTTGGTTTGATTTGGACAACTCCTTGACCCGATGAAAAAGACCTTTTTTTAAAAATTTCTTTTTCGCGAAATTCAAAAAGTACCGCATGAAACCCTAACTTTTTTCCGGTCAAAGTATACCAATTGTTTTTGCTTTGCACTCTCATTTCACTGGTGATACTCCATTCCAAGTTTGGTTTGATTTGCACAACTCCTTGACCCGATGAAAAAGAGTTATTTTTAAAATTCTCAAAAATTCCCAATTCGCGAAATTCGCAAAATTCCTTATGAAAAACTATTTTTTTCCTAGGCAAGCTCTACCAAAATTTTTGCTTAACCCTCTCATTACTCTGGTGATGCTCCATACTGCGTTTGGTTTGATTTGGACAACTCCTTAACCAGATGAAAAAGACCTTTTTTAAAATTCTTTTTTCGCGAAATTCAAAAAGTTCCTTATGAAATACTAACTTTTTTCCGGACAAGGTATATGATTTTTTTGCTTTACGCTCTCATTACACTGGTGATACTGCATACCGAGTTTAGTCTGATTTGGACAACTTCTTGACCCGATGAAAGAGAATTTTTTTTAAAGTTCTCAAAAATTCGCAATTCGCGAAATTCGCAAAATTCTGTATGAAACCCATTGTTTTCCTAGACAAGCAATACCAACATTTTTTTTTGCTTTGCACTCTCATTACACTGGTGATACTCCATACCGAGTTTCGTTAGATTTGGACTACTTCTTAACCCGGTGAAAAAGACCTATTTTTAAAATTCCTTTTTCGCAAACTTCAAAAAGTTTTGTATGAAAACCCAACTTTTTTCCTAGGCAAGCTATACAAAAACTACTTTTTGCTTTACATTTTCATTACACTGGTGATACTCCATGCCGTGTTTGGTTAGATTTGGACAACTCCTTAACCCGGTGAAAAAGACCTATTTTTAAATTTCCTTTTTCGCAAAATTCATAAAATTCCGTATGAAATTCTAACTTTTTTCCGGACAAGGTATATCATTTTTTTTTTGCTTTACGCTCTCATTACACTGGTGATACTGCATACCGAGTTTAGTTTGATTTGTACAACTCCTTGAACCGAGGAAAAAGAATAATTTTTAAAATTCTCAAAATTTCCCAATTCGCGAAATTCGCAAAATTCCGTATGAAAAACTATTTTTTTCCTAGGCAAGCTCTACCCAAATTTTTTTGCTTTACACTCTCATTACACTGGTGATACTCCATGCTGAGTTTGGTTTGATTGCGACAACTCATTAACCCGACGAAAAATACCTTTTTTTAAATTTTTTTTTTGCGAAATTCAAAAAGTTCCGTATGTAATACTAACTTTTTTCCGGACACGGTATACCAAAAATTTTTTTGCTTTAGACTCTCATTACACTGTTGATACTCCATACCGAGTTTCGTTAGATTTGGACAACTCCTTAACCCGGTGAAAAAAACCTATTTTTGATGTTCCTTTTTTCGCAAAATTCAAAAAGTTTCGTATGAAAATCCAACTTTTTTCCTAGGCAAGCTATACAAAAACTACTTTTTGCTTTACACTCTCATTACACTGGTGATACTCCATGCTTC
Organism: Convolutriloba macropyga; assembly: GCF_964194025.1. NCBI lineage: Eukaryota > Metazoa > Xenacoelomorpha > Acoela > Convolutidae > Convolutriloba > Convolutriloba macropyga. Next base: position 23,747,087 of record NC_134474.1, read on the forward strand.
ATTTCACTGGTGATACTCCATACCGCGTTTGGTTTGATTTGGACAACTCCTTGCCCGATGAAAAAGACCTTTCTTTAAAAATTTCTTTTTCGCGAAATTCAAAAAGTACCGCATGAAACCCTAACTTTTTTTCCGGTCAAAGTATACCATTTTTGTTGCTTTGCACTCTCATTTCACTGGTTATACTCCATACCGCGTTTGGTTTGATTTGGACAACTCCTTGACCCTGTTTTTAAAATTCTCAAAAATTCCCAATTCGCGAAATTCGCAAAATTTTGTATGAAAACCCCATTTTTTTCCTAGTAAAGCTATACCAACGATTCTTTTTGCTTCAGACTCTCACTACACTGGTGATACTCCATTCCGAGTTTGGTTTGATTTGGACAACTCCTTGACCCGATGAAAAAGACCTTTTTTAAAAAATTTCTTGTTCGCGAAATTCAAAAAGTACCGCATGAAACCCTAACTTTTTTTTCGGTCAAAGTATACCAATTTTTTTTGCTTTGCACTCTCATTTCACTGATGATACTCCATACCGCGTTTGGTTTGATTTGGACAACTCCTTGACCCTGTTTTTAAAATTCTCAAAAATTCCCAATTCGCGAAATTCGCAAAATTCTGTATGAAAACCCAATTTTTTTTCTAGGCAAGCTATACCAACGATTCTTTTTGCTTTAGACTCTCATTACACTGGTGATACTCCATTCCGAGTTTGGTTTGATTTGGACAACTCCTTGACCCGATGAAAAAGACCTTTTTTTAAAAATTTCTTTTTCGCGAAATTCAAAAAGTACCGCATGAAACCCTAACTTTTTTCCGGTCAAAGTATACCAATTGTTTTTGCTTTGTACTCTCATTTCACTGGTGATACTCCATTCCAAGTTTGGTTTGATTTGCACAACTCCTTGACCCGATGAAAAAGAATTATTTTTAAAATTCTCAAAAATTCCCAATTCGCGAAATTCGCAAAATTCCGTATGAAAAACTATTTTTTTCCTAGGCAAGCTCTACCAAAATTTTTGCTTAACCCTCTCATTACTCTGGTGATGCTCCATACTGCGTTTGGTTTGATTTGGACAACTCCTTAACCAGATGAAAAAGACCTTTTTTAAAATTCTTTTTTCGCGAAATTCAAAAAGTTCCTTATGAAATACTAACTTTTTTCCGGACAAGGTATATGATTTTTTTGCTTTACGCTCTCATTACACTGGTGATACTGCATACCGAGTTTGGTCTGATTTGGACAACTTCTTGACCCGATGAAAGAGAATTTTTTTTAAAGTTCTCAAAAATTCGCAATTCGCGAAATTCGCAAAATTCTGTATGAAACCCATTGTTTTCCTAGACAAGCTATACCAACATTTTTTTTTGCTTTGCACTCTCATTACACTGGTGATACTCCATACCGAGTTTCGTTAGATTTGGACTACTTCTTAACCCGGTGAAAAAGACCTATTTTTAAAATTCCTTTTTCGCAAAGTTCAAAAAGTTTTGTATGAAAACCCAACTTTTTTCCTAGGCAAGCTATACAAAAACTACTTTTTGCTTTACATTTTCATTACACTGGTGATACTCCATGCCGCGTTTGGTTAGATTTGGACAACTCCTTAACCCGGTGAAAAAGACCTATTTTTAAATTTCCTTTTTCGCAAAATTCATAAAATTCCGTATGAAATTCTAACTTTTTTCCGGACAAGGTATATCATTTTTTTTTGCTTTACGCTCTCATTACACTGGTGATACTGCATACCGAGTTTAGTTTGATTTGTACAACTCCTTGAACCGAGGAAAAAGAATAATTTTTAAAATTCTCAAAATTTCCCAATTCGCGAAATTCGCAAAATTCCGTATGAAAAACTATTTTTTTCCTAGGCAAGCTCTACCAAAATTTTTTTGCTTTACACTCTCATTACACTGGTGATACTCCATGCTGAGTTTGGTTTGATTGCGACAACTCATTAACCCGACGAAAAATACCTTTTTTTAAATTTTTTTTTTTGCGAAATTCAAAAAGTTCCGTATGTAATACTAACTTTTTTTCCGGACACGGTATACCAAAAATTTTTTTGCTTTACACTCTCATTACACTGTTGATACTCCATACCGCATTTGGTTTGGTTTGGACAACTCCTTAACCCGATGAAAAATACCTTTTTTAAAATTCACGAAATTCGCAAACTCAACTTTTTTTGCGAATTTCAAAAAGTTCCGTATGTAATACTAACTTTTTTCCCGGACAAGGTATATCATTTTTTTGCTTTACGCTCTCATTACACTGTTGATACTGCATACCGAGTTTAGTTTGATTTGGACAACTCCTTGACCCAATGAAAAAGAATTTTTTTAAAATTCTCAAAAATTCCCAATTCGCGAAATTAGCAAAATTTCGTACGAAAACCCAATTTTTATTCCTAGGCAAGCTGTACCGAAATTTCTTTTTGCTTTACACTTTCATCATACTGGTGATACTCCATACCAAGTTTGGTTTGATTTGGACAACTCCTTGACCCGATGAAAAAGAATTATTTTTAAAATTCTCAAAAATTATCATTTCGCGAAATTCGCAAAATTCCGTATGAAAAATTATTTTTTTTCCTAGGCAAAATATACCAAAATTTCTTTTTGCTTTACACTCTCATTACACTGGTGATACTCCATACCGCGTTCGGTTTGATGTGGACAACTCCTTGCCCGATGAAAAAGACCTTTTTTTAAAATTTCTTTACACGGGTGATACTCCATACCGAGTTCGGTTAGATTTGGACAACTCCTTAACCCGGTGACAAAGACCTATTTTTAGAATTCCTTTTTCGCAAAAGTCAAAAAGTTCCGTATGAAATTCTAACTTTTTTGCTGGGCAAGCTATAGCACAAATACTTTTTGCTTTACACTGTCATTATACTTTTGATACTCAATACCGCGATTTGGACAACTCCTTAACCAGATGAAAAATACCTTTCTTTAAAATTCTTTTTTTTTGCGAAATTCAAAAAGTTCCGTATGTAATACTAACTTTTTTTCCGGACACGGTATACCAAAATTTTTTTGCTTTACACTCTCATTACACTGTTGATACTCCATACCGCATTTGGTTTGGTTTGGACAACTCCTTAACCCGATGAAAAATACCTATTTTAAAATTCATTTTTTTTGCGAAATTCAAAAAGTTCCGTATGTAATACTAATTTTTTTCCGGACAAGGTATATCATTTTTTTGCTTTACGCTCTCATTACACTGGTGATACTGCATACCGAGTTTAGTTTGATTAGGACAACTCCTTGACCCGATGAAAAAGAACTATTTTTAAAATTCTCAAAAGTTCCCAATTCGCGAAATTCGCAAAATTCCGTATGAAAAATTATTTTTTTTCCTAGGCAAGCTATACCAAAAATTCTTTTTGCTTTACACTCTCATTACACTGGTGATACTCCATACCGCGTTTCGTTTGACGTGGACAACTCCTTGCTCGATGAAAAAGACCTTTTTTTAAAATTTATTTTTCAGGAAATTCAAAAAGTTCCGTATGAATTACTAACTTTTTTCCGGACAAGGTATACCATTTTTTTGCTTATCACTCTCATTACACGGGTGACACTCCTTACCAAGTTTGGTTTGATTTGGAAAACTCCTTGAACCGATGAAAGGGAAATTTTTTTAAATTCTCAAATATTCGCAATTCGCGAAATTGGCAAAAGTCCGTATGAAAACCCATTTTTTGCCTAGGCAAGCAATACCAATAACTTTTTTGCTTTGCACTCTAATTACACAGGCGATACTCCATACCGAGTTTGGTTAGATTTGGACAACTCCTTAACCCGGTGAAAAAGACCTATTTTTAGAATTCCTTTTTCGCAAAAGTCAAAAAGCTCTGTTTGAAATTCTAACCTTTTTGCTGGGCAAGCTATAGCACAATTACTTCTTGCTTTACACTGTCATCATACTGTTGATACTCAATACCGAGTTTGGTTTGATTTGGACAACTCCTTGACCCGATGAAAAAGAATTTTTTTAAAGTTCTGACAAATTCGCAACTCGCGAAATTCGCAAAATTCCGTATGAAAACCTATTTTTTTCCTAGGCAAGCTATACCAACAAATTTTTGCTTTGCACTCTCATTACACTGGTGATACTCTATACCGAGTTTCGTTAGTTTTGGACAAATCCTTAACCCGGTGAAAAAGAACTATTATTAAAATTCCTTTTTCGCAAAATTCAAATAGTTTCGTATGAAAACCCAACTTTTTTCCTATGCAAGCTATACAACAACTACTTTTTGCTTTACACTTCCATTATACTGGTGATACTCCATGCCGCGTTTGGTTAGATTTGGACAACTCCTTAACCCGGAGTTTTTTGATGAAAAAGAATTTTTTTAAAATTCTCAAAAATTCCCAATTCGCGAAATTAGCAAAATTCCGTACGAAAACCCAATTTTTTTTCCTAGGCAAGCTGTACCGAAATTTCTTTTTGCTTTACACTTTCATCACACTGGTGATACTCCATACCAAGTTTGGTTTCATTTGGACAACTCCTTGACCCGATGAAAAAGAATTATTTTTAAAATTCTCAAAAATTCCCATTTCGCGAAATTCGCAAAATTCCGTATGAAAAATTATTTTTTTTTCCTAGGCAAGCTATACCAAAATTTCTTTTTGCTTTACACTCTCATTACACTGGTGATACTCCATACCGCGTTTGGTTTGATGTGGACAACTCCTTGCCCGATGAAAAAGACCTTTTTTTAAAATTTCTTTACACGGGTGATACTCCATACCGAGTTCGGTTAGATTTGGACAACTCCTTAACCCGGTGACAAAGACCTATTTTTAGAATTCCTTTTTCGCAAAAGTCAAAAAGTTCCGTATGAAATTCTAACTTTTTTGCTGGGCAAGCTATAGCACAAACATTTTTTGCTTTACACTGTCATTATACTTTTGATACTCAATACCGCGATTTGGACAACTCCTTAACCCGATGAAAAATACCTTTTTTTAAAATTCTTTTTTTTTTTGCGAAATTCAAAAAGTTCCGTATGTAATACTAACTTTTTTCCGGACACGGTATACCAAAAATTTTTTTGCTTTACACTCTCATTACACTGTTGATACTCCATACCGCATTTGGTTTGGTTTGGACCACTCCTTAACCCGATGAAAAATACCTATTTTAAAATTCTTTTTTTTTGCGAAATTCAAAAAGTTCCGTATGTAATACTAACTTTTTTCCCGGACAAGGTATATCATTTTTTTGCTTTACGCTCTCATTACACTGGAGATACTGCATACCGAGTTTAGTTTGATTTGGACAACTCCTTGACCCGATGAAAAAGAATTTTTTTAAAATTCTCAAAAATTCCCAATTCGCGAAAGTAGCAAAATTCCGTATGAAAACCCAATTTTTTTTTCCTACGCAAGCTGTACCGAAAATTCTTTTTGCTTTACACTTTCATCCCACTGGTGATACTCCATACCGAGTTTGGTTTGATTTTGACAACTCTTGACCCGATGAAAAAGAATTATTTTTAAAATTCTCAATAATTCCCAATTCGAGAAATTGGCAAAATTCCGTATGAGAATTTATTTTTTTCCTAGACAAGCTATACCAAAATTTCTTTTTGCTTTACACTCTCATTACACTGGTGATACTCCATACCGCGTCTGGTTTGATGTCGGCAACTCCTTGCCCGATGAAAAAGACCTTTTTTTAAAATTTCTTTTTCGCGAAATTCAAAATTTCCGTATGAAATACTAACTTTTTTCCGGACAAGGTATACCATTTTTTTGCTTAACACTCTCATTACACGGGTGATACTCCATACCGAGTTCGGTTAGATTTGGACAACTCCTTAACCCGGTGAAAAAGACCTATTTCTAGAATTCCTTTTTCGCAAAAGTCAAAAAGTTCCGTATGAAATTCTAACTTTTTTGCTGGCCAAGCTATAGCACAAATACTTTTTGCTTTACACTGTCATTATACTTTTGACACTCAATACCGCGATTTGGACAACTCCTTGACCCGATGAAAAAGAATTTCTTGCAAAGTTCTCACAAAGTCGCAATTCGCGAAATTCGCAATATTCCGTATGAAAAACTATTTTTTTCCTAGGCAAGCTCTACCAAAATTTTTTTTGCTTTACACTCTCATTACACTGGTGATACTCCATACTGCGTCTGGTTTGATTTGGACAACTCCTTAACCCGATGAAAAAGACCTTTTTTCAAAATTCTTTTTTCGCGAAATTCAAAAAGTTCCGTATGAAATACTAATTTTTTTCCGGACAAGGTATATCATTTTTTTGCTTTACGTTCTCATTACACTGGTGATACTGCATACCGAGTTTAGTTTGATTAGGACAACTCCTTGACCCGATGAAAAAGAATTATTTTTAAAATTCTCAAAAGTTCCCAATTCGCGAAATTCGCAAAATTCCGTATGAAAAATTATTTTTTTTCCTAGGCAAGCTATACCAAAATTTCGTTTTGCTTTACACTCTCATTACACTGGTGATACTCCATACCGCGTTTCGTTTGATGTGGACAACTCCTTGCCCGATGAAAAAGACCTTTTTTTAAAATTTATTTTTCAGGAAATTCAAAAAGTTCCGTATGAAATACTAACTTTTTTCCGGACAAGGTATACCATTTTTTTGCTTATCACTCTCATTACACGGGTGACACTCCATATCAAGTTTGGTTTGATTTGGACAATTCCTTGAACCGATGAAAAGGAAATTTTTTTAAATTCTCAAATATTCGCAATTCGCGAAATTCGCAAAAGTCCGTATGAAAACCCATTTTTTGCCTAGGCAAGCAATACCAATAACTTTTTTGCTTTGCACTCTAATTACAAAGGTGATACTCCATACACAGTTTGGTTAGATTTGGAAAACTCCTTAACCCGGTGAAAAAGACCTATTTTTAGAATTCCTTTTGCGCAAAAGTCAAAAAGCTCTGTATGAAATTCTAACCTTTTTGCTGGGCAAGCTATACAACAACTACTTTTTGCTTTACACTTCCATTATACTGGTGATACTCCATGCCGCGTTTGGTTAGATTTGGACAACTCCTTAACCCGGTAACAAAGACCTATTTTTAAAATTCTTTTTTCGCAAACCTCAAAAAGTTCCGTATGAAATTCTAACTTTTTTGCTGAGCAAGCTATACCGAAAACACTTTTTGCATTACACTGTCATTATACTGTTGATACTCAATGCCGAGTTTGGTTTGATTTGGAAAAATTTGGAAAACTCCTTGACCCGATGAAAAAGACCTTTTTTTAAATTTTTTTTTCGCGAAATTCAAAGTTTTTGAATGATATACTAACTTTTTTCCGGACAAGGTACACCAATTATTTTGCTTTACACTCTCATTACACTGGTGATGCTGCATACCAAGCTTGGTTTGATTTGGCCAACTCCTTAACCCGATGAAAAAGACCTTTTTTAAAAATTCTTTTTTCGCGAAATTCAAAAAGTTCCTTATTAAACACTAACTTTTTTCCGGACAAGGTATACCATTTTTTTGCTTATCACTCTCATTACACGGGTGACACTCCATATCAAGTTTGGTTTGATTTGGACAATTCCTTGAACCGATGAAAAGGAAATTTTTTTAAATTCTCAAATATTCGCAATTCGCGAAATTCGCAAAAGTCCGTATGAAAACCCATTTTTTGCCTAGGCAAGCAATACCAATAACTTTTTTGCTTTGCACTCTAATTACAAAGGTGATACTCCATACCGAGTTTGGTTAGATTTGGAAAACTCCTTAACCCGGTGATAAAGACCTATTTTTAGAATTCCTTTTGCGCAAAAGTCAAAAAGCTCTGTATGAAATTCTAACCTTTTTGCTGGGCAAGCTATACAACAACTACTTTTTGCTTTACACTTCCATTATACTGGTGATACTCCATGCCGCGTTTGGTTAGATTTGGACAACTCCTTAACCCGGTAACAAAGACCTATTTTTAAAATTCTTTTTTCGCAAACCTCAAAAAGTTCCGTATGAAATTCTAACTTTTTTGCTGAGCAAGCTATACCAAAAACACTTTTTGCATTACACTGTCATTATACTGTTGATACTCAATGCCGAGTTTGGTTTGATTTGGAAAACTCCTTGACCCGATGAAAAAGACCTTTTTTTAAATTTTTTTTTCGCGAAATTCAAAGTTTTTGAATGATATACTAACTTTTTTCCGGACAAGCTACACCAATTATTTTGCTTTACACTCTCATTACACTGGTGATGCTGCATACCAAGCTTGGTTTGATTTGGCCAACTCCTTAACCCGATGAAAAAGACCTTTTTTAAAAATTCTTTTTTCGCGAAATTCAAAAAGTTCCTTATTAAACACTAACTTTTTTCCGGACAAGGTATACCATTTTTTTTGCTTTACACTCTCATTACACTGGTTATACTCCATACCGCGTTTGGTTTGATGTGGACAACTTCTTGCCCGATGAAAAAGACCTTTTATAAAATTTAATTTTTCGCGAAAATCAAAAAGTTCCGTATGAAATACTAACTTTTTTCCGGACAAGGTTTACCATTTTTTTGCTTTACACTCTCATTACACGGGTGATACTCCATGCCGACTTTGGTTTGATTTGGACAACTCCTTGACCCGGTGAAAAAGACCTATTTTTAGAATTCCTTTTGCGCAAAAGTCAAAAAGCTCTGTATGAAATTCTAACCTTTTTGCTGGGCAAGCTATAGCACAAATACTTCTTGCTTTACACTGTCATCATACTGTTGATACTCAATACCGAGTTTGGTTTGATTTGGACAACTCCTTGACCCGATGAAAAAGAATTTTTTTTAAAGTTCTGACAAATTCGCAACTCGCGAAATTCGCAAAATTCCGTATGAAAACCCATTTTTTTCCTAGGCAAGCTATACCAACAAATTTTTGCTTTGCACTATCATTACACTGGTGATACTCCATACCGAGTTTCGTTAGTTTTGGACAAATCCTTAACCCGGTGAAAAAGACCTATTTTTAAAATTCCTTTTTCGCAAAATTCAAATAGTTTCGCATGAAAACCCAACTTTTTTCCTATGCAAGCTATACAACAACTACTTTTTGCTTTACACTTCCATTATACTGGTGATACTCCATGCCGCGTTTGGTTAGATTTGGACAACTCCTTAACCCGGTAACAAAGACCTATTTTTAAAATTCTTTTTTCGCAAACCTCAAAAAGTTCCGTATGAAATTCTAACTTTTTTGCTGAGCAAGCTATACCAAAAACACTTTTTGCATTACACTGTCATTATACTGTTGATACTCAATGCCGAGTTTGGTTTGATTTGGAACACTCCTTGACCCGATGAAAAAGACCTTTTTTTAAATTTTTTTTTCGCGAAATTCAAAGTTTTTGAATGATATACTAACTTTTTTCCGGACAAGCTACACCAATTATTTTGCTTTACACTCTCATTACACTGGTGATGCTGCATACCAAGCTTGGTTTGATTTGGCCAACTCCTTAACCCGATGAAAAAGACCTTTTTTAAAAATTCTTTTTTCGCGAAATTCAAAAAGTTCCTTATTAAACACTAACTTTTTTCCGGACAAGGTATACCATTTTTTTTGCTTTACACTCTCATTACACTGGTTATACTCCATACCGCGTTTGGTTTGATGTGGACAACTTCTTGCCCGATGAAAAAGACCTTTTATAAAATTTAATTTTTCGCGAAAATCAAAAAGTTCCGTATGAAATACTAACTTTTTTCCGGACAAGGTTTACCATTTTTTTGCTTTACACTCTCATTACACGGGTGATACTCCATGCCGACTTTGGTTTGATTTGGACAACTCCTTGACCCGGTGAAAAAGACCTATTTTTAGAATTCCTTTTGCGCAAAAGTCAAAAAGCTCTGTATGAAATTCTAACCTTTTTGCTGGGCAAGCTATAGCACAAATACTTCTTGCTTTACACTGTCATCATACTGTTGATACTCAATACCGAGTTTGGTTTGATTTGGACAACTCCTTGACCCGATGAAAAAGAATTTTTTTTAAAGTTCTGACAAATTCGCAACTCGCGAAATTCGCAAAATTCCGTATGAAAACCCATTTTTTTCCTAGGCAAGCTATACCAACAAATTTTTGCTTTGCACTATCATTACACTGGTGATACTCCATACCGAGTTTCGTTAGTTTTGGACAAATCCTTAACCCGGTGAAAAAGACCTATTTTTAAAATTCCTTTTTCGCAAAATTCAAATAGTTTCGCATGAAAACCCAACTTTTTTCCTATGCAAGCTATACAACAACTACTTTTTGCTTTACACTTCCATTATACTGGTGATACTCCATGCCGCGTTTGGTTAGATTTGGACAACTCCTTAACCCGGTAACAAAGACCTATTTTTAAAATTCTTTTTTCGCAAACCTCAAAAAGTTCCGTATGAAATTCTAACTTTTTTGCTGAGCAAGCTATACCAAAAACACTTTTTGCATTACACTGTCATTATACTGTTGATACTCAATGCCGAGTTTGGTTTGATTTGGAACACTCCTTGACCCGATGAAAAAGACCTTTTTTTAATTTTTTTTTCGCGAAATTCAAAGTTTTTGAATGATATACTAACTTTTTTCCGGACAAGGTATACCATTTTTTTGCTTTACACTCTCATTACACTGGTTATACTCCATACCGCGTTGGGTTTGATGTGGACAACTCCTTGCCCGATGAAAAAGACCTTTTATAAAATTTAATTTTTCGCGAAAATCAAAAAATTCCGTATGAAATACTAACTTTTTTCCGGACAAGGTTTACCATTTTTTTGCTTTACACTCTCATTACACCAGTGATACTGCATACCAAGTTTGGTTTGATTTGGACAACTCCTTGACCCGACGAAAAAGAGTTATTTTTAAATTCTCAAAAAAACTCCTAATTCGCGAAATTCGCAAATTTACGTATGAAAAAAAATTTTTTCCTAGGATAGCTATACCAAAAATTAATTTTGCTTTACACTCTCATTACACGGGTGATACTCCATGCCGAGTTTGGTTTGATTTGGACAACTCCTTGACCCGATGAAAATAATTTTTTTTTTAAAATTCTCAAAAATTCGCAATTCGCGAAATTCGCAAAAGTCCGTATGAAACCCATTTTATTCCTAGGCAAGCTATACCAACAACTTTTTTTGCTTTGCACTCTCATTTCACTGGTGATACTCCATACCGAGTTTCGTTAGATTTGGACAACACCTTAACCCGGTGAAAAAGACCTATTTTTAAAATTCCTTTTTCGCAAAGTTCAAAAAGTTCGTATGAAAACCCAACTTTTTTCCTATGAAAGCTATACAAAAACTACTTTTTGCTTTACACTTCCATTACACTGGTGATACTCCATGCCACGTTTGGTTAGATTTGGACAACTCCTTAACCCGGTGACACAGACCTATTTTTAAAATTCCTTTTTCGCAAAACTCAAAAAAATCCGTATGAAATTCTAACTTTTTTGCTGGGCAAGCTATACCACAAACACTTTTTGCATTACACTGTCATTATACTGTTGATACTCAATGCCGAGTTTGGTTTGATTTGGAAAACTCCTTGACCCGATGAAAAAGAACTATTTTTAAAATTCTCAAAAGTTCCCAATTCGCGAAATTCGCAAAATTCCGTATGAGAACCCAACTTTTTTCCTGCCAGCTCTACCATTTTTTTTGCTTTACACTCTCATTACATTGGTGATACTCCATACTGCGCTTGGTTTGATTTGGACAACTCCTTGCCCGATAAAAAAGAACTTTTTTTAAAATTTCTTTTTCGCGAAAAGCAAAAATTTCCGTATGAAATACTAAATTTCTTCCGGACAAGGTATACCATTTTTTTTGCTTTACACTATCATTACACGGGTGATACTCCATAGCGAGTTTGGTTTGATTTGGACAACTCCTTGACCCGATGAAAAAGAGTTATTTTAAAAATTCTCAAAAGTTCCCAATTCGCGAAATTCGCAAAATTCCGTATGAAAATCAATTTCTTCTCCTAGGGAAGCTATACCGAAAATTATTTTTGCTTTACAATCTCATCACACGGGTGACACTCCATGCCGAGTTTGGTTTGATTTGGACAACTCCTTGACCCGATGAAAATGATTTTTTTTTAAAATTCTCAAAAATTCGCAATTCGCGAAACTTGCAAAATTCCGTATGAGAACCCAACTTTTTTCCTGCCAGCTCTACCATTTTTTTTGCTTTACACTTTCATTACATTGGTGATACTCCATACTGCGCTTGGTTTGATTTGGACAACTCCTTGCCCGATAAAAAAGAACTTTTTTTAAAATTTCTTTTTCGCGAAAAGCAAAAATTTCCGTATGAAATACTAAATTTCTTCCGGACAAGGTATACCATTTTTTTTGCTTTACACTATCATTACACGGGTGATACTCCATAGCGAGTTTGGTTTGATTTGGACAACTCCTTGACCCGATGAAAAAGAATTATTTTAAAAATTCTCAAAAATTCCCAATTCGCGAAATTCGCAAAATTCCGTATGAAAATCAATTTCTTCTCCTAGGGAAGCTATACCGAAAATTATTTTTGCTTTACAATCTCATCACACGGGTGATACTCCATGCCGAGTTTGGTTTGATTTGGACAACTCCTTGACCCGATGAAAATGATTTTTTTTTAAAATTCTCAAAAATTCGCAATTCGCGAAATTCGCAAAAGTCCGTATGAAACCCATTTTTTTCCTAGGCAAGCTGTACCAACAACTTTTTTGCTTTGCACTCTCATTACACTGGTGATACTCCATACCGAGTTTCGTTAGATTTGGACAACACCTTAACCCGGTGAAAAAGACCTATTTTTAAAATTCCTTTTTCGCAAAGTTCAAAAAGTTTCGTATGAAAACCCAACTTTTTTCCTATGAAAGCTATACAAAAACTACTTTTTGCTTTACACTTCCATTACACTGGTGATACTCCATGCCACGTTTGGTTAGATTTGGACAACTCCTTAACCCGGTGACAAAGACCTATTTTTAAAATTCCTTTTTCGCAAAACTCAAAAAAATCCGTATGAAATTCTAACTTTTTTGCTGGGCAAGCTATACCACAAACACTTTTTGCATTACACTGTCATTATACTGTTGATACTCAATGCCGAGTTTGGTTTGATTTGGAAAACTCCTTGACCCGATGAAAAAGAACTATTTTTAAAATTCGCTAAAATTCGCAATTCGCGAAATTCGCAAAATTCCGTATGAGAACCCAACTTTTTTCCTGCCAGCTCTACCAATTTTTTTGCTTTACACTCTCATTGCATTGGTGATACTCCCTACTGCGCTTGGTTTGATTTGGACAACTCCTTGCCCGATAAAAAAGAACTTTTTTTAAAATTCCTTTTTCGCGAAAAGCAAAAATTTCCGTATGAAATACTAAATTTCTTCCGGACAAGGTATACCATTTTTTTTGCTTTACACTATCATTACACGGGTGATACTCCATACCGAGTTTGGTTTGATTTGGACAACTCCTTGACCCGATGAAAATGATTTTTTTTAATTCTCAAAAATTCGCAATTCGCGAAATTCGCAAAAGTCCGTATGAAAACCCATTTTTTCCTAGGCAAGCTATACCAACAACTTTTTTGCTTTGCACTTTCATTACACTGGTGATACTTCATACCAAGTTTGGTTTGATTTAGACAACTCCTTGACCCGATGAAAAAGAATTTTTTTTAAAGTTCTCACAAATTCGCAACTCGCGAAATTCGCAAAATTCCGTATGAAACCCATTTTTTTCCTAGGCAAGCTATACCAACAAGTTTTTTGCTTTGCACTCTCATTACACTGGTGATACTCCATACCGAGTTTCGTTAGATTTGGACAACACCTTAACCCGGTGAAAAAGACCTATTTTTAAAATTCCTTTTTCGCAAAGTTCAAAAAGTTTCGTATGAAAACCCAACTTTTTTCCTATGAAAGCTATACAAAAACTACTTTTTGCTTTACACTTCCATTACACTGGTGATACTCCATGCCACGTTTGGTTAGATTTGGACAACTCCTTAACCCGGTGACAAAGACCTATTTTTAAAATTCCTTTTTCGCAAAACTCAAAAAAATCCGTATGAAATTCTAACTTTTTTGCTGGGCAAGCTATACCACAAACACTTTTTGCATTACACTGTCATTATACTGTTGATACTCAATGCCGAGTTTGGTTTGATTTGGAAAACTCCTTGACCCGATGAAAAATAACTATTTTTAAAATTCGCTAAAATTCGCAATTCGCGAAATTCGCAAAATTCCGTATGAGAACCCAACTTTTTTCCTGCCAGCTCTACCAATTTTTTTTGCTTTACACTCTCATTACATTGGTGATACTCCATACTGCGCTTGGTTTGATTTGGACAACTCCTTGCCCGATAAAAAAAGAACTTTTTTTAAAATTTCTTTTTCGCGAAAAGCAAAAATTTCCGTATGAAATACTAAATTTCTTTCGGACAAGGTATACCATTTTTTTTGCATTACACTATCATTACACGGGTGATACTCCATACCGAGTTTGGTTTGATTTGGACAACTCCTTGACCCGATGAAAATGATTTTTTTTTTAAAATTCTCAAAAATTCGCAATTCGCGAAATTCGCAAAAGTCCGTATGAAAACCCATTTTTTCCTAGGCAAGCTATACCAACAACTTTTTTGCTTTGCACTCTCATTACACTGTGATACTCCATACCGAGTTTCGTTAGATTTGGACAACACCTTAACCCGGTGAAAAAGACCTATTTTTAAAATTCCTTTTTCGCAAAGTTCAAAAAGTTTCGTATGAAAACCCAACTTTTTTCCTATGAAAGCTATACAAAAACTACTTTTTGCTTTACACTTCCATTACACTGGTGGTACTCCATGCCACGTTTGGTTAGATTTGGACAACTCCTTAACCCGGTGACAAAGACCTATTTTTAAAACTCCTTTTTCGCAAAACTCAAAAAAATCCGTATGAAATTCTAACTTTTTTGCTGGGCAAGCTATACCACAAACACTTTTTGCATTACACTGTCATTATACTGTTGATACTCAATGCCGAGTTTGGTTTGATTTGGAAAACTCCTTGACCCGATGAAAAAGAACTATTTTTAAAATTCGCTAAAATTCGCAATTCGCGAAATTCGCAAAATTCCGTATGAGAACCCAACTTTTTTCCTGCCAGCTCTACCATTTTTTTTGCTTTACACTCTCATTACATTGGTGATACTCCATACTGCGCTTGGTTTGATTTGGACAACTCCTTGCCCGATAAAAAAGAACTTTTTTTAAAATTTCTTTTTCGCGAAAAGCAAAAATTTCCGTATGAAATACTAAATTTCTTCCGGACAAGGTATACCATTTTTTTTGCTTTACACTATCATTACACGGGTGATACTCCATACCGAGTTTGGTTTGATTTGGACAACTCCTTGACCCGATGAAAAAGACCTATTATAAAACTCCTTTTTCGCGATATTCAAAAAGTTCCGTAAGAAAACCCAACTTTTTTCCTAGGCCAGCTATACAAAAACTACTTTTTACTTTACACTTCCATTACACTGGTGATACTCCATGCCGCGTTTGGTTAGATTTAGACAACTCCTTAACCCGGTGAAAAAAGACCTATTTTTAAAATTCCTTTTTCGCAAAACTCAAAAAGTTCCGTATGAAATTCTAACTTTTTTGCTGGGCAAGCTATATCACAAATACATTTTGCATTACACTGTCATTATACTGTTGATACTCAATGCCGAGTTTGGTTTGATTTGGACAACTCCTTGACCCGATGAAAATGATTTTTTTTTTAAAATTCTCAAAAATTCGCAATTCGCGAAATTCGCAAAAGTCCGTATGAAAACCCATTTTTTCCTAGGCAAGCTATACCAACAACTTTTTTGCTTTGCACTCTCATTACACTGTGATACTCCATACCGAGTTTCGTTAGATTTGGACAACACCTTAACCCGGTGAAAAAGACCTATTTTTAAAATTCCTTTTTCGCAAAGTTCAAAAAGTTTCGTATGAAAACCCAACTTTTTTCCTATGAAAGCTATACAAAAACTACTTTTTGCTTTACACTTCCATTACACTGGTGGTACTCCATGCCACGTTTGGTTAGATTTGGACAACTCCTTAACCCGGTGACAAAGACCTATTTTTAAAACTCCTTTTTCGCAAAACTCAAAAAAATCCGTATGAAATTCTAACTTTTTTGCTGGGCAAGCTATACCACAAACACTTTTTGCATTACACTGTCATTATACTGTTGATACTCAATGCCGAGTTTGGTTTGATTTGGAAAACTCCTTGACCCGATGAAAAAGAACTATTTTTAAAATTCGCTAAAATTCGCAATTCGCGAAATTCGCAAAATTCCGTATGAGAACCCAACTTTTTTCCTGCCAGCTCTACCATTTTTTTTGCTTTACACTCTCATTACATTGGTGATACTCCATACTGCGCTTGGTTTGATTTGGACAACTCCTTGCCCGATAAAAAAGAACTTTTTTTAAAATTTCTTTTTCGCGAAAAGCAAAAATTTCCGTATGAAATACTAAATTTCTTCCGGACAAGGTATACCATTTTTTTTGCTTTACACTATCATTACACGGGTGATACTCCATACCGAGTTTGGTTTGATTTGGACAACTCCTTGACCCGATGAAAATGATTTTTTTTTTTAAAATTCTCAAAAATTCGCAATTCGCGAAATTCGCAAAAGTCCGTATGAAAACCCATTTTTTCCTAGGGAAGCTATACCAACAACTTTTTTGCTTTGCACTCTCATTACACTGGTGATACTCCATACCGAGTTTCGTTAGATTTGGACAACTCCTTAACCCGGTGAAAAAGACCTATTATAAAACTCCTTTTTCGCGATATTCAAAAAGTTCCGTAAGAAAACCCAACTTTTTTCCTAGGCCAGCTATACAAAAACTACTTTTTACTTTACACTTCCATTACACTGGTGATACTCCATGCCGCGTTTGGTTAGATTTAGACAACTCCTTAACCCGGTGAAAAAAGACCTATTTTTAAAATTCCTTTTTCGCAAAACTCAAAAAGTTCCGTATGAAATTCTAACTTTTTTGCTGGGCAAGCTATATCACAAATACATTTTGCCTTACACTGTCATTATACTGTTGATACTCAATACCGAGTTTGGTTTGATTCGGATAACTCATTGACCCGATGAAAAAGAACTATTTTTAAAATTCGCAAAAGTTCGCAATTCGCGAAATTCGCAAAATTCCGTATGAGAACCCAACTTTTTTCCTAGGCAAGCTCTACCAATTTTTTTTTTGCTTTACACTCTCATTACACTGGTGATACTCCATACCGCGTTTGGTTTGATTTGGACAAATCCCGATGAAAACCCGATGAAAAAGACCTTTTTTAAAAATCTTTTTTCGCGAAATTCAAAGTTTTCGTATGAAATACTGACTTTTTTCCGGACAAGGTAAACCATTTTTTTTTTGCTTTACACTCTCATTACACTGGTGATACTGCATACCGACTTTGTTTTGATTTGGACAACTCCTTGACCCGATGAAAAAGACTTATTTTTAAAATTCTCAAAAATTCCCAAATAGCGAAATTCGCAAAATTCCGTATGAACCCATTTTCTTCCTAGGCAAGCTATACCAAAAATTCTTTTTGCTTTACACTCTCATTACACTGGTGATACTCCATACTGCATTTGGTTTGATGTGGACAACACCTTGCCCGATGTAAAAGACCTTCTTTTAAAATTTCCTTTTCGCGAAATTCAAAAAGTTCCGTATGAAATACTAACTTTTTTCTGGACAACGTATACCCTTTTATTTTTGCATTACACTCTCATTACACTGGTGATACTGCATACCGAGTTTGGTTTGATTTGGACAAATCCTTGGACGATGAAAATGAACTTTTTAAAAAAGTTCTCAAAAAATCGTAACGCGCGAAATTCGCAAAAGTCCGTATGAAAACCCATTTTTTTTCCTAGGCAAGCTATACCAAAAAGTCTTTTTGCTTTACACTCTCATTACACTGGTGATACTCCATACTGACTTTGGTTAGATTTGGACAACTCCTAACCCGGTGAAAAAGACCTATTTTTAGAATTGCTTTTTCGCAAAAGTCAAAAAGTTCCGTATGAAATTCTGACTTTTTTGCTGGGTAAGCTATACCACAAATACTTTTTGCTTTACACTGTCATTATACTTTTGATACTCAATACCGTGTTTGGTTTGATTTGGACAACTCCTTAACCCGATGAAAAAGACCTTTTTTAGAGTTCCTTTTTCGCGAAATTCAAAAAGTTCCGTATGAAATACTAACTTTATTTCCGGACAAGGTATACCAATTTTTTTTGCTTTACATTGTCAATATACTGTTGACACTCAATACCGATTTTGGTTTGATTTGGATAACTCCTTGACCCGATGAACAAGAACAATTTTTAAAAATCGAAAAAAATTCGCAATTCGCGAAATTCGCAAAATTCCGTATGAAAACCCATCTTTTTCCCGTATGAAAACCCAATTTTTTCTCAATTCTTTTTGCTTTACACTCTCATTACACTGGTGATACTCCATACCGAGTTTGGTTTGATTTGGTCAACTCTCATTACACTGGTGATACTCCATACCGGTTTGATTTGGTCACACTCTCATTACACTGGTGATACTCCATACCGAGTTTGGTTTGATTTGGTCAACTCCTTGACCCAAAGAAAATGATTTTTTTAGAAAGTTCTCAAAAATTCGCAATTCGCGAAATTCGCAAAATTCCGTATGAAAACCCATTTTTTTTTCGTAAGAAAGCTATACCAACAAGTTTTTTTGCTTTGCAATCTCATTACGCTGGTGACACTCAAAAAGTTCCGTTCGAAATTCTAACTTTTTTGCTGGGCAAGCTATACCATAAAAATAATTTTTGCTTTACACCGTCATTATACTGTTGATACTCAATACCGAGTTTGGTTTGATTTGGATAACTCCTTGACCCGATGAAAAAGAACTATTTTTAAAATTTACAAGAATTCTCATTTCCCGAATATCGCAAAATTCCGTGTGAGAACCCAACTTTTTTCCTAGGCAAGCTCTACCATTTTCTCTGTTTACACTCTCCTTACACTGGTGATACTCCATACCGCGTCTGGTTTGGTTTGGACAACTCTTTAACCCGATGAAAAAGACCTTTTTTAAAATTCTTTTTTTTTGCGAAATTCAAAAAGTTCCGTATGCAATACTAACTTTTATCCGGACAAGGTAAACCAAAAATTTTTTTGCTTTACACTCTTGTTACACTGGTGATACTCTATACCGTATTTGGTTTCATTTGGACATCTCCTTAACCCGATGAAAAAGACCTTTTTTTTAAAATTGTCAAAATTTCGCAATTCGCGAAATTCACAAAACTCCGCATGAAAACCATTTTTTTCCTAGGCAAGTTATACCAACAACTTTTTTCGCTTTGCACTCTCATTACACTGGTGATACTCCATACCGAGTTTGGTTAGATTTGGACAACTCCTTAACCCGGTGAAAGAGACCTATTTTTAAAATTCCTTTTTCGCAAAATTCAAAAAATTCCGTATGAAATTCAAACTTTTTTGCTGGGCAAGCTATACCACAAATATTTTTTGCTTTACACTGTCATTATACTGTTGATACTCAATACCGTGTTTAATTTCATCTGGATAACTCCTTGACCCAATAAAAAAAACTACTTTTAAAATTTGCAAGAATTCGCAATTCGTGAAATTCGCAAAATTCCGTATGAGAACCATTTTTTTCCTGGGCAAGCTCTACCAATTTTTTTTTGCTTTACACTGTCATTTCACTGGTGATACTCCATACCGCGTTTGGTTTGATTTGGACAAGTCCTTAACCCGATGAAAAAGACCATTTTTTAAATTCCTTTTTCGCGAAATTCAAAAAGTTCCGTATGAAATACTAACTTTTTTCCGTGCTAGGTATACCAATTTTTTTGCTTTACACTCTCATTACACAGGTGATACTGCATTGGGAGTTTGGTTTGATTTGGACAACTCCTTGACCCCATGAAAAAGAATTCTTTTTAAAATTCTCAAAAATTCGCAATTCGCGAAATTCGCAAAATTCAGTATGAAGACCCATTTTTTTCCCTAGGCAAGCTATACCAGAAATTTTTTTGCTTTACACTTTCATTACACTGTTGATACTCAATACGGAGTTTGGTTTGATTTGGACAACTCCTTGACCCGATAAAAAGCGATTTTTTTTTAAATTCTCAAAAATTCGCGATTCGCCAAATTCGCAAAATTCCGTATGAAAACCCATTTTTTTCCTAGGAAAGCTATACCAACAACTTTTTTGATTTGCAATCTTATTAAACTGGTGATACTCCACACCGAGTTTTGTCAGATTTGGACAACTCCTTAACAAGGTGAAAAAGAACTATTTTTAAATTTTCTTTTTTGCAAAATTCAAAAAATTCCGTATGAAAATCAAACTTTTTTGCTGGCAAGCTATACCACAAATACTTTTTACTTTACACTGTCATTATACTGTTGATACTCAATACCGAGTTTAATTTCATCTGGATAACTCCTTGACCCAATGAAAAAAACTACTAAAAAAATTGCAAGAATTCCGTATGAGAACCTTTTTTTCCTGGGCAAGCTCTACCATTTTTTTGCCTTACACTCTCCTCAAACTGGTGATACTCCATACCTCGTTTGGTTTCATTTGGACAAGTCCTTAACTCGATGAAAAAGACCTTTTTTTAAAATTGTCAAAATTTCGCAATTCGCGAAAATCACAAAATTCCGCATGAAAACCATTTTTTTTCCTTGGCAAGTTATACCAACAACTTTTTTCGCTTCGCACTCTCATTACACTGGTGATACTCCATACCGAGTTTGGTTAGATTTGGACAACTCCTTAACCCGGTGAAAGAGACCTATTTTTAAAATTCCTTTTTCGCAAAATTCAAAAAATTCCGTATGAAATTCAAACTTTTTTGCTGGGCAAGCTATACCACAAATATTTTTTGCTTTACACTGTCATTATACTGTTGATACTCAATACCGAGTTTAATTTCATCTGGATAACTCCTTGACCCAATAAAAAAAACTACTTTTAAAAATTGCAAGAATTCGCAATTCGTGAAATTCGCAAAATTCCGTATGAGAACCATTTTTTTCCTGGGCAAGCTCTACCATTTTTTTTTGCTTTACACTGTCATTTCACTGGTGATACTCCATACCGCGTTTGGTTTGATTTGGACAAGTCCTTAACCCGATGAAAAAGACCTTTTTTTAAATTCCTTTTTCGCGAAATTCAAAAAGTTCCGTATGAAATACTAACTTTTTTCCGTGCTAGGTATACCAATTTTTTTTGCTTTACACTCTCATTACACAGGTGATACTGCATTGGGAGTTTGGTTTGATTTGGACAACTCCTTGACCCCATGAAAAAGAATTCTTTTTAAAATTCTCAAAAATTCGCAATTCGCGAAATTCGCAAAATTCAGTATGAAGACCCATTTTTTTCCCTAGGCAAGCTATACCAGAAATTTTTTTGCTTTACACTTTCATTACACTGTTGATACTCAATACGGAGTTTGGTTTGATTTGGACAACTCCTTGACCCGATAAAAAGTTATTTTTTTTACAATTCTCAAAAGTTCTTGATTCGCCAAATTCGCAAAATTCCGTATGAAAACCCATTTTTTTCCTAGGAAAGATATACCAACAACTTTTTTGATTTGCAATCTCATTAAACTGGTGATACTCCACACCGAGTTTTGTTAGATTTGGACAACTCCTTAACAAGGTGAAAAAGAACTATTTTTAAATTTTCTTTTTTGCAAAATTCAAAAAATTCCGTATGAAAATCAAACTTTTTTGCTGGCAAGCTATACCACAAATACATTTTGCTTTACACTGTCATTATACTGTTGATACTCAATACCGAGTTTAATTTCATCTGGATAACTCCTTGACCCAATGAAAAAAACTACTAAAAAATTTGCAAGAATTCCGTATGAGAACCTTTTTTTCCTGGGCAAGCTCTACCATTTTTTTTGCCTTACACTCTCCTCAAACTGGTGATACTCCATACCTCGTTTGGTTTCATTTGGACAAGTCCTTAACCCGATGAAAAAGACCTTTTTTTTAAAATTGTCAAAATTTCGCAATTCGCGAAATTCACAAAATTCCGCATGAAAACCATTTTTTTCCTAGGCAAGTTATACCAACAACTTTTTTCGCTTTGCACTCTCATTACACTGGTGATACTGCATTGGGAGTTTGGTTTGATTTAGACAACTCCAGAACCCGCTGAAAAAGACCTATTTTTAAAATTCCTTTTTCGCAAAATTCAAAAAATTCCCTATGAAATTCTAATTTTTTTGCAGGGCAAGCTATACCACAAATACTTTTTACTTTACACTGTCATTATACTGTTGATACTCAATACCGAGTTTAATTTCATCTGGATAACTCCTTGACCCAATGAAAAAAACTACTAAAAAATTTGCAAGAATTCCGTATGAGAACCTTTTTTTCCTGGGCAAGCTCTACCATTTTTTTTGCCTTACACTCTCCTCAAACTGGTGATACTCCATACCTCGTTTGGTTTCATTTGGACAAGTCCTTAACCCGATGAAAAAGACCTTTTTTTAAAATTGTCAAAATTTCGCAATTCGCGAAATTCACAAAATTCCGCATGAAAACCATTTTTTTCCTAGGCAAGTTATGCTAACAACTTTTTTCGCTTTGCACTCTCATTACACTGGTGATACTCCATACCGAGTTTGGTTAGATTTGGACAACTCCTTAACCCGGTGAAAGAGACCTATTTTTAAAATTCCTTTTTCGCAAAATTCAAAAAATTCCGTATGAATTTCAAACTTTTTTGCTGGGCAAGCTATACCACAAATATTTTTTGCTTTACACTGTCATTATACTGTTGATACTCAATACCGAGTTTAATTTCATCTGGATAACTCCTTGACCCAATAAAAAAAAACTACTTTTAAAATTTGCAAGAATTCGCAATTCGTGAAATTCGCAAAATTCCGTATGAGAACCATTTTTTCCTGGGCAAGCTCTACCATTTTTTTTTGCTTTACACTGTCATTTCACTGGTGATACTCCATACCGCGTTTGGTCTGATTTGGACAAGTCCTTAACCCGATGAAAAAGACCTTTTTTAAATTCCTTTTTCGCGAAATTCAAAAAGTTCCGTATGAAGTACTAACTTTTTTCCGTGCTAGGTATACCAATTTTTTTTGCTTTACACTCTCATTACACAGGTTATACTGCATTGGGAGTTTGGTTTGATTTGGACAACTCCTTGACCCCATGAAAAAGAATTCTTTTTAAAATTCTCAAAAATTCGCAATTCGCGAAATTCGCAAAATTCACTATGAAGACCCATTTTTTTCCCTAGGCCAGCTATACCAGAAATTTTTTTGCTTTACACTTTCATTACACTGTTGATACTCAATATGGAGTTTGGTTTGATTTGGACAACTCCTTGACCCGATAAAAAGGGATTTTTTTTTTTACAATTCTCAAAAATTCTTGATTCGCCAAATTCGCAAAATTCCGTATGAAAACCCATTTTTTTCCTAGGAAAGCTATACCAACAACTTTTTTGATTTGCAATCTCATTAAACTGGTGATACTCCACACCGAGTTTAGTTAGATTTGGACAACTCCTTAACAAGGTGAAAAAGAACTATTTTTAAATTTTCTTTTTTGCAAAATTCAAAAAAATTGCGTATGAAAATCAAACTTTTTTGCTGGGCAAGCTATACCACAAATACTTTATACTTTACACTGTCATTATACTGTTGATACTCAAAACCGAGTTTAATTTCATCTGGATAACTCCTTGACCCAATGAAAAAAAACTACTAAAAAATTTGCAAGAATTCCGTATGAGAACCTTTTTTTTCCTGGGCAAGCTCTACCATTTTTTTTGCCTTACACTCTCCTCAAACTGGTGATACTCCATACCTCGTTTGGTTTGATTTGGAAAAGTCCTTAACCCGATGAAAACGACCTTTTTTTAAAAATCCTTTTTCGCGAAAATCAAAAAGTTCCGTATGAAATACTAACTTTTTTCCGGGCAAGGTATACCAATTTTTTTTGCTTTACACTCTCAATTTACTGGCAATTCTGCATATCGAGTTTGGTTTTATTTGGACGACTCCTTGACTTAATGTAAAACAATTATTTTAGAAATTCTCAAAAATCCGCACTTCGCGAAATTCACAAAATTCCGTATGAAAACCCAATTTTTTTCCCTAGGCAAGCTATACCAAAATTTTTTTTTTGCTTTACACTCTCACTACACTGCTGATACTCCATACCGCGTTTGGTTTGATTTGGACAACTCCTTAACCCGATGAAAAAGAACTTTTTTTAATGTTCCTTTTTCGCGAAATTCAAAAAGTTCCGTATGAAATACTAACTTTATTTCCGGACAAGGTATACCATTTTTTTTGCTTTACACTCTCATTACACAGCTGATAATGCATACGGAGTTTGGTTTGATTTGGAAAACTCCTTGACCCGATGAAAAAGAATTCTTCTTAAAATTCTCAAAAATTCGCAATTCGCGAAATTCGCAAAATTCCGTATGAAAACCCAATTTTTTTCCTAGGCAAGCCATACCGAAATTCAAAAAGTTCCGTATGAAATACTAACTTTACTTCCGGACAAGGTATACCATTTTTTTGCTTTACACTCTCATTACACAGGTGATACTGCATACGGAGTTTGGTTTGATTTGGACAAATCCTTGACCCGATGAAAAAGAATTCTTTTTAAAATTCTCAAAAATTCGCAATTCGCGAAATTCGCAAAATTCCGTATGAAAACCCAATTTTTTTCCCTAGGCAAGCTATACCAAAAATTCTTTTTGCTTTACACTCTCATTACACTGGTGATACTCCATACCGAGTTTCGTTTGATTTGGACAACTCCTTGACCCGATGAAAAACAACTATTTTTAAAATGCTCAAAAATTCGCAATTCGCGAAATTCGCAAAATTCCGTATGAAAACCCAACTTTTTCCTGGGCACGCTCTACCAAATTTTTTATTTGCTTTACGCTCTCATTACACTGGTGCTACTCCATACCGCATTTGGTTTGATTTGGACAACTCCTTAACCCGGTGAAAAATACCTATTTTTAAAATTTCTTTTTCGCAAAATTCATAAAATTCCGTATGAAATTCTAACTTTTTTGCTGGGCAAGCTACACCACAAATACTTTTTGCTTTACACTGTCATTATACTGTTGATACTCAATACCGAGTTTGATTTGATGTGGATAACTCCTTGACCCAATGAAAAAAAAAACTACTTTTGAAATTTGCAAGAATTCGCAATTCGCGAAATTCACAAAATTTCGTATGAGAACCCATTTTTTCCTAGGCAAGCTCTACCAATTTTTTTTTCTTTACACTCTCATCAAACTGGTGATGCTCCATTCCGCGTTTGCTTTGATTTGGACAACTCCTTAATCCGATGAAAAAGACCTTTTTTAAACTTCTCTTTTTTGCGAAATTCAAAAAGTTCCGTATGTAATACTAACTTTTTTTCCGGACACGCTACACCAAAAAATTTTTTGCTTTACACTCTCATTACACTGGTGATACACCATGCCGCATTTGGTTTGATTTGGACAACTCCTTAACCCGGTGAAAAAGACCTATTTTTAAAATTTCTTTTTCGCAAAATTCAAAAAATTCCGTATGAAATTCTAACTTTTTTGCTGGGCAAGCTATACCACAAATACTTTTTGCTTTACACTGTCATTATACTGTTGATACTCAATACCGAGTTTGATTTGATCTGGATAACTCCTTGACCCAATGAAAAAAAACTACTTTTAAAATTTGCAACAATTCGCAATTCGCGAAATTCGCAAAATTCCGTATGAGAACCCATTTTTTCCTAGGCAAGCTCTATTAATTTTTTTTTGCTTTGCAATCTCATCAAACTGTTGATGCTCCATACCGCGTTTGGTTTGATTTGGACAACTCCTTATCCCGATGAAAAAGACTTTTTTTAAAAAATCTTTTTTTTGCGAAATTCAAAAAGTTCCGTTTGTAATACTAACTTTTTTTCCGGACACGATATACCAAAAATTTGTTTGCTTTACACTCTCATTACACTGTTGATACTCCATACCGCATTTGGTTTGATTTGGACAACTCCTTAACCCAATGAACAAGACCTTTTATAAAAAATATCAAAAATTCGAAAATCGCGAAGTTCGCAAAAGTCAGTATGAAGACCCATTATTTTCCCTAGGCAAGCTATACCAAAAATTCTTTTTGCTTTACACTCTCATTACACTGTTGATACTCAATACAATACGGAGTTTGGTTTGATTTGGACAACTCCTTGACCCGATGAAAATGAATTTTTTTTAAAACTCTCAAAAATTCGCAATTCGCCAAATTCGCGAAATTCCGTATGAAAACACATTTTTTTCCTAGGAAAGCTATACAAACAACTTTTTTGCTTTGCAAGTTGATTACACTGGTGATACTCCACACCGAGTTTGGTTAGATTTGGACAACTCCTTAACCGGGTGAAAAAGACCTATTTTTAAAATTCCTTTTTCGCAAAATTCAAGAAATTCCGTATGAAATTCTAACTTTTTTGCTGGGCATTTCATACCACAAATACTTTTTGCTTTACACTCTCATTACACTGTTGATACTCCATACCGCATTCGGTTTGATTTGGACAACTCCTTAACCCGATGAACAAAACCTTTTATAAAAATTCTCACAAATTCGAAATTCGCGAAGTACGCAAAAGTCAGTATGAAGACCCATTATTTTCCCTAGGCAAGCTATACCAAAAATTCGTTTTGCTTTACACTCTCATTACACTGTTGATACTCAATCCGGAGTTTGGTTTGATTTGGACAACTCCTTGACCCGATGAAAATGAATTTTTTTTAAAACTCTCAAAAATTCGCAATTCGCCAAATTCGCAAAATTCCGTATGAAAACCCATTTTTTTCCTAGGAAAGCTATACAAACAACTTTTTTGCTTTGCAAGCTCATTACACTGGTGATACTCCACACCGAGTTTGGTTAGATTTGGACAACTCCTTAACCCGGTGAAAAAGACCTATTTTTAAAATTCCTTTTCGCAAAATTCAAGAAATTCCGTAAGAAATTCTAACTTTTTTGCTGGGCAAGCTATACCACAAATACTTTTTGCTTTACACTGTCATTTTGCTGTTGATACTCAATACCGCGTTTGGTTTGATTTGGACAACTCCTTAACCCGATGAAAAAGACCTTTTTTAAAAATTCTCAAAAAATCGAAATTCGCGAAGTTCGCAAAAGTCAGTATGAAGACCCATTATTTTACCTAGGCAAGCTATACCAAAAATTCTTTTTGCTTCACACTCTCATTACACTGTTGATACTCAATACGGAGTTTGGTTTGATTTGGTCAACTCCTTGACCCGATGAAAATGAATTTTTTTTAAAACCCTCAAAAATTCGCAATTCGCCAAATTCGCAAAATTCCGTATGAAAACCCATTTTTTGTTCCTAGGAAAGCTATACAAACAACTTTTTTGTTTTGCAATCTCATTACACTGGTGATACTCCACACCGAGTTTGGTTAGATTTGGACAACTCCTTAACCCGGTGAAAAAGACCTATTTTTAAAATTCCTTTTTCGCAAAATTCAAAAAATTCCGTATGGAATTCTAACTTTTTTGCTGTGCAAGCTCTACCAATTTTTTTGCTTTACACTCTCATCAAACCGGTGATGCTCCATACCGCGTTTGGTTTGATTTGGACTACTCCTTAATCCGATGAAAAAGACCTTTTTTAAAAATTCTCAAAAATTCGCAATTCGCCAAATTCGCAAAATTCCGTATGAAAACCCATTTTTTTTCCTAGGAAAGCTATACAAACAACTTTTTTGTTTTGCAATCTCATTACACTGGTGATACTCCACACCGAGTTTGGTTAGATTTGGACAACTCCTTAACCCGGTGAAAAAGACCTATTTTTAAAATTCCTTTTTCGCAAAATTCAAAAAATTCCGTATGGAATTCTAACTTTTTTGCTGTGCAAGCTCTACCAATTTTTTTGCTTTACACTCTCATCAAACCGGTGATGCTCCATACCGCGTTTGGTTTGATTTGGACTACTCCTTAATCCGATGAAAAAGACCTTTTTTAAAAATTCTCAAAAATTCGCAATTCGCCAAATTCGCAAAATTCCGTATGAAAACCCATTTTTTTTCCTAGGAAAGCTATACAAACAACTTTTTTGTTTTGCAATCTCATTACACTGGTGATACTCCACACCGAGTTTGGTTAGATTTGGACAACTCCTTAACCCGGTGAAAAAGACCTATTTTTAAAATTCCTTTTTCGCAAAATTCAAAAAATTCCGTATGGAATTCTAACTTTTTTGCTGTGCAAGCTCTACCAATTTTTTTGCTTTACACTCTCATCAAACTGGTGATGCTCCATACCGCGTTTGGTTTGATTTGGACAACTCCTTAACCCGATGAAAAAGACCTTTTTAAAAATTCCTTTTTTTGCGAAATTCAAAAAGTTCCTTATGTAATACTAACTTTTTTCCGGACACGGTATACCAAAAATTTTTTTGCTTTTCACTCTCATTACACTGGTGATACTGCATACCGAGTTTTTGTTTGATTTGGACAACTCCTTGACTCAACGAAAAACAATTTTTTTGAAATTCTCAAAAATTCGCAATTCGCGAAATTCGCAAAAGTCCGTATGAAAACCCAATTTTTTTTCCTAGGCAAGTTAAACCAAAATTTGTTTTTTGCTTTACACTCTCATTACACTGGTGATACTCCATACCGTGTTTGGTTTGATTTGGAAAACTCCGTAACCCCATGAAAAAGACCTTTTTTTAAAATTCCTTTTTCGCGAAATTCAATAAGTTCCGTATGGAATACTAACTTTTTTCCGGACAAGTTGTACCAATTTTTTGCTTTAAACTCTCATTTCACTGATGATTTTGCGTTCCGAGTTTGGTTTTGATTTGGACAACTCCTTGTCCCGATGAAAAAGAATTATTTTTTAAATTCTCAAAAATTCGCACTTCGAGAAATTCACAAAATTCCGTAATAAAACACAATTTTTCCCTGGGCAAGCTATACCAAAAATTCTTTTTGCTTTACACTCTCATTACACTGTTGATAATCAATACGGAGTTTGGTTTGATTTGGACAACTCCTTGACCCGATGAAAATGAATTTTTTTTTAAAACCCTCAAAAATTCGCAATTCGCCAAATTCGCAAAATTTCGTATGAAAACCCATTTTTTTTCCTAGGAAAGCTTTACAAACAACTTTTTTGTTTTGCAATCCTATTACACTGGTGATACTCCACACCGAGTTTGGTTAGATTTGGACAACTCCTTAACCCGGTGAAAAAGACCTATTTTTAAAATTCCTTTTTCGCAAAATTCAAAAAATTCCGTATGGAATTCTAACTTTTTTGCTGTGCGAGCTATACCAATTTTTTTTGCTTTACACTCTCATCAAACTGGTGATGCTCAATACCGCGTTTGGTTTGATTTGGACAACTCCTTAACCCGATGAAAAAGACCTTTTTAAAAATTCCTTTTTTTTGCGAAATTCAAAAAGTTCCTTATGTAATACTAACTTTTTTCCGGACACGGTATACCAAAAATTTTTTTGCTTTACACTCTCATTACACTGTTGATACTCAATACGGAGTTTGGTTTGATTTGGACAACTCCTTGACCCGATGAAAATGAATTTTTTTTAAAACCCTCAAAAATTCGCAATTCGCCAAATTCGCAAAATTCCGTATGAAAACCCATTTTTTGTTCCTAGGAAAGCTATACAAACAACATTTTTGTTTTGCAATCTCATTACACTGGTGATACTCCACACCGAGTTTGGTTAGATTTGGACAACTCCTTAACCCGGTGAAAAAGACCTATTTTTAAAATTCCTTTTTCGCAAAATTCAAAAAATTCCGTATGGAATTCTAACTTTTTTGCTGTGCAAGCTCTACCAATTTTTTTGCTTTACACTCTCATCAAACCGGTGATGCTCCATACCGCGTTTGGTTTGATTTGGACAACTCCTTAACCCGATGAAAAAGACCTTTTTAAAAAATTCTCAAAAATTCGCAATTCGCCAAATTCGCAAAATTCCGTATGAAAACCCATTTTTTTCCTAGGAAAGCTATACAAACAACTTTTTTGTTTTGCAATCTCATTACACTGGTGATACTCCACACCGAGTTTGGTTAGATTTGGACAACTCCTTAACCCGGTGAAAAAGACCTATTTTTAAAATTCCTTTTTCGCAAAATTCAAAAAATTCCGTATGGAATTCTAACTTTTTTCCGGACACGGTATACCAAAAATTTTTTTGCTTTACACTCTCATTACACTGGTGATACTCCACACCGCATTTGGTTTGATTTGGACAACTCATTAACCCGATGAAAAAGACCTTTTTTAAAAATTCTCAAAAATTCGCAATTCGCCAAATTCGCAAAATTCCGTATGAAAACCCATTTTTTTTCCTAGGAAAGCTATACAAACAACTTTTTTGTTTTGCAATCTCATTACACTGGTGATACTCCACACCGAGTTTGGTTAGATTTGGACAACTCCTTAACCCGGTGAAAAAGACCTTTTTAAAAATTCCTTTTTTTGCGAAATTCAAAAAGTTCCTTATGTAATACTAACTTTTTTCCGGACACGGTATACCAAAAATTTTTTTGCTTTACACTCTCATTACACTGGTGATACTCCACACCGCATTTGGTTTGATTTGGACAACTCCTTAACCCGATGAAAAAGACCTTTTTTAAAAATTCTCAAAAAATCGAAATTCGCGAAGTTCGCAAAAGTCAGTATGAAGACCCATTATTTTCCCTAGGCAAGCTATACCAAATCTTCTTTTTGCTTTACACTCTCATTACACTGTTGATACTCAATACGGAGTTTGGTTTGATTTGGACAACTCCTTAACCCGATGAAAAAAACCATTTTTTAAATTTCTGTTTCGCGAAATTCAAAAAGTTCCGTATGAAATACTAACTTTTTTTTCCGTACAAGCTATACCATTTTTTTGCTTTACACTTTCATTTCACTGGCGATACTGCATACCGAGTTTTTGTTTGATTTGGACAACTCCTTGACTCAACGAAAAACATTTTTTTTTGAAATTCTCAAAAATTCGCAATTCGCGAAATTCGCAAAAGTCCGTATGAAAACCCAATTTTTTTTCCTAGGCAAGTTAAACCAAAATTTGTTTTTTGCTTTACACTCTCATTACACTGGTGATACTCCATACCGTGTTTGGTTTGATTTGGAAAACTCCGTAACCCCATGAAAAAGACCTTTTTTTAAAATTCCTTTTTCGCGAAATTCAATAAGTTCCGTATGGAATACTAACTTTTTTCCGGACAAGTTGTACCAATTTTTTGCTTTAAACTCTCATTTCACTGATGATATTGCGTTCCGAGTTTGGTTTTGATTTGGACAACTCCTTGTCCCGATGAAAAAGAATTTTTTTTTAAATTCTCAAAAATTCGCACTTCGAGAAATTCACAAAATTCCGTAATAAAACACAATTTTTCCCTGGGCAAGCTATACCAAAAATTCTTTTTGCTTTACACTCTCATTACACTGTTGATAATCAATACGGAGTTTGGTTTGATTTGGACAACTCCTTGACCCGATGAAAATGAATTTTTTTTTAAAACCCTCAAAAATTCGCAATTCGCCAAATTCGCAAAATTTCGTATGAAAACCCATTTTTTTTCCTAGGAAAGCTATACAAACAACTTTTTTGTTTTGCAATCCTATTACACTGGTGATACTCCACACCGAGTTTGGTTAGATTTGGACAACTCCTTAACCCGGTGAAAAAGACCTATTTTTAAAATTCCTTTTTCGCAAAATTCAAAAAATTCCGTATGGAATTCTAACTTTTTTGCTGTGCGAGCTATACCATTTTTTTTTGCTTTACACTCTCATCAAACTGGTGATGCTCAATACCGCGTTTGGTTTGATTTGGACAACTCCTTAACCCGATGAAAAAGACCTTTTTAAAAATTCCTTTTTTTTGCGAAATTCAAAAAGTTCCTTATGTAATACTAACTTTTTTCCGGACACGGTATACCAAAAATTTTTTTGCTTTACACTCTCATTACACTGGTGATACTCCACACCGCATTTGGTTTGATTTGGACAACTCCTTAACCCGATGAAAAAGACCTTTTTTAAAAATTCTCAAAAAATCGAAATTCGCGAAGTTCGCAAAAGTCAGTATGAAGACCCATTATTTTCCCTAGGCAAGCTATACCAAATATTCTTTTTGCTTTACACTCTCATTACACTGTTGATACTCAATACGGAGTTTGGTTTGATTTGGACAACTCCTTGACCCGATGAAAACGAATTTTTTTTTAAAACCCTCAAAAATTCGCAATTCGCCAAATTCGCAAAATTCCGTATGAAAACCCATTTTTTTCCTAGGAAAGCTATACAAACAACTTTTTTGTTTTGCAATCTCATTACACTGGTGATACTCCACACCGAGTTTGGTTAGATTTGGACAACTCCTTAACCCGGTGAAGAAGACCTATTTTTAAAATTCCTTTTTCGCAAAATTCAAAAAATTCCGTATGGAATTCTAACTTTTTTGCTGTGCGAGCTATACCAATTTTTTTTGCTTTACACTCTCATCAAACTGGTGATGCTCCATACCGCGTTTGGTTTGATTTGGACAACTCCTTAACCCGATGAAAAACACCTTTTTAAAAATTCCTTTTTTTGCGAAATTCAAAAAGTTCCTTATGTAATACTAACTTTTTTCCGGACACGTTATACCAAAAATTTTTTTGCTTTACACTCTCATTACACTGGTGATACTCCACACCGCATTTGGTTTGATTTGGACAACTCCTTAACCCGATGAAAAAGACCTTTTTTAAAAATTCTCAAAAAATCGAAATTCGCGAAGTTCGCAAAAGTCAGTATGAAGACCCATTATTTTCCCTAGGCAAGCTATACCAAATATTCTTTTTGCTTTACACTCTCATTACACTGTTGATACTCAATACGGAGTTTGGTTTGATTTGGACAACTCCTTAACCCGATGAAAAAAATCATTTTTTAAATTTCTGTTTCGCGAAATTCAAAAAGTTCCGTATGAAATACTAACTTTTTTTCCGTACAAGCTATACCATTTTTTTGCTTTACACTTTCATTTCACTGGCGATACTGCATACCGAGTTTTTGTTTGATTTGGACAACTCCTTGACTCAACGAAAAACAATTTTTTTTGAAATTCTCAAAAATTCGCAATTCGCGAAATTCGCAAAAGTCCGTATGAAAACCCAATTTTTTTTCCTAGGCAAGTTAAACCAAAATTTGTTTTTTGCTTTACACTCTCATTACACTGGTGATACTCCATACCGTGTTTGGTTTGATTTGGAAAACTCCGTAACCCCATGAAAAAGACCTTTTTTTAAAATTCCTTTTTCGCGAAATTCAATAAGTTCCGTATGGAATACTAACTTTTTTCCGGACAAGTTGTACCAATTTTTTGCTTTAAACTCTCATTTCACTGATGATATTGCGTTCCGAGTTTGGTTTTGATTTGGACAACTCCTTGTCCCGATGAAAAAGAATTATTTTTTAAATTCTCAAAGATTCGCACTTCGAGAAATTCACAAAATTCCGTAATAAAACACAATTTTTTCCCTGGGCAAGCTATACCAAAAAATCTTTTTGCTTTACACTCTCATTACACTGTTGATAATCAATACGGAGTTTGGTTTGATTTGGACAACTCCTTGACCCGATGAAAATGATTTTTTTTTAAAACCCTCAAAAATTCGCAATTCGCCAAATTCGCAAAATTCCGTATGAAAACCCATTTTTTTTCCTAGGAAAGCTATACAAACAACTTTTTTGTTTTGCAATCTCATTACACTGGTGATACTCCACACCGAGTTTGGTTAGATTTGGACAACTCCTTAACCCGGTGAAAAAGACCTATTTTTAAAATTCCTTTTTCGCAAAATTCAAAAAATTCCGTATGGAATTCTAACTTTTTTGCTGTGCGAGCTATACCAATTTTTTTTTTGCTTTACACTCTAATCAAACTGGTGATGCTCAATACCGCGTTTGGTTTGATTTGGACAACTCCTTAACCCGATGAAAAAGACCTTTTTAAAAATTCCTCTTTTTTTGCGGAATTCAAAAAGTTCCTTATGTAATACTAACTTTTTTCCGGACACGGTATACCAAAAATTTTTTTGCTTTACACTCTCATTACACTGGTGATACTCCACACCGCATTTGGTTTGATTTGGACAACTCCTTAACCCGATGAAAAAGACCTTTTTTAAAAATTCTCAAAAAATCGAAATTCGCGAAGTTCGCAAAAGTCAGTATGAAGACCCATTATTTTCCCTAGGCAAGCTATACCAAATATTCTTTTTGCTTTACACTCTCATTACACTGTTGATACTCAATACGGAGTTTGGTTTGATTTGGACAACTCCTTGACCCGATGAAAATGAATTTTTTTTAAAACCCTCAAAAATTCGCAATTCGCCAAATTCGCAAAATTCCGTATGAAAACCCATTTTTTGTTCCTAGGAAAGCTATACAAACAACTTTTGTTTTGCAATCTCATTACACTGGTAATACTCCACACCGAGTTTGGTTAGATTTGGACAACTCCTTAACCCGCTGAAAAAGACCTATTTTTAAAATTCCTTTTTCGCAAAATTCAAAAATTTCCGTATGAAATTCTAACTTTTTTGCTGAACAAGCTATACCATTTTTTTTTGCTTTACACTCCCATCAAACTGGTGATGCTCCATACCGCGTTTGGTTTGATTTGGACAACTCCTTAACCCGATGAAAAAACCATTTTTTAAATTTCTGTTTCGCGAAATACAAAAAGTTCCGTATGAAATACTAACTTTTTTTCCGTACAAGCTATACCATTTTTTTGCTTTACACTTTCAATTCACTGGCGATACTGCATACCGAGTTTAGTTTGATTTGGACAACTCCTTGACTCAACGAAAAACAATTTTTTTTGAAATTCTCAAAAATTCGCAATTCGCGAAATTCGCAAAAGTCCCTATGAAAACCCATTTTTTTTTCCTAGGCAAGTTAAACCAAAATTTGTTTTTTGGTTTACACTCTCATTACACTGGTGATACTCCATACCGCGTTTGGTTTGATTTGGAAAACTCCGTAACCCCATGAAAAAGACCTTTTTTTCAAATTCCTTTTTCGCGAAATTCAATAAGTTCCGTATGAAATACTAACTTTTTTCCGGACAAGTTGTACCATTTTTTTGCCTTAAACTCTCATTTCACTGATGATATTGCGTTCCGAGTTTGGTTTTGATTTGGACAACTCCTTGTCCCGATGAAAAAGAATTATTTTTTAAATTCTCAAAAATTCGCACTTCGAGAAATTCACAAAATTCCGTATTAAAACACAATTTTTTCCCTGGGCAAGCTATACCAAGAAATCTTTTTGCTTTACACTCTCATTACACTGTTGATAATCAATACGGAGTTTGGTTTGATTTGGACAACTCCTTGACCCGATGAAAATGAATTTTCTTTAAAGTCCGTATGAAAACCCTTTTTTTCCTAGGAAAGCTAGACCAACAACTTTGTTGCGTTGCAATCTCACTACACTGGTGATAATCCATACCGAGTTTGGTTAGATTTGGACAATTCCTTAACCCGGTAAAAAAGACCTATTTTTAAAGTTCCTTTTTTGCAAAGTTTAAAAAGTTCCGTATGAAATTCTAACTTTTTTCATGGGCAAGCTATACCACAAATACCTTTGCTTTACACTGTCATTATACTGTTGATACTCAATACCGATTCAGTTTTGATTTGGATTACTCCTTGACCCGATGAAGAAAAAACTACTTTTAAAATTCGCAAAATTTCGCAATTCGCTAAATTCCAAAAATTCCGTATGAGATCCCAAATTTTTTCCTAGGCGAGCTCTACCGAATTTTTTTTGCTCTACACTCTCAATAAACTGGTGATACTCCATACCGTGTTTGGTTTGATTTAGACAACTCCATAACCCGATGAAAAAGACCAATATTTAAAATTCCTTTTTCGCGAAATTCAAAAAGTTCCGTATGAAAACCCATTTATTTTCCTAGGCAAGCTACACAAAAAATAGTTTTTGCTTTACACTCTCATTACACTGGTGATACTCCAAATCGCGTTTGGTTTGATTTGGACAATTCCTTACCCCGATGAAAAAGACCTATTTTTAAAGTTCCTTTTTTGCAAAATTTAAAAAGTTCCGTATGAAATTCTAACTTTTTTCATGGGCAAGCTATACCACAAATACTTTTTGCTTTACACTGTCATTATACTGTGGATACTCAATACCAATTCAGTTTTGATTTGGATTACTACTTGACCCGATGAAGAAAAAACTACTTTTAAAATTCGCAAAACTTCGCAATTCGCTAAATTCCAAAAATTCCGTATGAGATCCCAACTTTTTTCCTAGGCGAGCTCTACCGAATTTTTTTTGCTCTACACTCTCAATAAACTGGTGATACTCCATACCGTGTTTGGTTTGATTTAGACAACTCCAGAACCCGATGAAAAAGACCTATTTTTAAAATTCCTTTTTCGCAAAATTCAAAAAATTCCGTATGAAATTCTAATTTTTTTGCAGGGCAAGCTATACCACAAATACTTTTTGCTTTACACTGTCATTATACTGTTGATACTCAATACCGAGTTTGATTTGATCTGGATAACTCCTTGACGCAATGAAAAGAAACTACTTTTAAAATTTGCAAGAATTCGCAATTCGTGAAGTTCGCAAAATTTTGTATGAAAACCCAATTTTTATTTCCCAGGCAAGCTATACCAAAAATTGTTTTTGCTTTACACTCTCATTACACTGGTGATACTCCATATCGGGTTTGGTTTGATTTGGAAAACTCCTTAACCCCATGAAAAAGACCTTTTTTTAAAATTCCTTTTTCGCGAAATTCAATAAGTTCCGTATGAAATACTAACTTTTTTCCGGACAAAGTGTACCAATTTTTTTTTTGCTTTACACTCTCATTTCACTGATGATATTGCGTTCCGAATTTGGTTTTGATTTGGACAACTCCTTGTCCCGATGAAAAAGAATTATTTTTTAAATTCTCAAAAATTCGCACTTCGAGAAATTCACAAAATTCCGTATTAAAACACAATTTTTTCCCTGGGCAAGCTATACCAAGAATTCTTTTTGCTTTACACTCTCATTACACTGTTGATAATCAATACGGAGTTTGGTTTGATTTGGACAACTCCTTGACCCGATGAAAATGAATTTTTTTTAAAGTCCGTATGAAAACCCTTTTTTTCCTAGGAAAGCTAGACCAACAACTTTTTTGCGTTGCAATCTCACTACACTGGTGATAATCCATACCGAGTTTGGTTAGATTTGGACAATTCCTTAACCCGGTAAAAAAGACCTATTTTTAAAGTTCCTTTTTTGCAAAATTTAAAAAGTTCCGTATGAAATTCTAACTTTTTTCATGGGCAAGCTATACCACAAATACTTTTTGCTTTACACTGTCATTATACTGTTGATACTCAATACCGATGCAGTTTTGATTTGGATTACTCCTTGACCCGATGAAGAAAAAACTACTTTTAAAATTCGCAAAATTTCGCAATTCGCTAAATTCCAAAAATTCCGTATGAGATCCCAACTTTTTTCCTAGGCGAGCTCTACCGAATTTTTTTTGCTCTACACTCTCAATAAACTGGTGATACTCCATACCGTGTTTGGTTTGATTAAGACAACTCCATAACCCGATGAAAAAGACACTTATTTAAAATTCCTTTTTCGCGAAATTCAAAAAGTTCCGTATGAAAACCCATTTATTTTCCTAGGCAAGCTACACAAAAAATAGTTTTTGCTTTACACTCTCATTACACTGGTGATACTCCAAATCGCGTTTGGTTTGATTTGGACAATTCCTTACCCCGATGAAAAAGACCTATTTTTAAAGTTCCTTTTTTGCAAAATTTAAAAAGTTCCGTATGAAATTCTAACTTTTTTCATGGGCAAGCTTTACCACAAATACTTTTTGCTTTACACTGTAATTATACTGTTGATACTCAATACCGATTCAGTTTTGATTTTGATTACTACTTGACCCGATGAAGAAAAAACTACTTTTAAAATTCGCAAAACTTCGCAATTCGCTAAATTCTAAAAATTCCGTATGAGATCCCAACTTTTTTCCTAGGCGAGCTCTACCGAATTTTTTTTTGCTCTACACTCTCAATAAACTGGTGATAATCCATACCGTGTTTGGTTTGATTTAGACAACTCCAGAACCCGATGAAAAAGACCCTTATTTAAAATTTTTTTTTCGCAAAATTCAAAAAGTTCCGTATGAAAACCCATTTATTTTCCTAGGCAAGCTACACAAAAAATAGTTTTTGCTTTACACTCTCACTACACTGGTGATACTCCAAATCGCGTTTGGTTTGATTTGGACAATTCCTTACCCCGATGAAAAAGACCTATTTTTAAAATTCCTTTTTCGCAAAATTCAAAAAAATCCGTACGAAATTCTAATTTTTTTGCAGGGCAAGCTATACCACAAATACTTTTTGCTTTACACTGTCATTATACTGTTGATACTCAATACCGAGTTTGATTTGATCTGGATAACTCCTTGACGCAATGAAAAAAAAACTACTTTTAAAATTTGCAAGAATTCGCAATTCGCGAAATTCGCAAAATTTCGTATGAAAACCCAATTTTTATTTCCCAGGCAAGCTATACCAAATTTTTTTTTGCTTTACACTCTCATTACACTGGTGATACTCCATATCGGGTTTGGTTTGATTTGGAAAACTCCTTAACCCCATGGAAAAGACCTTTTTTTAAAATTCCTTTTTCGCGAAATTCAATAAGTTCCGTATGAAATACTAACTTTTTTCCGGACAAAGTGTACCAATTTTTTTTGCATTAACCTCTCATTTCACTGATGATATTGCGTTCCGAGTTGGGTTTGATTTGGACAACTCCTTGTCCCGATGAAAAAGAATTAATTTTTAAATTCTCAAAAATTCGCACTTCGAGAAATTCGCAAAATTCCGTATTAAAACCCAAATTTTTTCCCTGGGCAAGCTATAACAAGAATTCTTTTTGCTTTACACTCTCATCACACTGTTGATAATCAATACGGAGTTTGGTTTGATTTGCACAACTCCTTGACCCGATGAAAATGAATTTTTTTTAAAATTCTCAAAATTTCGCAATTCGCGAAATTCGAGAAAGTCCGTATGAAAACCCATTTTTTTTCTAGGAAAGCTCTACCAACAACTTTTTTGCTTTGCAATCTCATTACACTGGTGATACCGCATTCGGTTTGATTTGGACAACTCCTTAACCCGATGAACAAGACCTTTTATAAAAAATCTCAAAAATTCGAAATTCGCGAAGTTCGCAAAAGTCAGTATGAAGACCCATTATTTTCCCTAGGCAAGCTATACCAAAAATTCGTTTTGCATTGCACTCTCATAACACTGTTGATACTCAATACGGAGTTTGGTTTGATTTGGACAACTCCTTGACCCGATGAAAATGATTTTTTTTTAAAACTCTCAAAAAATCGCAATTCGCCAAATTCGCAAAATTCCGTATGAAAACCCATTTTTTTCCTAGGAAAGCTATACAAACAACTTTTTGCTTTGCAAGCTCATTACACTGGTGATACTCCACACCGAGTTTGGTTAGATTTGGACAACTCCTTAACCCGGTGAAAAAGACCTATTTTTAAAATTCCTTTTTCGCAAAATTCAAGAAATTCCGTATGAAATTCTAACTTTTTTGCTGGGCAAGCTATACCACAAATACTTTTTGCTTTACACTGTCATTATACTGTTGATACTCAATACCGAGTTTGATTTGATCTGGATAACTCCTTGAGCC
Organism: Convolutriloba macropyga; assembly: GCF_964194025.1. Classification (NCBI taxonomy): domain Eukaryota; kingdom Metazoa; phylum Xenacoelomorpha; order Acoela; family Convolutidae; genus Convolutriloba; species Convolutriloba macropyga. Next base: position 23,787,119 of record NC_134474.1, read on the forward strand.
AATGAAAAAATAACTACTTTTAAAATCTGCAAGAATTCGCGATTCGCGAAATTCGCAAAATTCCGTATGAGAAACCATTTTTTCCTAGGCAAGCTCTACCAATTTTTTGCTTTACACTTTCATCAAACTGGTGATGCTCCATACCGCGTTTGGTTTGATTTGGACAACTCCTTAACCCGATGAAAAAGACCTTTTTTAAAAATTCTCAAAAAATCGAAATTCGCGAAGTTCGCAAAAGTCAGTATGAAGACCCATTATTTTACCCAGGCAAGCTATACCAAAATTCGTTTTGCATTACACTCTCATTACACTGTTGATACTCAATACGGAGTTTGGTTAGATTTGGACAACTCCTTAACCCGGTGAAAAGGACCTATTTTTAAAAATCCTTTTTCGCAAAATTCAAAAAATTCCGTATGGAATTCTAATTTTTTTGCTGGGCGAGCTATACCAATTTTTTTTTGCTTTACACTCTCATCAAACTGGTGATGCTCCATACCGCGTTTGGTTTGATTTGGACAACTCCTTAACCCGATGAAAAAGACCTTTTTTAAATTTCTGTTTCGCGAAATTCAAAAAATTTCGTATGAAATACTAACTTTTTTCCGGACACGGTATACCAAAAATTTTTTTGCTTTACACTCTCATTACACTGGTGATACTCCACACCGCATTTGGTTTGATTTGGACCACTCCTTAACCCGATGAAAAAGACCTTTTTTAAAAATTCTCAAAAAAATCGAAATTCGCGAAGTTCGCAAAAGTCAGTATGAAGACCCATTATTTTCCCTAGGCAAGCTATACCAAATATTCTTTTTGCTTTACACTCTCATTACACTGTTGATACTCAATACGGAGTTTGGTTAGATTTGGACAACTCCTTAACCCGGTGAAAAGGACCTATTTTTAAAAATCCTTTTTCGCAAAATTCAAAAAATTCCGTATGGAATTCTAATTTTTTTGCTGAGCGAGCTATACCAATTTTTTTGCTTTACACTCTCATCAAACTGGTGATGCTCCATACCGCGTTTGGTTTGATTTGGACAACTCCTTAACCCGATGAAAAAGACCTTTTTTAAATTTCTGTTTCGCGAAATTCAAAAAATTTCGTATGAAATACTAACTTTTTTCCGGACACGGTATACCAAAAATTTTTTTGCTTTACACTCTCATTACACTGGTGATACTCCACACCGCATTTGGTTTGATTTGGACCACTCCTTAACCCGATGAAAAAGACCTTTTTTAAAAATTCTCAAAAAAATCGAAATTCGCGAAGTTCGCAAAAGTCAGTATGAAGACCCATTATTTTCCCTAGGCAAGCTATACCAAATATTCTTTTTGCTTTACACTCTCATTACATTGTTGATACTCAATACGGAGTTTGGTTTGATTTGGACAACTCCTTGACTCGATGAAAATGATTTTTTTTTAAAATTCTCAAAAATTCGCAATTCGCGAAATTCGAGAAAGTCCGTATGAAAACCCTTTTTTTTTCCTAGGAAAGCTAGACCAACAACTTTTTTGCGTTGCAATCCCAGTACACTGGTGATAATCCATACCGAGTTCGGATAGATTTGGACAATTCCTTAACCCGGTAAAAAAGACCTATTTTTAAAGTTCCTTTTTTGCAAAATTTAAAAAGTTCCGTATGAAATTCTAACTTTTTTCATGGGCAAGCTATACCACAAATACTTTTTGCTTTACACTGTCATTATACTGTTGATAGTCAATACCGATTTAGTTTTGATTTGGATAACTCCTTGACCCGATGAAGAAAAAACTACTTTTAAAATTCGCAAAATTTCGCAATTCGCTAAATTCCAAAAATTCCGTATGAGATCCCAACTTTTTTCCTAGGCGAGCTCTACCAATTTTTTTTGCTCTACACTCTCAATAAACTGGTGATACTCCATACCGTGTTTGGTTTGATTTAGACAACTCCATAACCCGATGAAAAAGACCCTTATTTAAAATTCCTTTTTCGCGAAATTCAAAAAGTTCCGTATGAAAACCCATTTATTTTCCTAGGCAAGCTACACAAAAAATAGTTTTTGCCTTACACTCTCATTACACTGGTGATACTCCAAATCGCGTTTGGTTTGATTTGGACAACTCCTTACCCCGATGAAAAAGACCTATTTTTAAAATTCCTTTTTAGCAAAATTCAAAAAAATCCGTATGAAATTCTAATTTTTTTGCAGGGCAAGCTATACCACAAATACTTTTGGCTTTACACTGTCATTATACTGTTAATACTCAATACCGAGTTTGATTTGATTTGGACAACTCCTTACCCCGATGAAAAAGACCTATTTTTAAAATTCCTTTTTAGCAAAATTCAAAAAATTCCGTATGAAATTCTAATTTTTTTGCAGGGCAAGCTATACCACAAATACTTTTGGCTTTACACTGTCATTATACTGTTAATACTCAGTGCCGAGTTTGATTTGATCTGGATAACTCCTGGACGCAATGAAAAAAAAACTACTTTTAAAATTTGCAAGCATTCGCAATTCGCGAAATTCGCAAAATTTCGTATGAAAACCCAATTTTTATTTCCCAGGCAAGCTATACCAAATTTTTTTTTGCTTTACACTCTAATTACACTGGTGATACTCCATATCGGGTTTGGTTTGATTTGGAAAACTCCTTAACCCCATGAAAAAGACCTTTTTTTAAAATTCCTTTTTCGCGAAATTCAATAAGTTCCGTATGAAATACTAACTTTTTTCCGGACAAAGTGTACCAATTTTTTTTTGCTTTACACTCTCATTTCACTCATGATATTGCGTTCCGAGTTGGGTTTGACTGGGACAACTCCTTGTCCCGATGAAAAAGAATTATTTTTTAAATTCTCAAAAATTCGCACTTCGAGAAATTCGCAAAATTCCGTATTAAAACCCAATTTTTTCCCTGGGCAAGCTATACCAAGAATTCTTTTTGCTTTACACTCTCATTACACTGTTGATAATCAATACGGAGTTTGGTTTTATTTGGACAACTCCTTGACCCGATGAAAATGAATTTTTTTCCTAGGAAAGCTAGACCAACAACTTTTTTGCGTTGCAATCTCATTACACTGGTGATACTCCATACCGAGTGGTTAGATTGAGACAATTCCTTAACCCGGTAAAAAAGACCTATTTTTAAAATTCCTTTTTTGCAAAATTCAAAAAGTTCCGTATGAAATTCTAAAATTTATGGGCCAGCTATACCACAAATACTTTTTGCTTTACACTGTCATTTTGTTGTTGATACTCAATACCGAGTTTGTTTTGATTTGGATAACTCCTTGACCCGATGAAGAAAAAACTACTTTTAAAATGCTCAAAAATTCGCAATTCGCTGATATAGGCGAGCTCTACCGAATTTTTTTTGCTCTACACTCTCATTAAACTGGTGATACTCCATACCGTGTTTGGTTTGATTTCGACAACTCCATAACCCGATGAAAAAGACCCTTATTTAAAATTCCTTTTTCGCTAAATTCAAAAAGTTCCGTATGAAAACCCATTTATTTTCCTAGGCAAGCTACACAAAAAATAGTTTTTGCTTTACACTCTCATTACACTGGTGATACTCCAAATCGCGTTTGGTTCGATTTGGACAACTCCTTACCCCGATGAAAAAGACCTATTTTTAAAATTCCTTTTTCGCGAAATTTAAAAAGTTCCGTATGAAAATCCAACTTTTTTCTAGGCAAGCTGAACCAAAAAAATTTTTGCTTTAGACTGTCAATACACTGGTGATACTCAATACCGAGTTTAGTTTGATTTGGAAAACTCATTGACCCGATGAAAAAGAATTATTTTTAAAAATTCTTAAAAATTCGCAATTTGCGAAATTCGCAAAAATCCGTCTGAAAAGCCAAATTTTTTCTTAGGCAAGCCGTACTACAAGTTCTTTTTGCTTTACATTCTTATTACACTGGTGATACTCAGTACCGCGTTTGGTTTGATTTGGACAACTCCTTAACCCGATGAAAAAAATTTTTTTTTTAAAATTCTCAAAAATTCGCAATTCGCGAAATTCGCGAAATTCCGTATGAAAACCCATTTTTTTCCTAGGAAAGCTATACCAACAACTTTTTTGCTTTGCAATCTCATTACACTGGTGATACTCCATACCGAGTTGGCTTAGATTTGGACAATTCCTTAACCCAGTGAAAAAGACATATTTTTAAAATCCCTTTTTTGCAAAAATCAAAAAGTTCCGAATGAAATTCTCTTTTTTCCTAGGCAAGCTAACCCAAAATTACTTTTGCATTACACTGTCATTATACTGTTGATACTCAATACCGAGTTTGGTGTTTGGTTTGATTTCGACTTGACCCGATGAAAAAAAAACTACTTTTAAAATACGCAAAATTTCGCAATTCGCAAAACTCGCAAAATTCTGTATGAGATCCCAACTTTTTTCCTAGGCGAGCTCTACCAAATTTTTTTTGCTTTACACTCTCATTACACTGTTGATACTCCATACCGCGTTTGGTTTGATTTGGACAACTCCATTACCCTATGAAAAAGACCTTTTTTGAAATTCCTTTTTCGCAAAGTTCAAAAAGTTCCGTTTGAAATACTAACTTTTTTCCGGACAAGGTATACCAATTTTTCTTTGCTTTAGACTCTTATTACACTGTTGATAATCCATACCGAGTTTGCTTCGATTTTGACAACTCTTTGACCCACTGAAATTGAATTTTTTTTAAATTCGCAAAAAATCGCACTTTGCGAAATTCGCAAAATTCCGTATGAAAGCCCAAGTTTTTTCCTAGGCAAGCTATAACAAAAACTCTTTTTGCTGTACAATCTCATCACACTGGTGATACTCCATACCGAGTTGGGTTTGATTTGAACAGCTCTCCTTGACCCGATGAAAAAGACCTATTTTTAAAATTCCTGTTTTTGCGAAATTCAAAAAGTTTCGTATGAGAACCCATTTATTTTCCTAGGCAAGCTAAACCAAAAATTTTTTTTGCTTTACACTGTCATTATACTGTTGATACTCAATACCGAGTTTGGTTTGATTTGAGTAACTCCTTGACCCGATGAAAAAAGACCTATTTTTAAAATTCCTGTTTTTGCTAAATTCAAAAAGTTTCGTATGCGAACCCATTTATTTTCCGAGGCAAGTTAAACCAAAAATATTTTTTGCTATACACTGTCATTATACTGGTGATACTCCATACCGCGTTTGGTTTGATTTGGACAACTCCATAACCCGATGAAAAAGACCTTTTTTGAAATTCCTTTTTCTTGAAATTCAAAAAGTTCCGTTTGAAATACTAACTTTTTTCCGACAAGGTATACCAATTTTTCTTTGCTTTAGACTCTCATTACACTGGTGATACTCCATTCCGAGTTTGCTTTGATTTTTACAACTCTTTTACCCGATGAAAATGAATTTTTTTAAAATTCGCAAAAATTCGCATTTTGCGAAATTAGCAAAATTCCGTATGAAAACCCAAGTCTTTTCCTAGGCAAGCTATAACAAAATTTCTTTTTCCTTTACACTGTCATTACACTGGTGATACTCAACACCGAGTTTGGTTTGATTTGAGCAACTCCTTGACCCGATGAAGAAGAATTTTATTTAAATTTGCGAAAATTCGCAATTCGAGAAATTCGCAAAGTTCCGTATGAAAACCCATTTTTTTTCTAGGAAAGCTATACCAACAACTTTTTTGCCTTACACTCTACTTACACTGGTGACACTCCATACCGACTTTGGTTTGATTTGGATAATTCCTTGACCCGATGAAAAAGAAATAATGTTAAAGCACTTTTTTCGCGAAATTAAAAAAGTTCCGTATGAAAACCCAACTTTTTTCCTAGGCAAGCTAAACCAAAAATATTTTTCGCTTTACACTGTCATTATACCGTTGATATTCAAAACCGAGTTTGGTTTGATTTGGATAACTCCTTGACCCGATGAAAAAAAAACTGCTTTTAAAATTCGCAAAATTACGCAATTCGCGAAATTCGCAAAATTTCGTATGAGATCCCAACTTTTTTTCTAGGCAAGCTCTATCAATTTTTTTTGCTTTACAGTCTCATTACACTGGTGATACTCCATACCGCGTTTGATTTGATTTGGACAACTCCATAACCCGGTGAAAAAGACCTTTTTTGAAATTCATTTTTCGTGAATTTCAAAAAGTTCCGTTTGAAATACTAACTTTTTTCCGGGCAAGGTATACCAATTTTTCTTTGCTCTAGACTCTCATTACATTGGTGATACTCCATACCGAGTTTGTTTTGATTTGACAACTCTTTGACCCGGTGAAAAAGACCTATTTTTAAAATTCCTTTTTCGCGAAATTCAAAAAGTTCCGTATGAAAACCCAACTTTTTTCCTAGGCAAGCTAAACCAAAAATACTTTTTGCTTTACACTGTCATTATACTGTTGATATTCAAAACCGAGTTCGGTTTGAATTGGATAACTCCTTGACCCGATGAAAAAAAACTGTTTTTAAAATTCGAAAAATTTCGCAATTCGCGATATTCGCAAAATTCCGTGTGAGATCCCAACTTTTTTCCTAGGCGAGCTCTACCAAATTGTTTTTGCTTTACACTCTCATTACACTGGTGATACTCCATTCCGCGTTTGGTTTGATTTGAACAAAAAATATACTGTTGATATTCAGAACCGAGTTTGATTTGATTTGGATAACTCCTTGACCCGATGAAAAAAAAACTACTTTTAAAATTCGCAAAATTTCGCAATTCGCGAAATTCGCAAAATTCCGTATGAGATCCCAACTTTTTTCCGAGGCGAGCTCTACCATTTTTTTTTATTTACATTCTCATTACACTGGTGATGCTCCATAACGAGTTTGATTTGATTTTGACAACTCTTTGACCCGATGAAAATGAATTTTTTTAAATTCGCAAAAATTAGCATTTTGCGAAATTCGCAAAATTCCGTATGAAAACCCAAGTTTTTATCTAGGCAAGCTATAAGAAAAACTTTTTTTTGCTTTACACTCTCAATACACTGGTGATACTCAATACCGCGTTTGGTTTGATTTGGACAATTTCTTAACCCGATGAAAAAGACCTATTTTTAAAAATTTTTTTTCGCGAAATTCAGAAAGTTCCGTATGAAAAACCAACTTTTTTTCCTAGGCAAGCTAAACCAAAAATACTTTTTGCTTTTCACTTTTATTACTCTGGTGATACTCAACACCGAGTTTGGTTTGATTTGGGCAACTCCATGACCCGATAAAAAGAATTTTTTTTTAATTTCGCGAAAATTCGCAATTCGAGAAATTCGCAAATTTCCGTATGAAAACCCATTTTTTTCTAGGCAAGCTATACCAACAATTTTTTTGCAAAACAGTCTCATTACACTGGTGATACTCCATACCGAGTTTGGTTTGATTGGGGCACATCCATGATCCGATGAAAAAGAATTTTTTTTAAAATTCGCAAAAATTCGCAATTCGAGAAATTCGCAAAATTCCGTATGAAAACCCATTTTTTTCTAGGCAAGCTATACCAACAATTTTTTTGCAATACAGTCTCATTACACTGGTGATACTCCATACCGAGTTTGGTTTGATTTGGGCAACTCCATGACCCGATGAAAAAGAATTTTTTTTAAAATTCGCAAAAATTCGTAATTCGAGAAATTCGCAAAATTCCGTATGAAAACCCATTTTATTCTAGGCAAGCTATACCAACAACTTTTTTGCATTACACTCTCATTACACTGGTGATACTCCATACCGAGTTTGGTTTGATTTGGGCAACTCCATGACCCGATAAAAAGAATTTTTTTTTAAATTCGCGAAAATTCGCAATTCGAGAAATTCGCAAAATTCCGTATGAAAACCCATTTTTTTTCTAGGCAAGCTATACCAACATTTTTTTTGCATTACACTCCCAATACACTGGTGATACTCCATACCGAGTTTAGTTTGATTTGGATAACTCCTTGACCCGATGAAAAAGAACTATTTTTAAAATTCGCGAAAATTCGCAACTGGAGAAATTCGCAAAATTCCGTATGAAAACCCATTTTTTTTCTAGGCAAGCTCTGCCAAAAGCTTTTGCTTTACACTCTCATTACACTGGTGATAATGCATACCGAGTTTGGTTTATTTTGGACAACTCCTTGTCCCGATGAAAAAGAGTTATTTTTTAAAATCTTAAAAATTCGCACTTCGAGAAATTCCCAAATTTCCGTATGAAAACCCAATTTTTTTCCTAGGCAAGCTAAACCAAACACTCTTTTTGCTTTACACTTTCATTACACTGGTGATACTCCATACCGAATTTGGTTTGATTTGGGCAACTCCATGACCCGATGAAAAAGAATTTTTTTTAAAATTCGCAAAAATTCGCAATTCGAGAAATTCGCAAAATTCCGTATGAAAACCCATTTTATTCTAGGCAAGCTATACCAACAACTTTTTTGCATTACACTCTCATTACACTGGTGATACTCCATACCGAGTTTGGTTTGATTTGGACAACTCCTTAACCCGATGAAAGAGACCTATTTTTAAAATTCCTTTTTCGCGAAATTTAAAAAGTTCCGTATGAGAACCAATTTTTTTTTACTAGGCAAGCTAAACCAAACACTCTTTTTGCTGTACACTCTCATTACACTGGTGATACTCAATACCGCGTTTGGTTTGATTTGGACAACTCCTTAACCCGATGAAAGAGACCTATTTTTAAAATTCCTTTTTCGCGAAATTTAAAAAGTTCCGTATGAGAACCAATTTTTTTTTTACTAGGCAAGCTAAACCAAACACTCTTTTTGCTTTACACTTTCATTACACTGGTGATACTCCATACCGAGTTTGGTTTGATTTGGGCAACTCCATGACCCGATGAAAAAGAATTTTTTTTAAAATTCGCAAAAATTCGCAATTCGAGAAATTCGCAAAATTCCGTATGAAAACCCATTTTATTCTAGGCAAGCTATACCAACAACTTTTTTGCATTAAACTCTCATTACACTGGTGATACTCCATACCGAGTTTGGTTTGATTTGGACAACTCCTTAACCCGATGAAAGAGACCTATTTTTAAAATTCCTTTTTCGCGAAATTTAAGAAGTTCCGTATGAGAACCAATTTTTTTTTACTAGGCAAGCTAAACCAAACACTCTTTTTGCTGTACACTCTCATTACACTGGTGATACTCAATACCGCGTTTGGTTTGATTTGGACAACTCCTTAACCCGATGAAAGAGACCTATTTTTAAAATTCCTTTTTCGCGAAATTTAAAAAGTTCCGTATGAGAACCAATTTTTTTTTTACTAGGCAAGCTAAACCAAACACTCTTTTTGCTTTACACTTTCATTACACTGGTGATACTCCATACCGAGTTTGGTTTGATTTGGGCAACTCCATGACCCGATGAAAAAGAATTTTTTTTAAAATTCGCAAAAATTCGCAATTCGAGAAATTCGCAAAATTCCGTATGAAAACCCATTTTATTCTAGGCAAGCTATACCAACAACTTTTTTGCATTACACTCTCATTACACTGGTGATACTCCATACCGAGTTTGGTTTGATTTGGACAACTCCTTAACCCGATGAAAGAGACCTATTTTTAAAATTCCTTTTTCGCGAAATTTAAAAAGTTCCGTATGAGAACCAATTTTTTTTTACTAGGCAAGCTAAACCAAACACTCTTTTTGCTGTACACTCTCATTACACTGGTGATACTCAATACCGCGTTTGGTTTGATTTGGACAACTCCTTAACCCGATGAAAGAGACCTATTTTTAAAATTCCTTTTTCGCGAAATTTAAAAAGTTCCGTATGAGAAACAATTTTTTTTTTACTAGGCAAGCTAAACCAAACACTCTTTTTGCTTTACACTTTCATTACACTGGTGATACTCCATACCGAGTTTGGTTTGATTTGGGCAACTCCATGACCCGATGAAAAAGAATTTTTTTTAAAATTCGCAAAAATTCGCAATTCGAGAAATTCGCAAAATTCCGTATGAAAACCCATTTTATTCTAGGCAAGCTATACCAACAACTTTTTTGCATTACACTCTCATTACACTGGTGATACTCCATACCGAGTTTGGTTTGATTTGGGCAACTCCATGACCCGATAAAAAGAATTTTTTTTTAAATTCGCGAAAATTCGCAATTCGAGAAATTCGCAAAATTCCGTATGAAAACCCATTTTTTTTCTAGGCAAGCTATACCAACATTTTTTTTGCATTACACTCCCAATACACTGGTGATACTCCATACCGAGTTTAGTTTGATTTGGATAACTCCTTGACCCGATGAAAAAGAACTATTTTTAAAATTCGCGAAAATTCGCAACTGGAGAAATTCGCAAAATTCCGTATGAAAACCCATTTTTTTTCTAGGCAAGCTCTGCCAAAAGCTTTTGCTTTACACTCTCATTACACTGGTGATAATGCATACCGAGTTTGGTTTATTTTGGACAACTCCTTGTCCCGATGAAAAAGAGTTATTTTTTAAAATCTTAAAAATTCGCACTTCGAGAAATTCCCAAATTTCCGTATGAAAACCCAATTTTTTTCCTAGGCAAGCTAAACCAAACACTCATTGTGCTTTACACTTTCATTACACTGGTGATACTCCATACCGAGTTTGGTTTGATTTGGGCAACTCCATGACCCGATGAAAAAGAATTTTTTTTAAAATTCGCAAAAATTCGCAATTCGAGAAATTCGCAAAATTCCGTATGAAAACCCATTTTATTCTAGGCAAGCTATACCAACAACTTTTTTGCATTACACTCTCATTACACTGGTGATACTCCATACCGAGTTTGGTTTGATTTGGACAACTCCTTAACCCGATGAAAGAGACCTATTTTTAAAATTCCTTTTTCGCGAAATTTAAAAAGTTCCGTATGAGAACCAATTTTTTTTTACTAGGCAAGCTAAACCAAACACTCTTTTTGCTGTACACTCTCATTACACTGGTGATACTCAATACCGCGTTTGGTTTGATTTGGACAACTCCTTAACCCGATGAAAGAGACCTATTTTTAAAATTCCTTTTTCGCGAAATTTAAAAAGTTCCGTATGAGAACCAATTTTTTTTTACTAGGCAAGCTAAACCAAACACTCTTTTTGCTTTACACTTTCATTACACTGGTGATACTCCATACCGAGTTTGGTTTGATTTGGGCAACTCCATGACCCGATGAAAAAGAATTTTTTTTAAAATTCGCAAAAATTCGCAATTCGAGAAATTCGCAAAATTCCGTATGAAAACCCATTTTATTCTAGGCAAGCTATACCAACAACTTTTTTGCATTACACTCTCATTACACTGGTGATACTCCATACCGAGTTTGGTTTGATTTGGGCAACTCCATGACCCGATAAAAAGAATTTTTTTTTAAATTCGCGAAAATTCGCAATTCGAGAAATTCGCAAAATTCCGTATGAAAACCCATTTTTTTTCTAGGCAAGCTATACCAACATTTTTTTTGCATTACACTCCCAATACACTGGTGATACTCCATACCGAGTTTAGTTTGATTTGGATAACTCCTTGACCCGATGAAAAAGAACTATTTTTAAAATTCGCGAAAATTCGCAACTGGAGAAATTCGCAAAATTCCGTATGAAAACCCATTTTTTTTCTAGGCAAGCTCTGCCAAAAGCTTTTGCTTTACACTCTCATTACACTGGTGATAATGCATACCGAGTTTGGTTTATTTTGGACAACTCCTTGTCCCGATGAAAAAGAGTTATTTTTTAAAATCTTAAAAATTCGCACTTCGAGAAATTCCCAAATTTCCGTATGAAAACCCAATTTTTTTCCTAGGCAAGCTAAACCAAACACTCTTTTTGCTGTACACTCTCATTACACTGGTGATACTCAATACCGCGTTTGGTTTGATTTGGACAACTCCTTAACCCGATGAAAGAGACCTATTTTTAAAATTCCTTTTTCGCGAAATTTAAAAAGTTCCGTATGAGAACCAATTTTTTTTACTAGGCAAGCTAAACCAAACACTCTTTTTGCTTTACACTTTCATTACACTGGTGATACTCATTACCGAGTTTGGTTTGATTTGGACAACTCCTTGACCCGATGAAAAAGAATTTTTTTTAAAACTCGAGAAAATTTGCAATTCGCGAAACTCGCAAAATTACGTATAAAAACCCATTTTTTTTCTAGGCAAGCTATACCAACAACTTTTTTGCTTTACACTGTCATTACACTGGTGGTACTCTATACCGAGTTTGGTTTGATTTGGATAATTCCTTGACCCGATGATAATGAATTTTTTTTTAAAATTCGCGAAAATTCGCAATTCGAGAAAATCGCAGAATTTCGTATGAAAACCCATTTTTTTCTTGGCAAGCTATACCAACAACTTTTTTGCCTTACACTCTCATTACACTGCTGATACTCTATACCGAGTTTGGTTTGATTTGGACAACTCCTTAACCCGATGAAAAAGACCTTTTTTGAAATTCCTTTTTCACGAAATTCAAAAAGTTCCGCATGAAAACCCAACTTATTTCCTAGGCAGGCTAAACCAAAAAAACTTTTTGCTTTACACTGTCATTACACTGGTGATACTCAATACCGAGTTTGGTTTGATTTGGACAACTCCTTGACTCGATGACAAAGAAATTTTTTTAAATTCGCGAAAATTCGCAATTCGAGAAAATCGCAAAATTCCGTATGAAAACCCATTTTTTTCTTGGCAAGCTATGCCAACAACTTTTTTGCCTTACACTCTCATTACACTGGTGATACTCCATACCGAGTTTGGTTTGATTTGGGCAACTCCATGACCCGATAAAAAGAATTTTTTTTTAAATTCGCGAAAATTCGCAATTCGAGAAATTCGCAAAATTCCGTATGAAAACCCATTTTTTTTCTAGGCAAGCTATACCCACATTTTTTTTGCATTACACTCCCAATACACTGGTGATACTCCATACCGAGTTTAGTTTGATTTGGATAACTCCTTGACCCGATGAAAAAGAACTATTTTTAAAATTCGCGAAAATTCGCAACTGGAGAAATTCGCAAAATTCCGTATGAAAACCCATTTTTTTTTCTAGGCAAGCTCTGCCAAAAGCTTTTGCTTTACACTCTCATTACACTGGTGATAATGCATACCGAGTTTGGTTTATTTTGGACAACTCCTTGTCCCGATGAAAAAGAGTCTTTTTTTAAAATCTTAAAAATTCGCACTTCGAGAAATTCGCAAATTTCCGTATGAAAACCCAATTTTTTTCCTAGGCAAGCTAAACCAAACACTCTTTTTGCTGTACACTCTCATTACACTGGTGATACTCAATACCGCGTTTGGTTTGATTTGGACAACTCCTTAACCCGATGAAAGAGACCTATTTTTAAAATTCCTTTTTCGCGAAATTTAAAAAGTTCCGTATGAGAACCAATTTTTTTTCCTAGGCAAGCTAAACCAAACACTCTTTTTGCTTTACACTTTTATTACACTGGTGATTCTCATTACCGAGTTTGGTTTGATTTGGACAACTCCTTGACCCGATGAAAAAGAATTATTTTTAAAACTCGAGAAAATTTGCAATTCGCGAAACTCGCAAAATTACGTATAAAAACCCATTTTTTTTCTAGGCAAGCTATACCAACAACTTTTTTGCTTTACACTGTCATTACACTGGTGGTACTCTATACCGAGTTTGGTTTGATTTGGATAACTCCTTGACCCGATGATAATGAATTTTTTTTTAAAATTCGCGAAAATTCGCAATTCGAGAAAATCGCAGAATTTCGTATGAAAACCCATTTTTTTTCTTGGCAAGCTATACCAACAACTTTTTTGCCTTACACTCTCATTACACTGCTGATACTCTATACCGAGTTTGGTTTGATTTGGACAACTCCTTAACCCGATGAAAAAGACCTTTTTTGAAATTCCTTTTTCACGAAATTCAAAAAGTTCCGCATGAAAACCCAACTTATTTCCTAGGCAGGCTAAACCAAAAAAACTTTTTGCTTTACACTGTCATTACACTGGTGATACTCAATACCGAGTTTGGTTTGATTTGGACAACTCCTTGACTCGATGACAAAGAAATTTTTTTAAATTCGCGAAAATTCGCAATTCGAGAAAATCGCAAAATTCCGTATGAAAACCCATTTTTTTCTTGGCAAGCTATGCCAACAACTTTTTTGCCTTACACTCTCTTTACACTGCTGATACTCTATACCGAGTTTGGTTTGATTTGGACAACTCCTTAACCCGATGAAAAAGACCTTTTTTGAAATTCCTTTTTCACGAAATTCAAAAAGTTCCGCATGAAAACCCAACTTATTTCCTAGGCAAGGCAAACCAAAAATACTTTTTGCTTTACACTGTCATTACACTGGTGATACTCAATACCGAGTTTGGTTTGATTTGAACAACTCCTTGTCCCGATAAAAAAGAATTATTTTTTAAATTCTCAGAAATTCGCACTTCGAGAAATTCGCAAAATTCCGTATGAAAACCCATTTTTTTTCTTGGCAAGCTATGCCAACAACTTTTTTGCCTTACACTCTCTTTACACTGGTGATACTCAATACCGAGTTTGGTTTGATTTGGACAACTCCTTAACCCGATGAAAAAGACCTTTTTTGAAATTCCTTTTTCACGAAATTCAAAAAGTTCCGCATGAAAACCCAACTTATTTCCTAGGCAAGCTAAACCAAAAAAACTTTTTGCTTTACATTGTCATTACACTGGTGATACTCAATACCGAGTTTGGTTTGATTTGGACAACTCCTTGACCCGATGACAAAGAAATTTTTTTTAAATTCGCGAAAATTCGCAATTCGAGAAAATCGCAAAATTCCGTATGACAACCCATTTGTTTTCTTGGCAAGCTATGCCAACAACTTTTTTGCCTTACACTCTCTTTACACTGCTGATACTCTATATCGAGTTTGGTTTGATTTGGACAACTCCTTAACCCGATGAAAAAGACCTTTTTTGAAATTTCTTTTTCACGAAATTCAAAAAATTCCGCATGAAAACCCAACTTATTTCCTAGGCAAGGCAAACCAAAAAAACTTTTTGCTTTAAACTGTCATTACACTGGTGATACTCAATACCGAGTTTGGTTTGATTTGGACAACTCCTTGACCCGATGACAAAGAAATTTTTTTTAAATTCGCGAAAATTCGCAATTCGAGAAAATCGCAAAATTCCGTATGACAACCCATTTGTTTTCTTGGCAAGCTATGCCAACAACTTTTTTGCCTTACACTCTCTTTACACTGCTGATACTCTATATCGAGTTTGGTTTGATTTGGACAACTCCTTAACCCGATGAAAAAGACCTTTATTGAAATTCCTTTTTCACGAAATTCAAAAAGTTCCGCATGAAAACCCAACTTATTTCCTAGGCAAGCTAAACCAAAAAAACTTTTTGCTTTACATTGTCATTACACTGGTGATACTCAATACCGAGTTTGGTTTGATTTGGACAACTCCTTGACCCGATGACAAAGAAATTTTTTTTAAATTCGCGAAAATTCGCAATTAGAGAAAATCGCAAAATTCCGTATGACAACCCATTTGTTTTCTTGGCAAGCTATGCCAACAACTTTTTTGCCTTACACTCTCTTTACACTGCTGATACTCTATATCGAGTTTGGTTTGATTTGGACAACTCCTTAACCCGATGAAAAAGACCTTTTTTGAAATTTCTTTTTCGCGAAATTCAAAAAGTTCCGTTTGAAAACCCAACTTTTTTCCTAGGCAAGCAAAACTAAAAATACTTTTTGCTTTACTCTTTAATTACACTGGTGATACTCAATACCGAGTTTGGTTTGATTTGGACAACTCCTTGACCCGATGAAAAAGAAATTTTTTTTTAAATTCGCGAAAATTCGCAATTCGAGAAATTCGCAAAATTCCGCTTGAAAACCCTACTTTTTTCCCGGCAAGCTATACCAAAAAATTTTTTTGCTTTACACTCTGATTACGCTGGTAATACTCCGTACCGCATTTGGTTTGATTTGGACAACTCCTTAACCCGATGAAAAAGACTTTTTTTAAAATTCCTTCTTCACGAAATTCAAAATGTTCCGTATGAAAACCCAACTTTTTTCCCAGGCAAGCTATATCGAAAATTTTTTTGCTTAACACTCTCATTACGCTGGTGATACTCCGTACCACGTTTGGTTTGATTTGGACAACTTTTTAACCCGATGAAAAAGAACTAATTTTAAAATTCCTTTTTCGCGAAATTCAAAAAGTTCCGTATAAAAACCCAACTTTTTTCCTAGACAAGCTAAACCAAAAATACTTTTTGCTCTACACTGTAATTACACTGGTGATAATCAATACCGAGTTTGGTTTGATTTGGACAACTCCTTGACCCGATGAAAAAGACTTTTTTTTAAATTCCTTTTTCACGAAATTCAAAATGTTTCGTATGAAAACGCAACTTTTCTCCTAGCCAAGCTAAACCAAAAATAATTTTTGCTTTACACTGTCATTACACTGGTGATACTCAATACCGAGTTTGGTTTGATTTGGACAACTCCTTGTCCCGATAAAAAAGAATTATTTTTTAAATTCTCAGAAATTCGCACTTCGAGAAACTCGCTAAATTCCGCATGAAAACCCATTTTTTTCCCAGGCAAGCTATACCAAAAAATTTTTTTGCTTTACACTCTCATTACGCTGGTGATACTGCGTACCGCGTTTGGTTTGATTTGGACAACTTCTTAACCCGATGAAAAAGAACTATTTTTAAAATTCCTTTTTCGCGAAATTCAAAAAGTTCCGTTTGAAAACCCAACTTTTTTCCTAGGCAAGCAAAACTAAAAATACTTTTTGCTTTACTCTTTAATTACACTGGTGATACTCAATACCGAGTTTGGTTTGATTTGGACAACTCCTTGACCCGATGAAAAAGAAATTTTTTTTTAAATTCGCGAAAATTGGCAATTTGAGAAATTCGCAAAATTCCCTATGCAAACCCATTTTTTTCTAGGCAAGCTATACCAACAACTTTCTTGCCCTACACTCTCATTACACTGGTGATACTCCATACCGAGTTTGGTTTGATTTGAACAACTCCGTAACCCGATGAAAAAGACTTTTTTTTTTAAAATTCCTTTTTCACGAAATTCAAAATGTTCCGTATGAAAACCCAACTTTTTTCCCAGGCAAGCTATATCAAAAATTTTTTTGATTAACACTCTCATTACGCTGGTGATACTCCGTACCACGTTTGGTTTGATTTGGACAACTTCTTAACCCGATGAAAAAGAACTAATTTTAAAATTCCTTTTTCGCGAAATTCAAAAAGTTCCGTATGAAAACCCAACTTTTTTCATAGGCAAGCTCAACCAAAAATACTTTTTGCTTTACTCTTTAATTACACTGGTGATACTCAATACCGAGTTTGGTTTGATTTGGACAACTCCTTGACCCGATGAAAAAGAAATTTTTTTAAAATTCGCGAAAATTCGCAATTCGAGAAATTCGCAAAATTCCCTATGCAAACCCATTTTTTTCTAGGCAAGCTATACCAACAACTTTCTTGCCCTACACTCTCATTACACTGGTGATACTCCATACCGAGTTCGGTTTGATTTGAACAACTCCGTAACCCGATGAAAAAGACTTTTTTTTTAAAATTCCTTTTTCACGAAATTCAAAATGTTCCGTATGAAAACCCAACTTTTTTCCCAGCAAGCTATATCAAAAATTTTTTTGCTTAACACTCTCATTACGCTGGTGATACTCCGTACCACGTTTGGTTTGATTTGGACAACTTCTTAACCCGATGAAAAAGAACTAATTTTAAAATTCCTTTTTCGCGAAATTCAAAAAGTTCCGTATGAAAACCCAATTTTTTTCCTAGGCAAGCTCAACCAAAAATACTTTTTGCTTTACACTGTAATTACACTGGTGATAATCAATACCGAGTTTGGTTTGATTTGGACAACTCCTTGACCCGATGAAAAAGATTTTTTTTTTAAATTTGCGAAAAATCGCAAATCGAGAAATTCGCAAAATTCCTTATGCAAACCCATTTTTTTTCTAGGCAAGCTATACCAACAACTTTTTTGCCTTACACTCTCATTACACTGGTGATACTCCATACCGAGTTTGGTTTGATTTGAACAACTCCGTAACCCGATGAAAAAGACTTTTTTTTTAAATTCCTTTTCACGAAATTCAAAATGTTCCGTATGAAAACGCAACTTTTCTCCTAGTCAAGCTAAACCAAAAATAATTTTTGCTTTATACTGTCATTACACTGGTTATACTCAATACCGAGTTTGGTTTGATTTGGACAACTCCTTGTCCCGATAAAAAAGAATTGTTTTTTAAATTCTCAGAAATTCGCACTTCGAGAAACTCGCTAAATTCCGCATGAAAACCCATTTTTTTCCCAGGCAAGCTATACCAAAAAAATTTTTTGCTTTACACTCTCATTACCCTGGTGATACTGCGTACCGCGTTTGGTTTGATTTGGACAACTTGTTAACCCGATGAAAAACAACTATTTTTAAAATTCCTTTTTCGCGAAATTCAAAAAGTTCCGTTTGAAAACCCAACTTTTTTCCTAGGCAAGCAAAACTAAAAATACTTTTCGTTTTACTCTTTAATTACACTGGTGATACTCAATGCCGAGTTTGGTTTGATTTGGACAACTCCTTGACCCGATGAAAAAGAAATTTTTTTAAAAATTCGCGAAAATTCGCAAAATTCCGTATGCAAACCCATTTTTTCTAGGCAAGCTATACCAACAAATTTCTTGCCCTACACTCTCATTACACTTGTGATACTCCATACCGAGTTGGGTTTGATTTGAACAACTCCGTAACCCGATCAGAAAGACTTTTTTTTAAAATTCCTTTTTCACGAAATTCAAAATGTTCCGTATGAAAACCCAACTTTTTTCCCAGGCAAGCTATATCAAAAATTTTTTGCTAAACACTCTCATTACGCTGGTGATACTCCGTACCACGTTTGGTTTGATTTGGACAATTTCTTAACCCGATGAAATAGAACTAATTTTAAAATTCCTTTTTCGCGAAATTCAAAAAGTTCCGTATGAAAACCCAACTTTTTCCTAGACAAGCTAAACCAAAAATACTTTTTGCTTTACACTGTAATTACACTAGTGATAATCAATGCCGAGTTTGGTTTGATTTGGACAACTCCTTGACCCGATGAAAAAAAATTTTTTTTTGAAATTTGCGAAAAATCGCATTTCGAGAAATTCGCAAAATTCCGTATGCAAACCCATTTTTTTCTAGGCAAGCTATACCAACAACTTTCTTGCCCTACACTCTCATTACACTGGTGATACTCCATACCGAGTTTGGTTTGATTTGAACAACTCCGTAACCCGATCAAAAAGACTTTTTTTTTAAAATTCCTTTTTCACGAAATTCAAAATGTTCCGTATGAAAACCCAACTTTTTTCCCAGGCAAGCTATATCAAAAATTTTTTGCTAAACACTCTCATTACGCTGGTGATACTCCGTACCACGTTTGGTTTGATTTGGACAACTTCTTAACCCGATGAAATAGAACTAAGTTTAAAATTCCTTTTTCGCGAAATTCAAAAAGTTCCGTATGAAAACCCAACTTTTTCCTAGACAAGCTAAACCAAAAATACTTTTTGTTTTACACTGTAATTACACTAGTGATAATCAATACCGAGTTTGGTTTGATTTGGACAACTCCTTGACCCGATGAAAAAAAATTTTTTTTAAAATTTGCGAAAAATCGCATTTCGAGAAATTCTCAAAATTCAGTATGCAAACCCATTTTTTTCTAGGCAAGCTATACCAACAACTTTCTTGCCTTACACTCACATTACACTGGTGATACTCCATACCGAGTTTGGTTTGATTTGAACAACTCCGTAACCCGATGAAAAAGACTTTTTTTTTAAAATTCTTTTTTCACGAAATTCAAAATGTTCCGTATGAAAACCCAACTTTTTTCCCAGGCAAGCTATATCAAAAATTTTTTGCTAAACACTCTCATTACGCTGGTGATACTCCGTACCACGTTTGGTTTGATTTGGACAACTTCTTAACCCGATGAAATAGAACTAAGTTTAAAATTCCTTTTTCGCGAAATTCAAAAAGTTCCGTATGAAAACCCAACTTTTTCCTAGACAAGCTGAACCAGAAATACTTTTTGATTTACACTGTAATTACACTAGTGATAATCAATACCGAGTTTGGTTTGATTTGGACAACTCCTTGACCCGATAAAAAAGAATTTTTTTAAAATTTGCGAAAAATCGCAATTCGAGAAATTCGCAAAATTCCGTATGCAAACCCATTTTTTTCTAGGCAAGCTATACCAACAACTTTCTTGCCTTACACTCTCATTGCACTGGTGATACTCCATACCGAGTTTGGTTTGATTTGAACAAATCCGTAACCCGATGAAAAAGACTTTTTTTTAAATTCCTTTTTCACGAAATTCAAAATGTTCCGTATGAAAACGCAACTTTTCTCCTAGCCAAGCTAAACCAAAAATAATTTTTGCTTTACACTGTCATTACACTGGTGATACTCCATACCGAGTTTGGTTTGATTTGGACAACTCCTTAACCCGATGAAAAAGACTTTTTTTAAAATTCTTTTTTCACGAAATTCAAAATGTTCCGTATGAAAACCCAGCTTTTTCCCAGGCAAGCTATATCAAAAATTTTTTTGCTTAACACTCTCATTACGCTGTTGATACTCCGTACCACGTTTGGTTTGATTTGGACAACTTCTTAACCCGATGAAAAAGAACTAATTTTAAAATTCCTTTTTCGCGAAATTCAAAAAGTTCCGTATGAAAACCCAACTTTTTTCCTAGACAAGCTAAACCAAAAATACTTTTTGCTCTACACTGTAATTACACTGGTGATAATCAATACCGAGTTTGGTTTGATTTGGACAACTCCTTGACCCGATGAAAGAGAATTTTTTTTAAAATTCCTTTTTCACGAAATTCAAAATGTTCCGTATGAAAACGCAACTTTTTTCCTAGACAAGCTAAACCAAAAATAATTTTTGCTTTACACTGTCATTACACTGGTGATACTCAATACCGAGTTTGGTTTGATTTGAACAACTCCGTAACCCGATGAAAAAGACTTTTTTTTAAAATTCCTTTTTTCACGAAATTCAAAATGTTCCGTATGAAAACGCAACTTTTCTCCTAGCTAAGCTAAACCAAAAATAATTTTTGCTTTACACTGTCATTACACTGATGATACTCAATACCGCGTTTGGTTTGATTTGGACAACTCTTTGTCCCGATGAAAAAGAATTATTTTTTAAATTCTCAAAAACTCGCACATCGAGAAAATCGCAAAATTCCGTATGAAAACCCAACTTTACTCCTAGGCAAGCTATACCAAAAATTTTTTTTGCTTTACACTTTCATTGAGCTGGTGATACTCCATACCGCGTTTGGTTTGATTTGGACAACTCCTTAACCCGATGAAAAAAAGATCTTTTTTTAAATTTCCTTTTTCGCGAAATTCAAAAAGCTCCGTATGAAATACTAAAATTTTTCCGTAAAAGGTATACTAAAAATTTTTTTGCTTTACACTTTCGTTACACTGGTGATACTGCACAACAAGTTTGGTTTGATTTGAACAACTCATTGTCCCGATGAAAAAGAATTTTTTTTTAAATTCTCAAAAACTCGCACTTCGAGAAATTCGTAAAATTCCGTATGAAAACCCAATTTTTTTTCCTGGGCAAGTTATACCAAACACTCTTTCTGCTGTACACTCTCACTACACTGGTGATACTCAATAACGCGTTTCGTTTGATTTGGACAACTCCTTAACCCGATGAAAAAGACCTAATTTTAAAATTCCTTTTTCCCGAATTTCAAACAGTTCCGTATGAAAACCCAACTTTTCTCCTAGGCAAGCTAAACCAAAAATACTTTTTGCTTTACACTGTCATTACACTGGTGATACTCAATACCGAGTTTGGTTTGATTTGGACAACTCATTGACCCGATGAAAAAGAACTATTTTTAAAATTCGCGAAAATTCGCAATACGCGAAATTCGCAAAATTCCGCATGAAAACCCATTTTTTTCTAGGCAAGCAATACCAACAACTTTTTGCTTTACACTGTCATTACACTGGTGATACTCCATACTGAGTTTGGTTTGATTTGGACAACTCCTTGACCGATGAAAATGAGTTATTTTTAAAATTCGCAAAAATTTGTACTTCGCGAAATTCGCAAAATTCCGTATGAAAACCAATTTTATTTCTTAGGCAAGCTATACCAAAAAAAACTTTTTGCTGTACTCTCATTGCACTGGTGATACACAATACCGAGTTTGGTTTGATTGGGAAAACTCATTGACCCGATGAAAAAGAACTATTTTTAAAATTCTCAAAAATACGCAATTCGCGAATTTCGCAAAAACCCGTATGAAAACCCAAAGTTTTTCCTAGGCAAGCTATACCAAAAGTTCTTTTTTCTTTACACTCTCATTACACTGGCGATACTCCATACCGCGTTTGGTTTGATTTGGACATCTCCTTAACCCGATAAAAAAGACCTATTTTTAAAATTCTTTTTTCCTGAATTTCAATAAGTTCCGTATGAAAACCCAACTTTTTTCCTAGGCAAAATAAACTAAAAATACTTTTTGCTTTACACTTTCATTACATTGGTGATACTCAATACCGAGTTTGGTTTGATTTGGACAACTCCTTGACCCGATGAAAATGAAATTTTTTTAAAATTCGCAAAAATTCGCCCTTCGCGAAATTCGCAAAATTCTGTATGAAAAACCAAATTTTTTCTAGGCAAGTTATACAAAAGTTCTTTTTGCTTTACACTCTCATTACACTATTGATACTCCATACCGCGTTTGGTTTGATTTGGACAAAAATTATACTGTTGATATTCAGAACCGAGTTTGGTTTGATTTGGATAGCTCCTTGACCCGATGAAAAAAAAAACTACTTTTAAAATTCGCAAAATTTCGCAATTCGCGAAATTCGCAAAATTCCGTATGAGATTCCAACTTTTTTCCGAGGCGAGCTCTACCAATTTTTTTTGCTTTACACTCTCACTACACTGGTGATACTCCATACAGAGTTTGGTTTGATTTGGATAACTCCTTGACCCGATGAAAAAAAAACTACTTTTAAAATTCGCAAAATTTCGCAATTCGCGAAATTCGCAAAACTCCGTATGAAAACCCATTTATTTCCTAGGCAAGCTATACCATTAAATTTTTTGCTTTACACTCTCATTACACTGGTAATGCTCCATACCGCGTTTGGTTTGATTTGGATAACTCCTTAACCCGATGAAAAAGACCTTTTTTTAATTTCCTTTTTCGCGAAATTCAAAAAGTTCCGTATGAAATACTAACTCCTTTCCGGACAAGGTAAACCAAATTTTTTTTGCTTTACACTCTCATTACACTGGTGATACTGCATACCGAATTTGGTTTCATTTGGACAACTCCTTGTCTCGATGAAAAAGAATTATTTCTTAAATTCGCAAAAATTCGCACTTCGCGAAATTCGCAAAATTCCGTATGAAAACCCAATTTTTTTCCAAGGCAAGCTATACCAAACACTCCTTTTGCTGTTCAATATCATTGCACTGGTGATACTCAATAACGAGTTTGGTTTGATTTGGAAAACTTATTGACCCGATGAAAAAGATTTTTTTTTAAAATTCTCAAAAATTCGCAATTCGCGAAATTCTCAAAATTCCGTATGAAAACCCAAATTTTTCCTAGGCAAGCTATACCAAAAGTTCTTTTTGATTTGCACTCTCATTACATTGGTGATATTCCATTCCGCGTTTGGTTTGATTTGGAAAACTCCCTAACCCGATGAAAAAGACCTATTATTAAAATTCCTTTTTCGCGAAATTCAAAAAGTTCCGTATGAAATACTAACTTTTTTCCCAAGCAAGCTGTACCAATTTTTTTTTGCCTTACACTCTCATTACACTAGTGATACTCCATACAGAGTTTGGTTTGATTTGGACAACTGCTTGACCCGATGAAAAAGAAATTTTTTTTAAATTCTCAAAAATTCGCAATTCACGAAAATCGCAAAATTCCATATGAAGACCCAAAGTTTTTCCTTGGCAAGCTATACCATTTTTTTGCTTTACACTTTCATTACACTAGTGATACTCCATACAGAGTTTGGTTTGATTTGGACAGCTGCTTGACCCGATGAAAAAGAATTTTTTTTAAAATTCTCACAAATTCGCAATTCACGAAAATCGCAAAATTCCATATGAAAACCCAAATTTTTCCTAGGCAAGCTATACCAAAAGTTCTTTTTGATTTACACTCTCATTACAATGGTGATACTCCATTCCGCGTTTGGTTTGATTTGGAAAACTCCTTGACTCGATGAAAATGAAATTTTTTTAAAATTCGCAAAAATTCGCCCTTCGCGAAATTCGCAAAATTCTGTATGAAAAACCAAATTTTTTCTAGGCAAGTTATACAAAAGTTCTTTTTGCTTTACACTCTAATTACACTATTGATACTCCATACCGCGTTTGGTTTGATTTGGACAAAAATTATACTGTTGATATTCAGAACCGAGTTTGGTTTGATTTGGATAGCTCCTTGACCCGATGAAAAAAAAAACTACTTTTAAAATTCGCAAAATTTCGCAATTCGCGAAATTCGCAAAATTCCGTATGAGATCCCAACTTTTTTCCGAGGCGAGCTCTACCAATTTTTTTGCTTTACACTCTCACTACACTGGTGATACTCCATACAGAGTTTGGTTTGATTTGGATAACTCCTTGACCCGATGAAAAAAAAACTACTTTTAAAATTCGCAAAATTTCGCAATTCGCGAAATTCGCAAAACTCCGTATGAAAACCCATTTATTTCCTAGGCAAGCTATACCATTAAATTTTTTGCTTTACACTCTCATTACACTGGTAATGCTCCATACCGCGTTTGGTTTGATTTGGATAACTCCTTAACCCGATGAAAAAGACCTTTTTTTAATTTCCTTTTTCGCGAAATTCAAAAAGTTCCGTATGAAATACTAACTCCTTTCCGGACAAGGTAAACCAAATTTTTTTTGCTTTACACTCTCATTACACTGGTGATACTGCATACCGAATTTGGTTTCATTTGGACAACTCCTTGTCTCGATGAAAAAGAATTATTTCTTAAATTCGCAAAAATTCGCACTTCGCGAAATTCGCAAAATTCCGTATGAAAACCCAATTTTTTTCCAAGGCAAGCTATACCAAACACTCCTTTTGCTGTTCAATATCATTGCACTGGTGATACTCAATAACGAGTTTGGTTTGATTTGGAAAACTTATTGACCCGATGAAAAAGATTTATTTTTAAAATTCTCAAAAATTCGCAATTCGCGAAATTCTCAAAATTCCGTATGAAAACCCAAATTTTTCCTAGGCAAGCTATACCAAAAGTTCTTTTTGATTTGCACTCTCATTACATTGGTGATATTCCATTCCGCGTTTGGTTTGATTTGGAAAACTCCCTAACCCGATGAAAAAGACCTATTATTAAAATTCCTTTTTCGCGAAATTCAAAAAGTTCCGTATGAAATACTAACTTTTTTCCCAAGCAAGCTGTACCAATTTTTTTTGCTTTACACTCTCATTACACTAGTGATACTCCATACAGAGTTTGGTTTGATTTGGACAACTGCTTGACCCGATGAAAAAGAAATTTTTTTTAAATTCTCAAAAATTCGCAATTCACGAAAATCGCAAAATTCCATATGAAGACCCAAAGTTTTTCCTTGGCAAGCTATACCATTTTTTTGCTTTACACTTTCATTACACTAGTGATACTCCATACAGAGTTTGGTTTGATTTGGACAGCTGCTTGACCCGATGAAAAAGAATTTTTTTTAAAATTCTCACAAATTCGCAATTCACGAAAATCGCAAAATTCCATATGAAAACCCAAATTTTTCCTAGGCAAGCTATACCAAAAGTTCTTTTTGATTTACACTCTCATTACAATGGTGATACTCCATTCCGCGTTTGGTTTGATTTGGAAAACTCCTTAACCCGATGAAAAAGACCTATTATTAAAATTCCTTTTTCACGAAATTCAAAAAGTTCCGTATGATATACTAACTTTTTTCCCAGGCAAGCTGTACCAATTTTTTTTTTGCTTTACACTCTCATTTCACTGGTGATACTCCATACCGCGTTTGGTTTGATTTGGACAACTCCTTAACCCGATGAAAAAGACCTTTTTTTAAAATTCTTTTTTCCTGAAATTCAATAAGTTCCCTTATAAAAACCCAACTTTTTTCCTAGGAAAAATAAACCAAAAATACTTTTTGCTTAACACTTTCATTACACTGGTGATACTTAATACCGAGTTTGGTTTGATTTGGACTGCTCCGTGACCCGATGAAAATGAAATTTTTTTAAAATTCGCAAAAATTCGCACTTCGCGAAATTCGCAAAATTCCGTATGAAAATCCAATTTTTTTCCAAGGCAAGCTATACCAAACACTCTTTTTGCTGTACACTCTCATTGCACTGGTGATACTCAATACCAAGTTTGGTTTGATTTGAAAACTTATTGACCCGATGAAAAAGAATTATTTTTAAAATTCTCAAAAATTCGCAATTCGCGAAATTCGCAAAATTCCGTATGAAAACCCAAATTTTTCCTAGGCAAGCTATACCAAAAGTTCTTTTTGGTTTACAATCTCATTACACTGGTGATACTGCATACCGAATTTGGTCTCATTTGGACAACTCCTTGTCTCGATGAAAAAGAATTATTTCTTAAATTCTCAAAAATTCGCAATTCGCGAAATTCGCAAAATTCCGCATGAAAACCCAATTTTTTTCCTAGGCAAGCTATACCAAACACTCTTTTTGCTGTACACTCTCATTGCACTGGTGATACTAAATACCGGGTTTGGTTTGATTTCGAAAACTCATTGACCCGATGAAAAAGAATTATTTCTTAAATTCTCAAAAATTCGCAATTCGCGAAATTCGCAAAATTCCGTATGAAAACCGAAAGTTTTTCCTAGGCAAGCTATACCAAAAGTTCTTTTTTCTTTACACACTCATTACACTGGTGATACTCCATACCGCGTTTGGTTTGATTTGGACAACTCCTTAACCCGATGAAAAAGACCTATTTTCAAAAATTCTTTTTTCCTGAAATTCAAGTTCCGTATGAAAACCCACCTTTTTTGCTAGGAAAAATAAACCAAAAATACTTTTTGCTTAACACTTTCATTACACTGGTGATACTCAATACCGATTTTGGTTTGATTTGGACAACTCCGTGACCCGATGAAAATGAAATTTTTTTAAATATCGCAAAAATTCGCACTTCGCGAAATTCGCAAAGTTCCGTATGAAAACCCAATTTTTTTTCAAGGCAAGCTATACCAAACACTCCTTTTGCTGTACAATATCATTGCACTGGTGATACTCCATACCGCGTTTGGTTTGATTTGGACAACTGCTTGACCCGATGAAAAAGAATTTTTTTTAAAATTCTCAAAAATTCGCAATTCACGAAAATCGCAAAATTCCATATGAAAACCCAAATTTTTCCTAGGCAAGCTATACCAAAAGTTCTTTTTGATTTACACTCTCATTACAATGGTGATACTCCATTCCGCGTTTGGTTTGATTTGGAAAACTCCTTAACCCGATGAAAAAGACCTATTATTAAAATTCCTTTTTCACGAAATTCAAAAAGTTCCGTATGATATACTAACTTTTTTCCCAGGCAAGCTGTACCAATTTTTTTTGTTTTACACTCTCATTACACTGGTGATACTCCATACCACGTTTGGTTTGATTTGGACAACTCCTTAACCCGATGAAAAAGACCTTTTTTTATAATTCTTTTTTCCTGAAATTCAATAAGTTACCTTATAAAAACCCAACTTTTTTCCTAGGAAAAATAAACCAAAAATACTTTTTGCTTAACACTTTCATTACACTAGTGATACTTAATACCGAGTTGGATTTGATTTGGACAATTCCTTGACCCGCTTAACAAGATATATTTTTTAAAATTCTCAAAAATTTGCAATTCGCGAAATTCGCAAAATTCCGTATGAAAATCCAATTTTTTTCCAAGGCAAGCTATACCAAACACTCTTGTTGCTTTACACTCTCATTACACTGGTGATACTCCATACCGCGTTTGGTTTGATTTGGACAACTCCTTAACCCGATGAAAAAGACCTTTTTTTAAAATTCTTTTTTCCTGAAATTCAATAAGTTCCCTTATAAAAACCCAACTTTTTCCTAGGAAAAATAAATCAAAAATACTTTTTGCTTAAAACTCTCATTACACTGGTGATACTCCATGCCGCGTTTGGTTTGATTTGGACAACTCCTTAACCCGATGAAAAAGACCTTTTTTTAAAATTCTTTTTTCCTGAAATTCAATAAGTTCCCTTATAAAAACCCAACTTTTTTCCTAGGAAAAATAAATCAAAAATACTTTTTGCTTAACACTCTCATTGCACTGGTGATACTCAATACCAAGTTTGGTTTGATTTGAAAACTTATTGACCCGATGAAAAAGAATTATTTTTAAAATTCTCAAAAATTCGCAATTCGCGAAATTCGCAAAATTCCGTATGAAAACCCAAATTTTTCCTAGGCAAGCTATACCAAAAGTTCTTTTTGGTTTACAATCTCATTACACTGGTGATACTGCATACCGAATTTGGACAACTCCTTGTCTCGATGAAAAAGAATTATTTCTTAAATTCTCAAAAATTCGCAATTCGCGAAATTCGCAAAATTCCGCATGAAAACCCAATTTTTTTCCTAGGCAAGCTATACCAAACACTCTTTTTGCTGTACACTCTCATTGCACTGGTGATACTCAATACCGGGTTTGGTTTGATTTCGAAAACTCATTGACCCGATGAAAAAGAATTATTTCTAAAATTCTCAAAAATTCGCAATTCGCGAAATTCGCAAAATTCCGTATGAAAACCGAAAGTTTTTCCTAGGCAAGCTATACCAAAAGTTCTTTTTTCTTTACACACTCATTACACTGGTGATACTCCATACCGCGTTTGGTTTGATTTGGACAACTCATTAACCCGATGAAAAAGACCTATTTTCAAAAATTCTTTTTTCCTGAAATTCAAGTTCCGTATGAAAACCCACCTTTTTTGCTAGGAAAAATAAACCAAAAATACTTTTTGCTTAACACTTTCATTACACTGGTGATACTCAATACCGATTTTGGTTTGATTTGGACAACTCCGTGACTCGATGAAAATGAAATTTTTTTAAATATCGCAAAAATTCGCACTTCGCGAAATTCGCAAAATTCCGTATGAAAACCCAATTTTTTTTCAAGGCAAGCTATACCAAACACTCCTTTTGCTGTACAATATCATTGCACTGCTGATACTCCATACCGCGTTTGGTTTGATTTGGACAACTCCTTAACCCGATGAAAAAGACCTTTTTTTAAAATTCTTTTTTCCTGAAATTCAATAAGTTCCCTTATAAAAACCCAACTTTTTTCCTAGGAAAAATAAACCAAAAATACTTTTTGCTTAACACTTTCATTACACTAGCGATACTTAATACCGAGTTTGATTTGATTTGGACAACTCCTTGACCCACTTAACAAGATATATTTTTTAAAATTCTCAAAAATTTGCAATTCGCGAAATTCGCAAAATTCCGTATGAAAATCCAATTTTTTTCCAAGGCAAGCTATACCAAACACTCTTGTTGCTTTACACTCTCATTACACTGGTGATACTCCAAACCGCGTTTGGTTTGATTTGGACAACTCCTTAACCCGATGAAAAAGACCTTTTTTTAAAACTCTTTTTTCCTGAAATTCAATAAGTTCCCTTATAAAAACCCAACTTTTTTCCTAGGAAAAATAAACCAAAAATACTTTTTGCTTAACACTTTCATTACACTGGTGATACTTAATACTGAGTTTGGTTTGATTTGGACTGCTCCGTGACCCGATGAAAATGAAATTTTTTTAAAATTCGCAAAAATTCGCACTTCGCGAAATTCGCAAAATTCCGTATGAAAATCCAATTTTTTTCCAAGGCAAGCTATACCAAACACTCTTTTTGCTGTACACTCTCATTGCACTGGTGATACTCAATACCAAGTTTGGTTTGATTTGAAAACTTATTGACCCGATGAAAAAGAATTATTTTTAAAATTCTCAAAAATTCGCAATTCGCGAAATTCGCAAAATTCCGTATGAAAACCCAAATTTTTCCTAGGCAAGCTATACCAAAAGTTCTTTTTGGTTTACAATCTCATTACACTGGTGATACTGCATACCGAATTTGGTCTCATTTGGACAACTCCTTGTCTCGATGAAAAAGAATTATTTCTTAAATTCTCAAAAATTCGCAATTCGCGAAATTCGCAAAATTCCGCATGAAAACCCATTTTTTTTTCCTAGGCAAGCTATACCAAACACTCTTTTTGCTGTACACTCTCATTGCACTGGTGATACTCAATACCGAGTTTGGTTTGATTTCGAAAACTCATTGACCCGATGAAAAAGAATTATTTCTTAAATTCTCAAAAATTCGCAATTCGCGAAATTCGCAAAATTCCGTATGAAAACCCAAAGTTTTTCCTAGGCAAGCTATACCAAAAGTTCTTTTTTCTTTACACACTCATTACACTGGTGATACTCCATACCGCGTTTGGTTTGATTTGGACAACTCCTTAACCCGATGAAAAAGACCTATTTTCAAAAATTCTTTTTTCCTGAAATTCAAGTTCCGTATGAAAACCCACCTTTTTTGCTAGGAAAAATAAACCAAAAATACTTTTTGCTTTCATTACACTGGTGATACTCAATACCGATTTTGGTTTGATTTGGACAACTCCGTGACCCGATGAAAATGAAATTTTTTTAAATATCGCAAAAATTCGCACTTCGCGAAATTCGCAAAACTCCGTATGAAAACCCAATTTTTTTCCAAGGCAAGCTATACCAAACACTCCTTTTGCTGTACAATATCATTGCACTGGTGATACTCAATAACGAGTTTGGTTTGAATTGGAAAACTTATTGACCCGATGAAAAAGAATTATTTTTAAAATTCTCAAAAATTCGCAATTCGCGAAATTCGCAAAATTCCGTATGAAAACCCAAATTTTTCCTAGGCAAGCTATACCAAAAGTTCTTTTTGATTTACGCTCTCATTACATTGGTGATACTCCATTCCGCGTTTGGTTTGATTTGGAAAACTCCTTAACCCGATGAAAAAGACCTATTATTAGAATTCCTTTTTCGCGAAATTCAAAAAGTTCTGTATGAAATACTAACTTTTTTCCCAGGCAAGCTGTACCAATTTTTTTTTGCTTTACACTCTCATTACACTGGTGATACTCCATACCGCGTTTGGTTTGATTTGGACAACTCCTTAACCCGATGAAAAAGACCTTTTTTTAAAATTCTTTTTTCCTGAAATTCAATAAGTTCCCTTATAAAAACCCAACTTTTTTCCTAGGAAAAATAAACCAAAAATACTTTTTGCTTAACACTTTCATTACACTGGTGATACTTAATACCGAGTTTGATTTGATTTGGACAACTCCTTGACCCGCTTAAAAAGATATATTTTTTTAAAATTCTCAAAAATTTGCAATTCGCGAAATTCGCAAAATTCCGTATGAAAATCCAATTTTTTTTCCAAGGCAAGCTATACCAAACACTCTTGTTGCTTTACACTCTCATTACACTGGTGATACTCCATACCGCGTTTGGTTTGATTTGGACAACTCCCTAACCCGATGAAAAAGACCTTTTTTAAAATTCTTTTTTCCTGAAATTCAATAAGTTCCCTTATAAAAACCCAACTTTTTTCCTAGGAAAAATAAACCAAAAATACTTTTTGCTTAACACTTTCATTACACTGGTGATACTCAATACCGATTTTGGTTTGATTTGGACAACTCCGTGACCCGATGAAAATGAAATTTTTTTAAATATCGCAAAAATTCGCACTTCGCGAAATTCGCAAAACTCCGTATGAAAACCCAATTTTTTTCCAAGGCAAGCTATACCAAACACTCCTTTTGCTGTACAATATCATTGCACTGGTGATACTCAATAACGAGTTTGGTTTGAATTGGAAAACTTATTGACCCGATGAAAAAGAATTATTTTTAAAATTCTCAAAAACTCGCAATTCGCGAAATTCGCAAAATTCCGTATGAAAACCCAAATTTTTCCTAGGCAAGCTATACCAAAAGTTCTTTTTGATTTACGCTCTCATTACATTGGTGATACTCCATTCCGCGTTTGGTTTGATTTGGAAAACTCCTTAACCCGATGAAAAAGACCTATTATTAAAATTCCTTTTTCGCGAAATTCAAAAAGTTCTGTATGAAATACTAACTTTTTTCCCAGGCAAGCTGTACCATTTTTTTTGCTTTACACTCTCATTACACTGGTGATACTCCATACCGCGTTTGGTTTGATTTGGACAACTCCTTAACCCGATGAAAAAGACCTTTTTTTAAAATTCTTTTTTCCTGAAATTCAATAAGTTCCCTTATAAAAACCCAACTTTTTTCCTAGGAAAAATAAACCAAAAATACTTTTTGCTTAACACTTTCATTACACTGGTGATACTTAATACCGAGTTTGATTTGATTTGGACAACTCCTTGACCCGCTTAAAAAGATATATTTTTTTAAAATTCTCAAAAATTTGCAATTCGCGAAATTCGCAAAATTCCGTATGAAAATCCAATTTTTTTTCCAAGGCAAGCTATACCAAACACTCTTGTTGCTTTACACTCTCATTACACTGGTGATACTCCATACCGCGTTTGGTTTGATTTGGACAACTCCCTAACCCGATGAAAAAGACCTTTTTTAAAATTCTTTTTTCCTGAAATTCAATAAGTTCACTTCTAAAAACCCAACTTTTTTCCTAGGAAAAATAAACCAAAAATACTTTTTGCTTAACACTTTCATTACACTGGTGATACTTAATACCGAGTTTGGTTTGATTTGGACAACTCCGTGACCCGATGAAAATGAAATTTTTTTGAAATTCGCAAAAATTCGCACTTCGCGAAATTCGCAAAATTCCGTATGAAAATCCAATTTTTTTCCAAGGCAAGCTACACCAAACACTCTTTTTGCTGTACACTCTCATTGCACTGGTGATACTCAATACCGAGTTTGGTTTGATTTGGTAAACTTATTGACCCGATGAAAAAGAATTATTTTTAAAATTCTCAAAAATTCGCAATTCGCGAAATTCGCAATATTCCGTATGAAAACCCAAATTTTTCCTAGGCAAGCTATACCAAAAGTTCCTTTTGGTTTACAATCTCATTACATTGGTGATACTCCATACCGCGTTTGGTTTGATTTTGACAACTCCTTAACCCAATGAAAAGACCTATTTTTAAAATTCCTTTTTCTCGAAATTCAATAAGTTCCCTTATAAAAACCCAACTTTTTTCCTAGGAAAAATAAACCAAAAATACTTTTTGCTTAACACTTTCATTACACTGGTGATACTTAATACCGAGTTTGATTTGATTTGGACAACTCCTTGACCCGCTTAAAAAGATATATTTTTTAAAATTCTCAAAAATTTGCAATTCGCGAAATTCGCAAAATTCCGTATGAAATCCAATTTTTTTCCAAGGCAAGCTATACCAAACACTCTTGTTGCTTTACACTCTCATTACACTGGTGATACTCCATACCGCGTTTGGTTTGATTTGGACAACTCCCTAACCCGATGAAAAAGACCTTTTTTTAAAATTCTTTTTTCCTGAAATTCAATAAGTTCCCTTATAAAAACCCAACTTTTTTCCTAGGAAAAATAAACCAAAAATACTTTTTGCTAAACACTTTCATTACACTGGTGATACTTAATACCGAGTTTGGTTTGATTTGGACAACTCCGTGACCCGATGAAAATGAAATTTTTTTGAAATTCGCAAAAATTCGCACTTCGCGAAATTCGCAAAATTCCGTATGAAAATCCAATTTTTTCCAAGGCAAGCTACACCAAACACTCTTTTTGCTGTACACTCTCATTGCACTGGTGATACTCAATACCGAGTTTGGTTTGATTTGGTAAACTTATTGACCCGATGAAAAAGAATTATTTTTAAAATTCTCAAAAATTCGCAATTCGCGAAATTCGCAAAATTCCGTATGAAAACCCAAATTTTTCCTAGGCAAGCTATACCAAAAATTCTTTTTGGTTTACAATCTCATTACATTGGTGATACTTCATACCGCGTTTGGTTTGATTTTGACAACTCCTTAACCCAATGAAAAGACCTATTTTTAAAATTCCTTTTTCGCGAAATTCAATAAGTTCCGTATAAAAACCTCAATTTTTTTGCTGGCAAAATAAACCAAAAATACTTTTGGCTTTACACTGTCATTACACTGGTGATACTCAATACCCAGTTTGGTTCGATTTGGACAACTCCTTGACCCGATGAAAAAGATCTTTTTTTTAAAATTCCTTTTTCGCGAAGTTCAAAAAATTCCGTATGAAATACTAACTTTTTTCCGGACAAAGTATACCAAATTTTTTTTTTGCTTTACACTCTCATTACACTGGTGATACTCGGTACCGAGTTTGGTTTGATTTGGATAACTCCTTGACCCGATGAAAAAGAACTATTTTTAAAATTCGCAAAAGTACGCAATCCGCGAAATTCGCAAAGTTCCGTATGAAAACCCAACTTTTTTCCCAGGCAAGCTATACTAACAAATTTTTTGCTTCAGACTCTCATTACACTGGTGATACTCCACACCGCGTTTGGTTTGATTTGGACAGCTCCTTAATCCGACGAAAAAGACCTTTTTTAAAATTCCTTCTTCGCGAAGTT
This sequence comes from Convolutriloba macropyga, assembly GCF_964194025.1. NCBI lineage: Eukaryota > Metazoa > Xenacoelomorpha > Acoela > Convolutidae > Convolutriloba > Convolutriloba macropyga. Next base: position 23,821,962 of record NC_134474.1, read on the forward strand.
CAAAAAATTTCGTATGAAATACTAACTTTTTTCCTAGGCAAGCTGTACCAATTTTTTTTTTACTTTTCACTCTCATTAAACTAGTGATACGCCATACAGAGTTTGGTTTGATTTGTACAACTGCTTGACCCGATGAAAAAGAATTATTTTTTTAATTCTCAAAAATTTGCAATTCGCGAAGTTCCCAAAACTCCGTATGAAAACCCATTTTTTTCCTAAGCAAGCTATACCAACAAATTTTTTGTTTTAGACTCTCATTACACTGGTGATACTCCACACCGCGTTTGGTTTGATTTGGACAACTCCTTAACCCGACGAAAAAGACCTTTTTTTAAATTTCCTTTTCCGCAAAACTCAAAGAGTTCCTTATGAAATATTAACTTTTTTCCGGACAAGGTATTGCAAAAGTTTTTTTGCTTTACACTCTCATTGCACTGGTGATACTCAATACCGACTTTGGTTTGATTTGGAAAACTCACTGACCCGATGAAAAAGAATTATTTTTAAAACTCGCAAAAGTTATCAATCCGCGAAATTCGCAAAGTTCCGTATGAAAACCCAACTTTTTCCCAGGCAAGCTATACCAACAATTTTTTTGCTTCAGATTCTCATTACACTGGTGATACTCCACACCGCGTTTGATTTGATTTGGACAACTCCTTAACCCGACGAAAAAGAATTATTTTTATAATTCTCAAAAATTCGCAATTCGCGAAATTCCGAAAACTCCGTATGAAAACCCATTCTTTTCCTAGGCAAGCTATACCAACAATTTTTTTGCTTCAGACTCTCATTACACTGGTGATACTCCACACCGCGTTTGGTTTGATTTGGACAACTCCTTAATCCGACGAAAAAGACCTTTTTTTAAAATTCCTTCTTCGCGAAGTTCAAAAAATTTCGTATGAAATACTAAATTTTCCTAGGCAAGCTGTACCATTTTTTTTACTTTTCACTCTCATTAAACAAGTGATACTCCATACAGAGTTTGGTTTGATTTTTACAACTGCTTGACCCGATGAAAAAGAATTATTTTTATAATTCTCAAGAATTCGCAATTCGCGAAGTTCCCAAAACTCCGTATGAAAACCCATTTTTTTCCTAGGCAAGCTATACCAACAAATTTTTTGCTTTAGACTCTCATTACACTGGTGATACTCCACACCGCGTTTGGTTTGATTTGGACAACTCCTTAACGCGACGAAAAAGACATTTTTTTTAAATTTCCTTTTTCGCAAAATTCAAAAAGTTCCTTATGAAATACTAACTTTTTTCCGGACAAGGTATTCCAAATTTTTTTTTCATTACACTCTCATTGCACTGGTGATACTCAATACCGAGTTTGGTTTGATTTGGAAAACTCATTGACCAGATGAAAAAGAATTATTTTTAAAACTCGCAAAAATTCGCGCTTCGCGAAATTCGCAAAATTCCGTATGAAAACCCAATTTTTTTCCTTGGGCAAGCTATAACAAACACTTTTTTTGCTGTACACTCTCATTGCACTGGTGATACTCAATACCGAGTTTTTGTTTTGATTTGGAAAACTCATTGACCCGATGAAAAAGAATTATTTTTAAAATTCTCAAAAATTCGCAATTCGCGAAAAGCGCAAAATTCCGTATGAAAACCCAATTTTTTTCTCGGCAAGCTATACCAAAAGTTCTTTTTTCTTTACACTCTCATTGCACTGGTGATACTCAATACCGAGTTTGGTTTGATTTGGACAACTCCTTGACCGATGAAAATGAATTATTTTTAAAATTCGCAAAAATTCGTACTTCGCGAAATTCGCAAAATTCCGTATCAAAAACCAATTTTTTCTCTTAGACAAGCAATACCAAAGAAACTTTTTGTTTTACACTCTCATTGCACTGTTGATACTCCATACCGCGTTTGGTTTGATTTGGAAAACTCACTGACCCGATGAAGAAGAATTATTTTTAAAACTCGCAAAAGTTCGCAATCCGCGAAATTCGCAAAGTTCCGTATGAAAACCCAACTTTTTCCCAGGCAAGCTATACCAACAATTTTTTTGCTTCAGATTCTCATTACACTGGTGATACTCCACACCGCGTTTGGTTTGATTTGGACAACTCCTTAACCCGACGAAAAAGAATTATTTTTATAATTCTCAAAAATTCGCAATTCGCGAAATTCCGAAAACTCCGTATGAAAACCCATTCTTTTCCTAGGCAAGCTATACCAACAATTTTTTTGCTTCAGACTCTCATTACACTGGTGATACTCCACACCGCGTTTGGTTTGATTTGGACAACTCCTTAATCCGACGAAAAAGACCTTTTTTTAAAATTCCTTCTTCGCGAAGTTCAAAAAATTTCGTATGAAATACTAAATTTTCCTAGGCAAGCTGTACCATTTTTTTACTTTTTACTCTCATTAAACAAGTGATACTCCATACAGAGTTTGGTTTGATTTGTACAACTGCTTGACCCGATGAAAAAGAATTATTTTTATAATTCTCAAGAATTCGCAATTCGCGAAGTTCCCAAAACTCCGTATGAAAACCCATTTTTTTCCTAGGCAAGCTATACCAACAAATTTTTTGCTTTAGACTCTCATTACACTGGTGATACTCCACACCGCGTTTGGTTTGATTTGGACCACTCCTTAACGCGACGAAAAAGACATTTTTTTTAAATTTCCTTTTTCGCAAAATTCAAAAAGTTCCTTATGAAATACTAGCTTTTTTCCGGACAAGGTATTCCAAATTTTTTTTTCATTACACTCTCATTGCACTGGTGATACTCAATACCGAGTTTGGTTTGATTTGGAAAACTCATTGACCAGATGAAAAAGAATTATTTTTAAAACTCGCAAAAATTCGCGCTTCGCGAAATTCGCAAAATTCCGTATGAAAACCCAATTTTTTTCCTTGGGCAAGCTATAACAAACACTCTTTTTGCTGTACACTCTCATTGCACTGGTGATACTCAATACCGAGTTTTTGTTTTGATTTGGAAAACTCATTGACCCGATGAAAAAGAATTATTTTTAAAATTCTCAAAAATTCGCAATTCGCGAAAAGCGCAAAATTCCGTATGAAAACCCAATTTTTTTCTCGGCAAGCTATACCAAAAGTTCTTTTTTCTTTACACTCTCATTGCACTGGTGATACTCCATACCGCGTTTGGTTTGATTTGGTCAACTCCTTAACCCGATGAAAAAGACCTATTTTAAAATTCTTTTATCGCGAAAATCAAAAAGTTCCGTATGAAATACTAACCTTTTTCCAAAGCAAGCTGTACCAATTTTTTTCCCTTACACTCTCATTACACTAGTGATACTCCATACAGAGTTTGGTTTGATTTGGACAACTGCTAAACCCAATGAAAAGACCTATTTTTAAAATTCTTGTTTCGCGAAATTCAATAAGTTCCGTATGAAAACCCAACCTTTTTCCTAGGCAAAATAAACCAAAAATACTTTTTGATTAACACTGCCATTACACTGGTGATACTCAATGCCGCGTTTGGTTTGATTTGGACAACTCCCTTACCCGATGAAAATGAAATTTTTTTAAAATTCGCAAAGATTCGCACTTCGCGAAATTCGCAAAATTCCGTATAAAAACCCAATTTTTTTCCTAGGCAAGCTATACCAAACACTCTTTTTGCTGTACACTCTCATTGCACTGGTGATACTCAAACCGAGTTTGGTTTGATTTGGACAACTCCTTGACCGATGAAAATGAATTATTTTTAAAATTCGCAAAAATTCGTACTTCGCGAAATTCGCATAATTCCGTATCAAAAACCAATTTTTTCTCTTAGACAAGCAATACCAAAGAAACTTTTTGTTTTACACTCTCATTGCACTGTTGATACTCAATACCGAGTTTGGTTTGATTTGGAAAACTCATTGACCAGATGAAAAAGAATTATTTTTAAAACTCGCAAAAATTCGCGCTTCGCGAAATTCGCAAAATTCCGTATGAAAACCCAATTTTTTTCCTTGGGCAAGCTATAACAAACACTCTTTTTGCTGTACACTCTCATTGCACTGGTGATACTCAATACCGAGTTTTTGTTTTGATTTGGAAAACTCATTGACCCGATGAAAAAGAATTATTTTTAAAATTCTCAAAAATTCGCAATTCGCGAAAAGCGCAAAATTCCGTATGAAAACCCAATTTTTTTCTCGGCAAGCTATACCAAAAGTTCTTTTTTCTTTACACTCTCATTGCACTGGTGATACTCCATACCGCGTTTGGTTTGATTTGGTCAACTCCTTAACCCGATGAAAAAGACCTATTTTAAAATTCTTTTATCGCGAAAATCAAAAAGTTCCGTATGAAATACTAACCTTTTTCCAAAGCAAGCTGTACCAATTTTTTTCCCTTACACTCTCATTACACTAGTGATACTCCATACAGAGTTTGGTTTGATTTGGACAACTGCTAAACCCAATGAAAAGACCTATTTTAAAATTCTTTTATCGCGAAAATCAAAAAGTTCCGTATGAAATACTAACCTTTTTCCAAAGCAAGCTGTACCAATTTTTTTCCCTTACACTCTCATTACACTAGTGATACTCCATACAGAGTTTGGTTTGATTTGGACAACTGCTAAACCCAATGAAAAGACCTATTTTTAAAATTCTTGTTTCGCGAAATTCAATAAGTTCCGTATGAAAACGCAACCTTTTTCCTAGGCAAAATAAACCAAAAATACTTTTTGATTAACACTGCCATTACACTGGTGATACTCAATGCCGCGTTTGGTTTGATTTGGACAACTCCCTTACCCGATGAAAATGAAATTTTTTTAAAATTCGCAAAGATTCGCACTTCGCGAAATTCGCAAAATTCCGTATAAAAACCCAATTTTTTTCCTAGGCAAGCTATACCAAACACTCTTTTTGCTGTACACTCTCATTGCACTGGTGATACTCAAACCGAGTTTGGTTTGATTTGGACAACTCCTTGACCGATGAAAATGAATTATTTTTAAAATTCGCAAAAATTCGTACTTCGCGAAATTCGCAAAATTCCGTATCAAAAACCAATTTTTTCTCTTAGACAAGCAATACCAAAGAAACTTTTTGTTTTACACTCTCATTGCACTGTTGATACTCAATACCGAGTTTGGTTTGATTTGGAAAACTCATTGACCCGATGGAAAAGAATTATTTTTAAAATTCTCAAAAATTCTCAATTCGCGAAATTCGCAAAATTCCGTATGAAAACCCAATTTTTTTCCTAGACAAGCCATGCCAAACACTCTTTTTGCTGTACACTCTCATTGCACTGTTGATACTCAATAACGAGTTTGGTTTGATATGAAAATCTCATTGACCCGATGAAATTGATTCATTTTTAGAATTCGCAAAATTTCGCACCTCGCGAAATTCGCAAAATTCCGTATGAAAACCCAATTTTTTTCCTTGGGCAAGCTATACCAAACACCCTTTTTGCTGTACACTCTCATTGCACTGGTGATACTCAATACCGAGTTTTTGTTTTGATTTGGAAAACTCATTGACCCGATGAAAAAGACTTATTTTTAAAATTCTCAAAAATTCGCAATTCGCGAAAAGCGCAAAATTCCCTATGAAAACCCAATTTTTTTCTAGGCAAGCTCTACCAAAAGTTTTTTTTTCTTTACACTCTCATTGCACTGGTGATACTCCGCGTTTGGTTTGATTTGGTCAACTCCTTAACCCGATGAAAAAGACCTATTTTAAAATTCCTTTATCGCGAAATTCAATAGGTTCCGTATGAAAACCCAACTTTTTTCCTAGGCAAAATAAACCAAAAATACTTTTTGATTAACACTGCCATTACACTGGTGATACTCAATGCCGCGTTTGGTTTGATTTGGACAACTCCTTTACCCGATGAAAATGAAATTTTTTTAAAATTCGCAAAAATTCGCACTTCGCGAAATTCGCAAAATTCCGTATAAAAACCCAATTTTTTTCCTAGGCAAGCTATTCCAAACACTCTTTTTGCTGTACACTCTCATTGCACTGCTGATACTCAAACCGAGTTTGGTTTGATTTGGACAACTCCTTGACCGATGAAAATAAATTATTTTTAAAATTCGCAAAAATTCGTACTTCGCGAAATTCGCAAAATTCCGTATGAAAACCCAATTTTTTCTCTTAGGCAAGCAATACCAAAGAAACTTTTTGTTTTACACTCTCATTGCACTGTTGATACTCAATACCGAGTTTGGTTTGATTTGGAAAACTCATTGACCCGATGGAAAAGAAATATTTTTAAAATTCTCAAAAATTCTCAATTCGCGAAATTCGCAAAATTCCGTATGAAAACCCAATTTTTTTCCTAGACAAGCCATGACAAACACTCTTTTTGCTGTACACTCTCATTGCACTGTTGATACTCAATGCCGAGTTTGGTTTGATATGAAAAGCTCATTGACCCGATGAAATTGATTAATTTTTAAAATTCGCAAAATTTCGCACCTCGCGAAATTCGCAAAATTCCGTATGAAATACTAACTTTTTTCCGGACAAGGTATTCCAATTTTTTTTTCATTACACTCTCATTGCACTGGTGATACTCAATACCGAGTTTGGTTTGATTTGGAAAACTCATTGACCAGATGAAAAAGAATTATTTTTAAAACTCGCAAAAATTCGCGCTTCGCGAAATTCGCAAAATTCCCTATGAAAACCCAATTTTTTTCCTTGGGCAAGCTAAACCAAACACTCTTTTTGTTGTACACTCTCATTGCACTGGTGATACTCAATACCGAGTTTTTGTTTTGATTTGGAAAACTCATTGACCCGATGAAAAAGAATTATTTTTAAAATTCTCAAAAATTCGCAATTCGCGAAAAGCGCAAAATTCCGTATGAAAACCCAATTTTTTTCTCGGCAAGCTATACCAAAAGTTCTTTTTTCTTTACACTCTCATTGCACTGGTGATACTCCATACCGCGTTTGGTTTGATTTGGTCAACTCCTTAACCCGATGAAAAAGACCTATTTTAAAATTCCTTTATCGCGAAATTCAAAAAGTTCCGTATGAAATACTAACTTTTTTTCAAAGCAAGCTGTAACAATTTTTTTCCTTTACACTCTCATTACACTAGTGATACTCCATACAGAGTTTGGTTTGATTTGGACAACTGCTTAACCCAATGAAAAGACCTATTTTTAAAATTCCTGTTTCGAGAAATTCAATAAGTTCCGTATGAAAAGCCAACTTTTTTCCTAGGCAAAATAAACCAAAAATACTTTTTGATTAACACTGCCATTACACTGGTGATACTCAATGCCGCGTTTGGTTTGATTTGGACAACTCCTTTACCCGATGAAAATGAATTTTTTTTAAAATTCGCAAAAATTCGCACTTCGCGAAATTCGCAAAATTCCGTATAAAAACCCAATTTTTTTCCTAGGCAAGCTATACCAAACACTCTTTTTGCTGTACACTCTCATTGCACTGGTGATACTCAAACCGAGTTTGGTTTGATTTGGACAACTCCTTGACCGATGAAAATGAATTATTTTTAAAATTCGCAAAAATTCGTACTTCGCGAAATTCGCAAAATTCCGTATCAAAAACCAATTTTTTCTCTTAGACAAGCAATACCAAAGAAAATTTTTGTTTTACACTCTCATTGCACTGTTGATACTCAATACCGAGTTTGGTTTGATTTGGAAAACTCATTGACCCGATGGAAAAGAATTATTTTTAAAATTCTCAAAAATTCTCAATTCGCGAAATTCGCAAAATTCCGTATGAAAACCCAATTTTTTTCCTAGACAAGCCATGCCAAACACTCTTTTTGCTGTACACTCTCATTGCACTGTTGATACTCAATACCGAGTTTGGTTTGATTTGAAAATCTCATTGACCCGATGAAATTGATTAATTTTTAGAATTCGCAAAATTTCGCACCTCGCGAAATTCGCAAAATTCCGTATGAAAACCCAATTTTTTTCCTTGGGCAAGCTATACCAAACACTCTTTTTGCTGTACACTCTCATTGCACTGGTGATACTCAATACCGAGTTTTTGTTTTGATTTGGAAAACTCATTGACCCGATGAAAAAGAATTATTTTTAAAATTCTCAAAAATTCGCAATTCGCGAAAAGCGCAAAATTCCGTATGAAAACCCAATTTTTTTCTAGGCAAGCTCTACCAAAAGTTTTTTTCTTTACACTCTCATTGCACTGGTGATACTCCGCGTTTGGTTTGATTTGGTCAACTCCTTAACCCGATGAAAAAGACCTATTTTAAAATTCCTTTATCGCGAAATTCAATAAGTTCCGTATGAAAACCCAACTTTTTTCCTAGGCAAAATAAACCAAAAATACTTTTTGATTAACACTGCCATTACACTGGTGATACTCAATGCCGCGTTTGGTTTGATTTGGACAACTCCTTTACCCGATGAAAATGAGATTTTTTTAAAATTCGCAAAAATTCGCACTTCGCGAAATTCGCAAAATTCCGTATAAAAACCCAATTTTTTTCCTAGGCAAGCTATTCCAAACATTCTTTTTGCTGTACACTCTCATTGCACTGCTGATACTCAAACCGAGTTTCGTTTGATTTGGACAACTCCTTGACCGATGAAAATAAATTATTTTTAAAATTCGCAAAATTTCGTACTTCGCGAAATTCGCAAAATTCCGTATGAAAACCCAATTTTTTTCCTAGACAAGCCATGTCAAACACTCTTTTTGCTGTACACTCTCATTGCACTGTTGATACTCAATGCCGAGTTTGGTTTGATATGAAAATCTCATTGACCCGATGAAATTGATTAATTTTTAAAATTCGCAAAATTTCGCACCTCGCGAAATTCGCAAAATTCCGTATGAAAACCCAATTTTTTTTTCTAGGCAAGCAATACCAAACACTCTTTTTGCTGTACACTATCATTACACTGGTGATACTCCATACCGCCTTTGGTTTGATTTGGACAACTCCTTAACCCGATGAAAAGGACCTTTTTTAAATTTTCCTTTTCGCGAAATTCAAAAAGTTCCGTATGAAATACTAACTTTTTTCCGGACAAGGTATTCCAAAATTGTTTTTTTGCTTTACAATCTCATTACACTGGTGATACTGCAGACCGAGTTTGGTTTGAATTGGACAACTCCTAGTCCCGATGAAAAAGAATTATTTTTAAAATTCTCAAAAATTCGCAATTCGCGAAAAGCGCAAAATTCCGTATGAAAATCCAATTTTTTTCCTAGGCAAGGTATACCGAAAAAACTTTTTGCTTTGCACTCTCATTACACTGTTGATACTCCATACATTTTGACCAATGAAAATGAAATTTTTTTAAAATTCGCAAAAGTTCGTACTTCGCGAAATTCGCAAAATTCTGTACGAAAACCCAATTTTTTTCCTAGGCAAGCCATACCAAACACTCTTTTTGCTGTAGACTCTCATTGCTCTGGTGATACTCAATACCGAGTTTGGTTTGAATTGGAAAACTCATTGACCCGATGAAAAAGACCTTTTTTTTAAATTTCCTTTTTCGCGAAATTCAAAAAATTCCGTAGGAAATACTAACTCTTTTCCGGACATGGTATGCTAAAAAATTTTATGCTTAACACTCTCATGACACTGGTGATACTGCATACCGATTTTGGTTTGGTTTGGAAGTCTCATTGACCCGATGAAAATTATTTATTTTTAAAATTCTCGAAAATTCGCACTTCGCGAATTTCGCAAATTTGCGTATGAAAACCCAATTTTTTTTTCTAGACAAGCTATACCAAACACTCTTTTTGCTGTACACTATTATTACATTGGTGATACTCCATACCGAGTTTGGTTTGATTTGGACAACTCATTGTCCCGATGAAAAAGCCCTTTTTTAAAAATTCCTTCTTCGCGAAATTCAAAAAGTTCCGTTTGAAAACCCAATTTTTTTCCTATGCAAGCTATACAACAATTCTTTTTTCTTTCACTCTCATTACACGGGTGATACTCCATACAGAGTTTGGTTTGATTTCTAGGTACTTATGGGACACTCCACGCCGAGTTTGGGTCACTTTGGAAAACTCTCTGACCTAATCAAAAAGACCTATTTTAAAAAAATTATTAATTTGAAATAATAGAAAACTTCCGTACAAGAAACTAACTTTTTTTCCTACGCAAGCTATAGCAGAAATTCCTTTTGTTTTAGACTTTAGGTACCATGGAGATACTCTGAGCCAATTTTGGTCTGATTTGAACAACTTTTTGACCCTACGAAAAAGACCTATTTTATAAAATTCGTTATTCGCAAAATTATCAAGTTTTCGTATGAATACCCAACTTTTTTCCAAGTTAAGCCATAGCAAAAGTCCTATTGTTTTGGAATCTATGTACAATGGAGATACTATATACCGAGGGTGGTCAACTTTGAAGAAGTTTTGACATTACGAAAAAGACCTATTTTTAAATTACTTATTTGAAATAATCTCAATTTTCCGTAAGAAAACCTAAGTTTTTTCTAGAGAAGTTATTTAAAAGAATCCTAACGTTTTTGACTTTAGGTACTTATGGGACACTCCATACCGAGTTTGGTTCACTTTGGACAATTCTTTGACCTAATTAAAAAGACCTATTTTTGAATTTATTTATCAACTAACTTTTTTCAGAGGCAAGCTATAGCAAAAGTTCCCTTGTTTTACATTCTAGGTACACATGGGATAATCTATACAGTGTTTGGTTGAATTTCAAGAGGTTTTTGACCGCACGAAAAAGACCAATTTTAAAGTTCGTTATTCCCGAATTTGGCAATTTTCCGTACAAAAAACTAACTTTCTTCCTACGCAAGCTTTAGCAGAAACTCTTTTCGCTTAACACTCTAGACACAAATGACACTATTTCAAAAAACTAGACACTATTTTAAAAAAACTATTTATTTGAAATAATCGAAAATTTCCCTACGAGAAGCTAACTTTTTTCATGCGCAAGCTATAGCAAAACTTCTTTTTGTTTTACACTTTCGATTCACATGAGATACTATATACCGAGTTTGGTTCAATTTGAAGAAGTTTTTGACCCGAAAAAGATCTATTTTTAAAATTCGTTGTTCGCGAAATTCGCAATATTCCGTATGAAATACCAACTTTTTTCTGAGCCAGCTATAGCAGAAACTCTTTTTTTAGACTCCAGCTACACAGGGGACACTCCCTTCCGAGATTGGTTTGATTTGAACAAATATTTTATCCGATGAGAAAGACCTTTTTTTAAAATTCGTTATTCAAGAAAATACTTCTTCGAATAAATCGCAAATTTCCGTATGAAAGCCTAATTTCTTTCCGAGACATGCTATACTGGAATTTTCGTCGTTTTAGGCTTCTTATTTATTGGGGATACTCCATGCCAGGTTTGGTTCGATTTGGACGACTCTTAGACTCAATCCAAAAAGCTACCTTTCAAAATTAATTAGTCTAATTAATCGGAAATAAACGAATAAAAACCAATTTTTTTCCAGAGACAAGCTACAGCAATTTTTTTAAATTTAACATTCTTTCTGCTCAGGAATACTCCATACCAAGCTAGGATCGAATTGGACAGCTCAATGACCTAATTAATATAAACTTTATCAACTATATTTCAAATTCGTTATTCGGAAATGTTTGTAACTTTTATATGAGAGCCTAACTTTTTCTAGAGGCAAGCAACAGCAAAAATTCCTTTTGTATTACACCCCAGGTCACATGATTTCGAGAGAACAACTTTATATTTGGACGCTCTTGGCGAAATTTTCAGGCTTTTCTACTTTCCACGAAACCATAACTTTCATCTAATTTTCTTTTCTCGTGAAAATTTGTCAGCATTTCTGTGTGACAGTCGATTTTAATAATCATATATGCTATCATTTTTGCCCTTACAAATCGCCAAACCATTAATTGACACTGATTGACCTTTCCAGTGAGTGGTGCAACAAGCAATCTGTTAGCAGAGTCAAACATAGCAGCAGATGTCGTAATCACTTGTCCAATATTTTTTGCTCACCAACCTAGATGTCTCAAACGATAGAAATTGATTGACTCCTTCCTATTAGTTCTGTCCGCCATTCTCAGACAGAACTTACTTAGAAGCTGATCACATAAGTCTGCAATGTCGGATGACTCAAAAAGTTCTGGCATGAATAAAAAAAAACAAGCTACTTTAGATCATGCTCGTTTTTTCTTTCTTTGCCGTACAAAAATGGAGGAAAAATTATGGGCGACAGGTACAGTAGTATGATTTTCACTTCCTTTGCTTTGAAGTTTGACAACGAATCAAGTTTCCGGAGTGAATTTTTGAACTCTTTTGGAACTCTTTTGGTGAAAGGGACTCAATAAAATTGTTGATTTCAGGTTTATGCTCAGGCCTCATCCTCTCAGAGTGATGCAAAAGACTATTAATTGCAACACCAAGGAACAACTGATGCATCGGGTAAATTGAAGATGAGAGTGGTTGACTTGAAATCAGATGGAAAGCTTTGCTTCTCCCTTTACTATCAAGAGTTTCGATTTCACAATCCGCCTTTCGACCGAGTACAGCTCTTAATTCATCCACTCTTCCTCTTTCCCGCTCTTGGATTTTTTGCATATGGGCCTCCAACGAACGCATCTGGGAGTTTTCATCGTGAGGATATTGATGGGAACCCGCTACATGAATTCCTCTTGATTACAAAGCGTACATCCATAGAAATCATTGCACTGCTTCATTTTCAGAACTTTAGATTTTGCTATCAGTTCAGCAACTAGCAAAATAGTTTCAAAAGTAACAAGCAGATCGCCTCCAATGAAAATGATTTTCTTTTTAACTGACAAATCTTGTTTTATATGTTCAAAGACTATATCGAAAATCAAGGTATTACGAACCAATAAACAATGCTCCCAGAACAAGGTTTTTGAAGGGTTGGCGGAGCTTAGGAGATAGATCTGCAACTGCCAAGAAAAGAGGCCAAGCTGAAGTTTTGGGTGTCTTGCATACATTAGCCCCATCGGTGTTGACGATTAGTCTGAGATTTATCCGCCGTTGTCTTGCAAAAAATTGGCATCAAAATATCGCCTGAAGAATCTTTCTCTTTGGCCTCAGTGATTGAGTTTTTAACGATGTCTATCAACAAAGGACGAAAGTTTAACAGATTTTGCTGGCTACTGTTAACGGAAGGTTTATTGGGTTGGTAAAGTGTTCAAAAGTCTTCAAACTGTTTATTGACGGCACACGGCGAAACATTTTAACCACCGAACAGCAACTGATCACGCTTTAAAAGATCGTTCAATAGCGAATCAGAGCCATTATGAACCTCTTGGCAGGTTCATCACTCTCCTACTGCCATTCTTCTTCTGAGCCATGTTTTTATCTATGTTCACATAGACAGAACCTATTCTTCTCTCCGAAAAAATCTCCATTAAAAAGTTGTCAGCTCTTCACCATCCTTGATTTCTCTTGAATCTCTTAGTCGTACGCATTTTCCCCCTTGTATCCTCCGCATATGTAGTAGCCGGAGTTTGGAGCACGCAAATGATTTGCCCATCTTGCCACGCCTATCAACAATTTGCCACTTTCCATTAAAGACCAGTCATCTATCTCACGATCTTTCGGCTTCTTTGCCAACAAGCCAACAAGCAACGCCACATTTAATTGTTTTCCCGCTGCAATTGATCAAAGAATAACCGCCAAAATTATCAGTTTCAACCACTAATTTCGCATTAAATGAACATTTATAATCCCTCAAATTCCCTCAAATCTTGATGCAACCTTTTGAAGTGGTTGTCTGAGTTCAACAAATCCATGTAGCTTTTTTTAGAAATCAGTTCTGTGAGCAGGTGTACCTCGTGATCAGATCTTTCAACATAATGTTCTGCCTTGAAGCCGTCAACTTGAGCGAGCTTCTCGCACAGATCCATGTCATCTTAAATTAATTAACTGATCAAAAACCGAAGTTGCGTTTCCACCCATTCAAATCATAAGAACTATGATGGCAAAAAAGAATTAAAAAGAAATATGAACACGCCTTGTTTTCATTTTTGAAATAGCAAGCAAAATAGTCGGTAACAAAAATCGAGACACTAATTTTAAGAGTAAAACTGATTACTGCAAGAAATGCTGAGTAAACAAAACACAGATTAACTCAATCAAAACACAACCAATCACATTCTAATCAGATTAAAATGCCCCATTTAGTGAAACATAAGCCTCAAATATAACAAGTTCACTATTAATCACTACAATTACACTGTTTTATCAGTTACGTAAGCACGAGCATAATTGGGGCGCAGAAACAGTTACTCAAGCTGATTAGAAGTAGGAGTAGGCGGGGTAGAAGTTATTGCTTCGAAACTAAGCTCCGGGTTTTTTGATTTTTCAACTTCGCCTTTCTCTCCCTGCCTGATTTGCGGATTCCTCTGCCTTCTTCAATGCCAGGTGGGCTGTGAGTGGGTACTTCTGCTTTACAACATCTAAACAACGACGGAAATAAAAAAAATAAACTAAACCCCACATCCCTCAGTTCATTTTTCCCGCGTTTCGTTTTTTGAGTTGAACATTCTGTTGATATTGGATAAACTATGAAATTAATATTGGTAGTTCTAGAAATCAATTACCGTCGAAAAACAGAGTTTTTTCGTGGATGCCTCAGACCGGGTGTGTGAGCCTTCACTGTTCATCATCTCGTCAACCAAACCATCGATCCCAAAAAGTGTTCTTCGCAAAGTACGTACAAGTTGAGATGGATAAGAACTGGCTTGTTGGGTTTTCATCAAATCCTTGCCCTCAAACCGAACTTGATGAATGGGATATGCTTGTAAAGGACTCTTATCCTCATCCACACTTTGAAACCCAAACCGTTGAAGCAGCAATTTTTCACTGACTTAATCTAGATAAAGCCAAAACCAAAGTGTTATAGATCATTTCACAAAATTCTAAAATGATTTATGAATTAAGACGTATGAGAAAATTACACAATGGCATACCGTATCGTTCAATTCTCCTAATAGCCTCCTTCGCTTTTTGTAGAGTTTCGTTTTGATAGCAACTCCAACCTGAGTACCTCGACACATTTTTTCCTCGTGGCCTCACAAAACTCTTTGAACAAGCTACACAAAGAAGAGGCACCCTAAAAAAACTCCAATCAAAAAGCGACGAAACCAAATGCTTTTTTCAGACCGAATAAAATTACCTGTACACTGGCTTTTGCTGTTGATGTTGTTGCACTCTCTTGGAACAGAAGTGGCTGTGTTGTTGCTTTCATTTGGGAAGATTTTTTAGCAACCTTTTTGCTGTGAACAGTCAATTGTTCGCCTGTATTTCTGCTTGGAGTTTCGTTGAGCGGTTCAGGAGAAAAGCGCATATCCGTGGTACAATTACGTTGGCTAGTTGGGTTGCTCTGACTGTTGTCTGACTGGTAAAAATGGTGGCGTTTTCAGTCCCTGGCCCTTCTCATATACGGTGGTCGTTGTTCTTTAGCATAAACCTCGGATGTCAGCTTATTGTGCTCTCTCGCCCTCTCAATTGATGCTCTTCCCAAATTCATCATTCGCTCGGCTACACTATTGTGACTGATAAACTCATATTGTCCCGGTCTCAGTGCTAGCTTTGCTTCATCGCTGTATCCTCGAGGCCAAGCGTTAAGTGTTGTTAAGTGTTGTCGTAACACACGATTTTTCATAGATAAAAAGAAAAGCTGTTCCTGTGCTCGTAACAAATACTTTTTTTCTACATGAGTTTCAGGATCTGTTTCGAAGCTGGGAACGTTGGATTGCCTTTTAAGGCGTTTGTCTTGTTTGGAGTTCTCCATAAATCTTAAAGACAATCGAGAAATTACGACAAAATGAACAGAAATTCTTCAAATCATTAAGGGATAAAGCTATTATTATTTTTATAAAACACATAACTTGCTTTGCTGTGGTTTACTGTTTCTCTCCTCAATTGAGTTAAAAAGAGTACAATTATCAGTTCGAAGTTAACTAAAAACAACAAATTTATATCTAGTAAAATGGTGATAACTTTCATAATAATAATATACGCTATAATTCAAAAAATTTATATAAGAACTCTACAATTGGAGACTGAAAACTGGGATAAGCGCCTGATAAAATAACAACCTGCAGTATATGTGTAGTTTAAAACAAACAACTCAGATCTGGTTAAAAGAAAATTAATTTCCATCCTTTTTCTTCACATCTTTCAAAAATAACAATGAAACGCAAAATTAAACAATTTTCAAGTGATTGTGAAAATTAGTACAATAACTCTCAAAAAGAACTTGAGCATTGAATCTTTCGTGGCACATTTAGGTCCATCGGTCAATCTCTTTGACGGCAAAATCATTTCATAAGACAAACCGTCAATGCACCAAATCCACTTTCGTAGCGCTAAACCATAGTCAGTTGGTTTGTGTCCGCTGTAAATGGGGTCTAAATTTTTTCCATTTAGACCAAAATGTACGGGAGGCTTTTTCTCAACAAGTCGAAGTATTAGGTCCTCTTCAAGATCTTTGTCTTCCGCTACATCATCGGCCTACCTGTCCTCTTCCTCTTGAACTTGTTGTCCGTCTCCACTATTTTCGAAACCATCAATACACGCCAGTGCATGGGTTACCTTTGAAAAAAATTCATATTGGTTGCCAATAAATAAAAAACGAAACCAAATTAGAAATACGAACAAATGAATTGAATTTTCGTTTGAGGCTGCTCAAATCATCCACTGACTGACTAGTAGAGCCTTGCAGAAGGGCGAAGATATCATGCATCTATTTCTCGTTCAATACCAGCATCTTCGCAATTCCCTTTTTTTCAGAGCACTAAACCATAATAAAAATTAGCAAAAAAAACGTTACACTAAATGTTTTTTTTTCATTTTTAAAAAGTATTATCTACTTTCCGGAGGTTTAAACATACCGAGACAATGGTTCCCTTGACCACGTTTGAAGAGGATTGCAAAAAGCGGTATTTTTTTGATGCAATTGAGGCCGTATCCTCATCTTCTGTTAATTGTGGCCTGTGATCTGTTTTAGGAACTTTGATTTGTTTTTTGAGCTCCTCAAGAACTTCAGTGAAATTGCTTCAAAATCGTGTACGACCGCAACCTTCCATCCTTAAGGAGCATGGTTTGGGTGCCCTCCGTTGTCTTGACTTCATCAATATAGCTCAAGCTTCCCCACATTTTAGAGTTGATATCAACACTTTGAGAGTCGTCTTTCTCGAGACTCGTGATCAACCACTTGAAGCCGGACATATTCACAACCTGAGAAAGATAAAGTCTTGAAAGTAAGGAAAACTATTGGTGAATGAAAATATTCAAGTAAATGAGAAAAGTTTCATGCCAAGGGGACGAAAAGCCGATTACGAAAATGATTAAAAACAGCAACAATTATTATACAACGTAAGAGTATTTAAGACTTTAAACATTAAGATAAAAGCCTCAAGTTTGATCTTTCGATGTTTGAAAAACGGTTGAAATCAATCAGCTACAGCGATTCTAACTCACTTCTCTCAGATGCCATTCGGAACCTCATTTAAGTCTTGTGAGTTTACCGATACCGTAGTGTCAAAGCTATCATTGATCAGGTATAACAAATCAAATTTGGCTTTCTCAAGTTCTTCAACTCTCCTGCTCAACTCCTAAACCTTCTCTTTGAGATATTCATTTTTGTTCCGCAATGTTTCCTCGTTTCCATGATTAGATTCGCTAATGATGGCCGTAGACAGTCTTTTGTTTTTTGCAAAAAAAAACGCCTTTTTCATTAGCTTAAATTTCTGTTTGCTGCTGCATTACAACAACTGAAAACTTTTAAGCTTGAAACCTTTTTACTAGCTTAATACTTGCTTCGTACATTCATAGAGAATACCTCAAATAAATTTTGGTTCGAATTGGGCAACTCAATGATCAAATGATCAAAATCAACTATACCTAAAATTCGTAATTCGGAAATCTTTGTATGAGCCTGACTTTTTCAAGAGTCCACCTCTAGCCAAGACGCGTTTTGCCTTTCACTCTAGAAACACTGGGGATGCTCAAAAACGAGTTTGGTTTCCTAATTTACTCCATACTAAGTTTGGTTTGATTTGTACAATTCTATGAGTCAATCAAAAAACTATATTTCAAGATTGATTATTCGAATTGATCGCAAATTTATTAAAGTTTAACTTATTCCAGAGACAAGCTATAGCCTAATTTCCTCTTGTTTTAGACTCTGGATACAATGTCGGTACTCTATTCCGAGTTTGGTCCAATTTGAAGAAAATTTTTACCATACGAAAAAGACCCAACTTTAAAACTCGTTATCCCCAAAATTCGAAAATATCCGTACATTAAAAACTAACTTTTTTCCTACGCAAGCTATAGCAAAAATTCTTTTCGCACTCTAGACACAGATGAGATACTCCCTATCAAGTTTGGTTCATTTTGGACAACTCTGTGAACTAATCAAAAAGACCTATTTCTAAAATTAATTATTCGATTTAATCGGAAATTTCCGTACGAAAAACTAAGTTTTTTCCTACGGAAGCCATCGCAATTTTTTTGTTTTACACTCTAAATACAGTTAAATACGATACCGAGTTTGGTTCAGCTTCATGAAGTTTTTGACCATAAAAAAACACCTAAATTTAAAATTACTTATTGGAATAATCACAAATTTAGGTACAGAAATCTAACTTTTTTCTAGACAAGCTATATGAAAAATATCTGATGTTATAGACTCTAGGTACTCATGGGACACTCAATACCAAGTTCGGTTCACTTTAGACAACTCTATGACCTAATCAAAAAGACCTATTTCTAAAATTATTTATAACTAATTATTCGAATTAATCGCAAATTTCCGTACGAAAAACTAACTTTTTTCCTACGCAAGCTCTAGCCAAAATTTTTTTTATTTTACATTCTAGATACTCATGGGAAAATCTATACCGAGTTATGGTTCAATTTCAAGAAGTTTTTGACGGTTAGGAAAATGATTAAAAACAGCACCAAACATTATACAACGTAAGAGTATTTAAGACTTTAAACATTTAGAAAAAGACCTCAAGTTTGATCTTTCGATGTCTGAAAAACTGTTTAAATCAGTCAGCTACCACTAATCTAACTCCATTCTTTCAGATGCCATTCGCAACCTCATTTAAGTCTTCTTAGTGTACCGATACCGTAGTGTCAAAGCTATCATTGGTCAGGTCTAACAATTCAAATTTGGCTTTCTCAAGTTCTTCAACTCTCCTGCCCAACTTTTCAACCCTCTTTTTGAGATGTTCATTTTTGTTTCGCAATGTTTCCTCATTTCCATGACTAGATTTGCTAATAATGGCCGTGGAAAATCTTCTCTTTTCGCAAAAAAATACCTTTCTCAGTAGCGTAATTTTCTGTTCGCTGCTGCATTACAACAACTGAAAACATTAAGCTTGAAACGTTTTTTACTAGCTGAACACTTGCGCCGTTCATAAATGGAGAATTAAACACTTGCTCCCTACATACATGTCCAATTCGAAAAAATTTTAGCTCCAATTGGACAACTCAGTGACCTGATCAAAGTCAACTATACTTAAAATTCGTTATTCGGAAATTTTTGTATGAGCCGAACTTTTTCCAGAGTCCACATAGCAGAGATTCATTTTGCCTTACAATCTAGGTACTCTGGGGATGCTCCAAAACGAGTTTGGTTTCTTATTTTACTCCATACTAAGTTGATTTGATTTGTACAATTCTATGAGTCAATCAAAAAACTATATTTCAAGATTATTTGTTCGAATTTAATCGCAAGTTTACTAAAACTTAACTTATTCCAGAGGCAAGCTATAGCTAAAATTCGTATTGTTTTAGACCTTAGGTACAATGGAGATACTCTATTCCGAGTTTGGACCAATTTGAAAAAGTTTTTGATCCTACAAAGAAAACCTATTTTTCAAATTCGTTATTCGCAAAATTTTCAAATTTCAGTAAGAAAATGTACCTTTTTTCCTACGCAAGCTATAGCATAAGTTCTTTTTGTTTTAGAGTCTAGATACAATGGAGATATTTTTTTCCGATTTTGGTTCAATTTGAAGAAGTTTTTTACCATACGAAAACGACCTATTTTTAAAATTCGTTATCCGCAAAGTTCGCAAATATCCGTATGAAAAACTTACTTTTCTCCTACGCAAACAATAGCAAAAACTCTTTTTGTTTCACACTCTAGACACACATGAACTACTCCATACCGAATTTGGTTCACTTTCGACAACTCTATGAACTAATCAAAAAGACCTATTTCCAAAATTAAATATTCGAATTAATCGGAAATTTCCGTACGAAAAACTAAGTTTTTTCCTATGGTAGCGATAGCATTTTTTGTTTTACACTCTAAGTACGCATGGCAGACTCCATACCAAGTTTGGTTCAGCTTCATGAAGTTTTTCACCATACGTAAAAGACCTAATTTTAAGATAGATTGTCTCAAGTGTATCTAAAGTGTAAAACAAAAAGAATTTTTGCTATAGCTTGCGTAGGAAAAAGGTAGTTTTTCCTACGGAAATTTGCCATTATATCAAATAAACAGTTTTTTTTTAAAATAGGTCTTTTTGATTAGCTCATAGAATTGTCCAAAGTGAACCAAACTCGGTATGGAGTGTCCCATGAGTGCCTATAGTCTAAAACATCAGGAATTTTTCATATAGCTTGTCCAGAAAAAGTTAGGTTTGCGTACGTAATTTTGCGATTATTTCTAATGATTTGAGACTATAGGTACTCATGGGACACTCCATACCGAGTTCGGTTCACTTTAGACATCTCTATGACCTAATCAAAAAGACCTATTTCTAAAATTTCCGTACGAAAAACTGACTTTTTTCCTACGCAAGCATTTGCAAAAATTTGTTTTGTTTTACACTCTAGGCACGCATGAGATACTCCATACAAAAATTGGTTCACTTTGAACAACTCTGTGACCTAATCAAAAAGACCTTTTTTTTAAAAATTATTTAAAATTAATTATTCGAATTAATCGAAAGTTTCCGTACGAAAAACTGACTTTTCTCCTACGCAAACAATAGCAAAAATTCTTTTTGTTTCACACTCTAGACATATATGAAATACTTCATACCGAATTTGGTTCACTTTCGACAACTCTATGAACTAATCAAAAAGACCTATTTCTAAAATTAATTGTTCGAATTAATCGGAAATTTACGTACGAAGAACTATATTTTTTCCTTCGCAAGCTGTAGCAAAAATTCTTTTTGTTTCACACTCTAGATACACATGAGATACTCCATACCGAGTTTGGTTCACTTTGGACAACTCTATGAGCTAATCAGAAAGACCTATTTCTAAAACTGATTATTCGAATTAATCGGAATTTCCGTACGAAAAACTAAGTTTTTTCCTATGGAAGCGATAGCATTTTTTTGTTTTACACTTCAAATACACTTGGCAGACTCCATACCAAGTTTGGTTCAGCTTCATGAAGTTTTTCACTATACGTAAAGGACCTAATTTTAAGATAGAGTGTCTCATGTGTATCTAAAGTGTAAAACAAAAAGAATTTTTGCTATAGCTTGCGTAGGAAAAAGGTAGTTTTTCGTACGGAAATTTGCCATTATATCAAATAAACAGTTTTTTTTAAAAAATAGGTCTTTTTGATTAGCTCATAGAGTTGTCCAAAGTGAACCAAACTCGGTATGGAGTGTCCCATGAGTACCTATAGTCTAAAACATCAGGAATTTTTCATATAACTTGTCCAGAAAAAAATTAGGTTTTCGTACGTAATTTTGCAATTATTTCTAATAATTTTAGACTATAGGTACTCATGGGACACTCCATACCGAGTTCGGTTCACTTTAGGCAACTCTATCACCTATTCAAAAAGACCTATTTCTAAAATTATTTAAAACAAATTATTCGAATTAATCCCAAATTTCCGTACGAAAAACTGACTTTTTTCCTACGCAAGCAATTGCAAAAATTTGTTTTGCTTTACACTCTAGGCACGCATGAGATACTCCATACCAAATTCAGCTCATTTTGAACAACTCTATGACCTAATCAAAAAGACCTATTTTTAAATTTATTTGTCAACTAACATTTTTCAGAAGCAAGCTATAGCGAAAATTCCCTTGTTTTACACTCTAGGTACACATGGGATAATCTATGCCGTGTTTGGTTCAATTTCAAGAAGTTTTTGACAATACGAAAAAGACCTATTTTCAAAATTCGTTATTCCCAAAATTCGCAATTTTCCGTATGATTAACTAACTTTCTTCCTACGCAAGCTATAGCAGAAATTCCTTTCGTTTTACACTCTAGACACATATGACATACTCCATACCATGTGTGGTTCACTTTGGACAAGTCTATGACCTAATCAAAAAGGCCTATTTTAAAAATTATTTCAAATTAATTATTCGAATTAATCGGAAATTCACGTACGAAAACCTAACTTTTTTCTAGACATGCAATAAGAACAATTCCTGATGCTTTAGACTCTAGGTACTCATGGGACACTCCGTACCTAGTTTTGTTCACTTTAGACTTCTCTATGACCTAACAAAAAGACCAATTTCTAAAATTACTTAAAACTAATTATTCGAATTAACCGCAAATTTCCATACAAAAAACTAACTTTTTTCCTACGCCAGCTATAGCAAAAATTCTTTTTCCTTTATACTCCCGACACGCATGAGATACTACATACCAAGTATGGTTCACTTTGAACAACTCTATGGCCTAATCAAAAGACTTTTTTTCTAAAAATTATATAAAATTAATTATTCGAAATAATCGCAAATTTCCGTACGAAAAACTAAATATTTTAGCTACGCAAGCTATAGCTAAAATTCTTTTTTTACACTCTAGATACATGGGATAGTCTATACCGAGTTTGGTTCAATTTCAAGAAGTCTTTGACCATATGAAAAAGACCTATTTTTAAAATTACTTATTTGAAGTAATCGCTAAATTCCGTGCGAAAAGGTAACTTTTTTCTAGACAAACTATATTAAAAACTCCTGTTGTTTTAAACTCTAAATAAACATTGGACACTCCATACCGAGTTTGGTTCACTTTGGACAACTCTATGACCTAATCAAAAAGACCTATTTTTGAATTTATTTATCAACTAACTTTCTTCAGAGGCAAGCTATAGCAAAAGTTCCCTTGTTTTACATTCTAGGTACACATGGGATAATCTATACCGTGTTTGGTTCACTTTCAAGAAGTTTTTGACCGCACGAAAAAGACCTATTTTTAAAGTTCGTTATTCCCGAATTTCGCAATTTTCGGTACAAAAAACTAACTTTCTTCCTACGCAAGCTTTAGCAGAAACTCTTTTCGATAACATTCTAGACACAAATGACTTACTCCATACCAAGTTTGGTTCACTTTGATCAACTCTATGACCTTTTTAACCAAAAGACCTATTTCTAAAATTACTTATAACTAATTGTTCGAATTAATCGCATATTTCCGTACGAAAAACTAACTTTTTTCCTACGCAAGTTATAGCAAAAATTCTCTTGTTTTACACTCTAAACAAGCATGAGATACTCCATACCAAGTTTAGTTCACTTTGAACAACTCTATGACCTAATCAAAAGACCTATTTTTAAAATTATTTAAAATTAATTATTCGAATTAATCGCAAATTTCCGTACGAAAAACTAACTTTTAACCTACGCAACCTCTAGCTGAAATTCTTTTTGTTTTTCACTCTAGATACACATGGGATACTCTATGCCGAGTTTGGTTCAATTTCAAGAAGTTTTTGACCATACGAAAAAGACCTATTTTTAAAATACTTATTTGAAATAATCGCAAAATTCCGTGCGAAAAAATAATTTTTTACACAAGCTGTATCAAAAATTCCTATTGTTTTACACTCTAGATAAACAGGGGACACTCCATACAGAGTTTGGTTCACTTTGGACAACTCTATGACATAATCAAAAAGACCTACTTCTGAATTTATTTATCAACTAACTTTTTTCAGAGGCAAGCTATAGCAAAAATTCCTTTTGTTTTACACTCTAGGTACACATGGGATAATCTATACCGTGTTTGGTTGAATTTCAAGAGGTTTTTGACCGCACGAAAAAGACCATTTTTAAAGTTCGTTATTCCCGAATTTCGCAATTTTCCGTACAAAAAACTAACTTTCTTCCTACGCAAGCTTTAGCAGAAACTCTTTTTGCTTAACACTCTACACACAAATGACTTACTCCATACCAGGTTTGGTTCACTTTGAACAACTCTTTGACCTTTTTAATCAAAAGACCTATTTCTAAAATTACTTATAAATAATTATTCGAATTAATCGCATATTTCCGTACGAAAAACTAACTTTTTTCCTACGCAAGTTATTGCAAAAATTCTCTTTGTTTTACACTCTAAACAAGCATGAGATACTCCATACCAAGTTTGGTTCACTTTGAACAACTCTATGAACTAATCAAAAGACCTATTTTTAAATTTTTTTAAAATTAATTATTCGAATTAATTGCAAATTTCCGTACGAAAAACTAACTTTTAACCTACGCAAGCTCTGGCTAAAATTCTTTTTGTTTTTCACTCTAGATACACATGGGATACTCTATGCCGAGTTTGGTTCAACTTCAAGAAGTTTTTGACCATACGAAAAAGACCTATTTTTAAAATACTTCTTTGAAATAATCGCAAAATTCCGTGCGAAAAAATATTTTTTTACACAAGCTGTATCAAAAATTCCTGTTGTTTTACACTCTAGATAAACAAGGGACACTCCATACAGAGTTCGGTTCACTTTGGACAACTCTATGACATAATCAAAAAGACCTACTTTTGAATATATTTATCAACTAACTTTTTTCAGAGGCAAGCTATAGCAAAAATTCCTTTTGTTTTACACTCTAGGTGCACATGGGATAATCTATACAGTGTTTGGTTGAATTTCAAGAGGTTTTTGACCGCACGAAAAAGACCAATTTTAAAGTTCGTTATTCCCGAATTTGGCAATTTTCCGTACAAAAAACTAACTTTCTTCCTACGCAAGCTTTAGCAGAAACTCTTTTCGCTTAACACTCTAGACACAAATGACTTACTCCATACCAAGTTTGGTTCACTTTGATCAACTCTATGACCTTTTTAATCAAAAGACCTATTTCTAAAATTACTTATAAATAATTATTCGAATCAATCGCATATTTCCGTGCGAAAAACTAACTTTTTTCCTACGCAAGTTATAGCAAAAATTCTCTTTATTTTACACTCTGAACAAGCATGAGATACTCCATACCAAGTTTGGATCACTTTGAACAACTCTATGAACTAATCAAAAGACCTATTTTAAAATTTTTTTTTAAATTAATTATTCGAATTAATTGCAAATTTCCGTACGAAAAACTAACTTTTAAGCGACGCAAGCTCTGGCTAA
Organism: Convolutriloba macropyga; assembly: GCF_964194025.1. Classification (NCBI taxonomy): domain Eukaryota; kingdom Metazoa; phylum Xenacoelomorpha; order Acoela; family Convolutidae; genus Convolutriloba; species Convolutriloba macropyga. Next base: position 23,847,284 of record NC_134474.1, read on the forward strand.
AATTCTTTTTGTTTTTCACTCTAGATACACATGGGATACTCTATGCCGAGTTTGGTTCAATTTCAAGAAGTTTTTGACCATATGAAAAAGACCTATTTTTAAAATTACTTGTTTGAAATAATCGCAAAATTCCGTGCGAAAACCTAATTTTTCCGACAAGCTATATCAAAAATTCCTGTTGTTTTACACTCTAGATAAACATGGGACACTCCATACAGAGTTTGGTTCCCTTTGGACAACTCTATGACCTAATCAAAAAGACCTATTTTTGAATTTATTTTTCAACTAACTTTTGTCAGAGGCAAGCTATAGCAAAAATTCCTTTTGTTTTACACTCTAGGTACACTGGGGATAATATATACATGTTTGGTTCAAATTCAAGAAGTTTTTGACCGCACGAAAAAGACCAATTTTACAGTTCGTTATTCCCGAATTTCGCGAATTTCCGTACAAAAAACTAACTTTCTTCCTACGCAAGCTTTAGCAGAAACTCTTTTCGCTTAACACTCTAGACACAAATGACTTACTCCATACCAATTTTGGTTCACTTTGAACAACTCTATGACCTTTTTAATCAAAACACCTATTTCTAAAATTACTTATAAATAGTTATTCGAATTAATCGCATATTTCCGTGCGAAAAACTAACTTTTTTCCTACGCAAGTCATAGCAAAAATTCTCTTTGTTTTACACTCTAAACAAGCATGAGATACTCCATACCAAGTTTGGTTCACTTTGAACAACTCAATGAACTAATCAAAAGACCTATTTTTAAAATTTTTTAAAATTAATTATTCGAATTAATTGCAAATTTCCGTACGAAAAACTAACTTTTAACCTACGCAAGCTCTGGCTAAAATTCTTTTTTGTTTTTCACTCTAGATACACATGGGATACTCTATGCCGAGTTTGGTTCAATTTCAAGAAGTTTTTGACCATATGAAAAAGACCTATTTTTAAAATTACTTGTTTTTAATAATCGCAAAATTCCGTGCCAAAAACCTAATTTTTTCGACAAGCTGTATCAAAAATTCCGGTTGTTTTACACTCTAGATAAACATGGGACACTCCATACAGAGTTTGGTTCCCTTTGGACAACTCTATGACCTAATCAAAAAGACCTATTTTTGAATTTATTTATCAACTAATTTTTTTCAGAGGCAAACTATAGCAAAAATTCCTTTTGTTTTACACTCTAGGTACACATGGGATAATATATACATGTTTGGTTCAATTTCAAGAAGTTTTTGACCATACGAAAAAGACCTATTTTTAAAATTCCTTACTCCCGTAATTCGCAATTTTCCGTACGAAAAACTAACTTTCTTCCTACGCAAGCTATTGCAGAAACTCTTTTCGTTTTACACTCTAGACACACATGACTTACTCCATACCAAGTTTGGTTCACCTTGAACAACTCTATGACCTAATCGAAAGACCTAATTTTAAAATTTTTTTAAATTAATTAATCGAATTAATTGCAAATTTCCGTACGAAAAACTAACTTTTAACCTACGCAAGCTCTGGCTAAAATTCTTTTTGTTTTTCACTCTAGATACACATGGGATACTCTATGACGAGTTTGGTTCAATTTCAAGAAGTCTTTGACCATACGAAAAAGACCTATTTTTAAATTACTTATTTGAAATAATCGCAAATTTCCGTGAGAAAAACTAACAATTTTTAGACAAGCTAAATCAAAAATCCCGATGTTTTACACTCTAGATACACATGAAATACTCCATACCAAGTTTGGTTCACTTTGGTCGAGTCTATGACCTAATCAAAAAGACCTATTTTTAAAAATTATATAAAATTAATTATTCGAATTAATCGCAAATTTCCGTACGAAAAACTAACTTTTAACCTACGCAAGCTCTAGCTAAAATTCTGTTTGTTCTTCACTCTAGATACACATGGGATACTCTATGCCGAATTTGGTTTAATTTCAAGAAGTTTTTGACCATACAAAAAAGACCTATTTTTAAAAGTACTTATTTGAAATAATCGCAAAATTCCGTGCGAAAACCTAATTTTTTAGACAAGCTATATCAAAAATTCCTGTTGTTTTACACTCTAGATAAACATGGGACACTCCATACAGAGTTTGGTTCACTTTGGACAGCTCTATGACGTAATCAAAAAGACCTTTTTTTGAATTTATTTATCAACTAACTTTTTTCAGAGGCAAGCTTTAGCAAAAATTCCTTGTGTTTTGCACTCTAGGTACACATGGGATAATATATACCGTGTTTGGTTCAATTTCAAGAAGTTTTTGACCATACGAAAAAGACCTGTTTATAAAATTCGTTACTCCCGTAATTCGCAATTTTCCGTACGAAAAACTAACTTTCTTCCTACGCAAGCTATTGCAGAAACTCTTTTCGTTTTACACTCTAGACACACATTACATACTCCATACCAAGTTCGGTTCACCTTGAACAACTCTATGACCTAATCAAAAGCCCTTTTTTTTAAAAATTGTTTAAAATTAATTATTAGAATTAATCGCAAATATCCGTACGAAAAACTAACTTTTAACCCACGCAAGCTCTGGCTAAAATTCTTTTTTGTTTTTCACTCTAGATACACATGGGATACTCTATGCCGAGTTTGGTTCAATTTCAAGAAATTTTTGACCATACGAAAAAGACCTATTTTTAAATTCCCTATTTGAAATAATCGCAAATTTCCGTGAGAAAACCTAACTTTTTTAGACAAGCTAAATCTAAAAATCCTGATGTTTTACACTCTAGATACACATAAGATACTCCATACCAAGTTACGAAAAAGACCTATTTTTAAAATTACTTATTTGAAGTAATCGCAAAATTTCGTTCAAAAACCTAATTTTTTAGACAAGCTATATCAAAAATTCCTGTTGTTTTACACTCTAGATAAACATGGGACACTCCTTACAGAGTTTGGTTCACTTTGGACAACTCTATGACCTTTTTATTCAAAAGACCTATTTCTAAAATTACTTAAAAATAATTATTCGAATTAATCGCAAATTTTCGTGCGAAAAACTAACTTTTAACTTACGCAAGCTCTGGCTAAAATTCTTTTTGTTTTAAACTCCAGATACACATGGGATACTCTATGCCGAGTTTGGTTCAATTTCAAGTAGTTTTTGACCATACGAAAAAGACCTATTTTTAAATTTCCTATTTGAAATAATCGCAAATTTCCGTGAGAAAACCTAACTTTTTTAGACAAGCTAAATCTAAAAATCCTGATGTTTTACACTCTAGATACACATAAGATACTCCATACCAAGTTTGATTCAGTTTGAACAAATCTATGACCTATTCAAAAAGACCTATTTTTAAAAATTATTTAAAATTAATTATTCGAATTAATCGCAAATTTCCGTACGAAAAACTATTTTTTTTTCTACGCAAGTTATAGCAAAAATTCTTTCTGTTTTACACTCTAGATACGCATGGAATAATATATACCGTGTTTGGTTCAATTTCAAGAAAAGATACACATGGGATACTCTATGCCGAGTTTGATTCAATTTCAAGAAGTTTTTGACCATACGAAAATGACCTATTTTTAAATTTCCTATTTGAAACAATCGCAAATTTCCGTGAGAAAAACTAACTTTTTTGGACAAGCTAAATCAAAAATCGTGATGTTTTACACTCTAGATACACATGAAGTACTCCATATCAAGTTTGGTTCACTTTGAACAAATCTATGACCTAATCAAAAAGACCTATTTTTAAAAGTTACTTAAAATTACTTATTCGAATTAATCGCAAATTTCCGTAAGAAAAACTAACTTTTTTCCTACGCAAGTGATAGCAAACTTTCTTTTTGGTTTACACTCCAGATACACATGAGATACTCTATGCCGAGTTTGATTCAATTTCAAGAAGTTTTTGACCATACGAAAATGACCTATTTTTAAAATACTTATTTGAAATAATCGCAAATTTCCGTGATAAAAACTAACTTTTTTGGACAAGCTAAATAAAAAATCCTGATGTTTTACACTCTAGATACAACTGAAATACTCCATATCAAGTTTGGTTCACTTTGAACAAATCTATGACCTAATCAAAAAGACCTATTTTAAAAAATTACTTAAAATTACTTATTCGAATTAATCGCAAATTTCCGTACGAGAACTAACTTTTTTCCTACGCAAGTGATAGCAAAGTTTCTTTTTGTTTTTACACTCCAGATACACATGGGATACTCTATGCCGAGTTTGATTCAATTTCAAGAAGTTTTTGACCATACGAAAACGACCTATTTTTAAATTTCCTATTTGAAATAATCGCAAATTTCCGTGAGAAAAACTAACTTTTTTAGACAAGCTAAATCAAAAATCCTGATGTTTTACACTCTAGATACACATGAAATACTCCATATCAAGTTTGGTTCACTTTGAACAAATCTATGATCTAATCAAAAAGACCAATTTTAAAAAATTACTTAAAAATATTTATTCGTAATAAGCGCAATTTTCCGTACGAAAAACTAACTTTTTACCTACGCTAGCCATAGCCAAAACTCTTTTTGTTTTACACTCTGGATACACATGGGATACTCTATACCGAGTTTGGTTCAATTTCAAGAAGTTTTTGACCATACGAAAAAGACCTATTTTTAAAATACTTATTTGAAATAATCGCAAATTTCCGTGAGAAAAACTAACATTTTTAGACAAGCTAAATCAAAAATCCTGATGTTTTACACTCTAGATACACATGAAATACTCCATACCAAGTTTGGTTCACTTTGAACAAATCTATGACCTAATCAAAAAGACCTATTTTAAAAAATTACTTAAAATTACTTATTCGAATTAATCGCAAATTTCCGTACGAGAACTAACTTTTTTCCTACGCAAGTGATAGCAAAGTTTCTTTTTGTTTTTACACTCCAGATACACATGGGATACTCTATGCCGAGTTTGATTCAATTTCAAGAAGTTTTTGACCATACGAAAACGACCTATTTTTAAATTTCCTATTTGAAATAATCGCAAATTTCCGTGAGAAAAACTAACTTTTTTAGACAAGCTAAATCAAAAATCCTGATGTTTTACACTCTAGATACACATGAAATACTCCATATCAAGTTTGGTTCACTTTGAACAAATCTATGATCTAATCAAAAAGACCAATTTTAAAAAATTACTTAAAAATATTTATTCGTAATAAGCGCAATTTTCCGTACGAAAAACTAACTTTTTACCTACGCTAGCCATAGCCAAAACTCTTTTTGTTTTACACTCTGGATACACATGGGATACTCTATACCGAGTTTGGTTCAATTTCAAGAAGTTTTTGACCATACGAAAAAGACCTATTTTTAAAATACTTATTTGAAATAATCGCAAATTTCCGTGAGAAAAACTAACATTTTTAGACAAGCTAAATCAAAAATCCTGATGTTTTACACTCTAGATACACATGAAATACTCCATACCAAGTTTGGTTCACTTTGAACAAATCTATGACCTAATCAAAAAGACCTATTATAAAAAATTTTTTAAATTTAATTATTCGAATTAATCGCAAATTTCCGTACGAAAAACTAACTTTTTTCCTACGCAAGTGATAGCAAAGTTTCTTTTTTTACACTCCAAATACACATGGGATACTCTATGCCGAGTTTGGTTCAATTTCAAGAAGTTTTTGACCATACGAAAAAGACCTATTTTTAAAATACTTATTTGAAATAATCGCAAATTTCCGTGAGAAAAACTAACTTTTTTAGACAAGCTAAATCAAAAATCTTGATGTTTTACACTCTAGATACACATGAAATACTCCATACCAAGTTTGGTTCACTTTGAACAAATCTATGACCTAATCAAAAAGACCCATTTTAAAAAATTATTTAAAATTAATTATTCGAATTAATCGCAAATTTCCGTACGAAAAACTAACTTTCTTCCTACGCAAGTGATAGCAAAGCTTCTTTTTGTTTTACACTCCAGATACACATGGGATACTCTATGCAGAGTTTGGTTCAATTTCAAGAAGTTTTTGACCATACGAAAATGACCTATTTTTAAATTACTTATTTCAAATAATCGCAAATTTCCGTGAGAAAAACTAACTTTTTTAGACAAGCTAAATCAAAAATCCTGATGTTTTACACTCTAGATACACATGAAATACTCCATACCAAGTTTGGTTCACTTTGAACAAACCTATGACCTAATCAAAAAGACCTATTTTAAAAAATTATTTAAAAATAATTATTCGAATTAATCGCAAATTTCCGTACGAAAAACTAACTTTTTTCCTACGCAAGTGATAGCAAAGCTTCTTTTTGTTTTACACTCCAGATACCCATGGGATACTCTATGCCGAGTTTGATTCAATTTCAAGAAGTTTTTGACCATACGAAAAAGACCTATTTTTAAATTTCCTATTTGAAATAATCGCAAATTTCCGTGAGAAAAACTAACTTTTTTAGACAAGCTAAATCAAAAATCCTGATGTTTTACACTCTAGATACACAAGAAATACTCCATATCCAGTCTGGTTCACTGTGAACAAGTCTATAACCTAATCAAAAAGACCTATTTTAAAAAATTACTTAAAAATAATTATTCGAATTAATAGCAAATTTCCGTACGAAAAACTAACATTTTACCTACGCTAGCCATAGCCAAAACTCTTTTTGTTTTACACTCTAGATACACATGGGATACTCTATGACGAGTTTGGTTCAATTTCAAGAAGTTTTTGACCATACGAAAAAGACCTATTTTTAAATTACTTATTTGAAATAATCGCAAATTTCCGTGAGAAAAACTAACATTTTTTAGACAAGCTATATCAAAAATCCTGATGTTTTACACTCTAGATACACATGAAATACTCCATACCATGTTTGGTTCACTTTGAACAAATCTATGACCTAATCAAAAAGATCTATTTCAAAAAATTATTTGAAATAATATTTCGAATTAATCGCAAACTTCCGTACGAAAAACTAACTTTTAACCTACGCAAGCTCTAGCTAAAATTCTGTTTGTTTTTCACTCTAGATACACATGGGATACTCTATGCCGAATTTGGTTTAATTTCAAGAAGTTTTTGACCATACAAAAAAGACCTATTTTTAAAATTACTTATTTGAAATAATCGCAAAATTCCGTGCGAAAAGCTAATTTTTTAGACAAGCTAAATCAAAAAATCCTGATGTTTTACACTCTAGATACACATGCAATACTCCATACCAAGTTTTGTTCACTTCGAACGAATCTCTGATCTAATCAAAAAGACCTATTTTTAAAAATTATTTAAAATTAATTATTCGAATTAATCGCAAATTTCCGTACGAAAAACTAACTTTTTAACTACGCTAGCCATAGCCAAAAAATCTTTTTGTTTTACACTCTAGATACACATGGGATACTCAATGCCAATTTTGGTTCAATTTCAAGAATTTTTCGACCATACGAAAAATACCTATTTTTAAATTACTTATTTGAAATAATCGCAAATTTCCGTGAGAAAACCTAACATTTTTTAGACAAGCTAAATCAAAAAATCCTGATGTTTTACACTCTAGTTACACATGGGACAATCCATACAGAGTTTGGTCCACTTTTGACAACTCTATGACCTGATCAAAAAGACCTATTTTTGAATTATTTATTTGAAATAATCGCAAATTTCCATGAGAAAACCTAACTTTTTTAGACAAGCTATATCAAAAAATCCTGATGCTTTACACTCTAGATACACATGGGACACTCCATACAGAGTATGGTTTACTTTGGACAACTCTATGACCTAATCAAAAGGACCTATTTTTGAATTATTTATTTTAAATAATCGCAAACTTCCGTACGAACAACTAACTTTTTTCAGAGGCAAGCTTTAGCAAAAATTTCTTTTGTTTCACACTCTAGATACACATGGGATACTCTATTCCGAGTTCGGTTCAACTTCAAGAAGCTTTTGACCATACGAAAAAGACCTATTTTTAAAATTACTTATTTGAAATAATCGCAAATTTCCGTGAGAAAACCTAACTTCTTTAGACAAGCTATATCAAAAAATCCTGATGTTTTACACTCTAGATACACATGGGACACTCCATACAGAGTTTGGTCCACTTTGGACAACTCTATGACCTGATCAAAAAGACCTATTTTTGAATTATTTATTTGAAGTAGTCGCAAATTTCCATGAGAAAACCTAACTTTTTTAGACAAGCTATATCAAAAAATCCTGATGTTTTACACTCTAGATACACATGGGACACTCCATACAGAGTATGGTTTACTTTGGACAACTCTATGACCTAATCAAAATGACCTATTTTTGAAATATTTTTTTGAAAAAGTCGCAAATTTCCGTACGAAAAGCTAACTTTTAACCTACGCAATCTCTTGCTAAAATTCTGTTTGTTTTTCGCTCGATATACACATGGGATACTCTATGCCGAATTTGGTTTAATTTCAAGAAGTTTTCGACCATACGTAAAAGACCTGTTTTTAAAATTACTTATTTGAAATAATCGCAAATTTCCATGAGAAAATTTAACTTTTTTAGACAAGCTATATCAAAAAATTCTGATGCTTTACACTCTAGATGCACATGGGACACTCCATACAGAGTATGGTTTACTTTGGACAACTCTATGACCTGATCAAAAAGACCTATTTCTGAATTATTTATTTGAAATAGTCGCAAACTTCCGTACGAACAACTAACTTTTTTCAGAGGCAAGCTTTAGCAAAAATTCCTTTTGTTTTACACTCTAGATACACATGGGATACTCTATTCCGAGTTCGGTTCAATTTCAAGAAGCTTTTGACCATACGAAAAAGACCTATTTTTAAAATTACTTATTTGAAGTAATCGCAAGTTTCCGTGAGAAAACCTAACTTTTTTAGACAAGCTATATCAAAAAATCCTGATGTTTTACACTCTAGATACACATGGGACACTCCATACAGAGTATGGTTTACTTTGGACAACTCTATGACCTAATCAAAAGGACCTATTTTTGAATTATTTATTTTAAATAATCGCAAACTTCCGTACGAACAACTAACTTTTTTCAGAGGCAAGCTTTAGCAAAAATTCCTTTTGTTTCACACTCTAGATACACATGGGATACTCTATTCCGAGTTCGGTTCAATTTCAAGAAGCTTTTGACCATACGAAAAAGACCTATTTTTAAAATTACTTATTTGAAATAATCGCAAATTTCCGTGAGAAAACCTAACTTTTTTAGACAAGCTATATCAAAAAATCCTGATGTTTTACACTCTAGATACACATGGGACACTCCATACAGAGTTTGGTCCACTTTGGACAACTCTATGACCTGATCAAAAAGACCTATTTTTGAATTATTTATTTGAAGTAGTCGCAAATTTCCATGAGAAAACCTAACTTTTTTAGACAAGCTATATCAAAAAATCCTGATGTTTTACACTCTAGATACACATGGGACACTCCATACAGAGTATGGTTTACTTTGGACAACTCTATGACCTAATCAAAATGACCTATTTTTGAAATATTTTTTTTTGAAAAAGTCGCAAATTTCCGTACGAAAAGCTAACTTTTAACCTACGCAATCTCTTGCTAAAATTCTGTTTGTTTTTCGCTCTATATACACATGGGATACTCTATTCCGAGTTCGGTTCAATTTCAAGAAGCTTTGGACCATACGAAAAAGACCTATTTTTAAAATTACTCATTTGAAATAATCGCAAATTTCCGTGAGAAAACCTAACTTTTTTAGACAAGCTATATCAAAAAATCCTGATGTTTTACACTCTAGATACACATGGGACACTCCATACAGAGTATGGTTTACTTTGGACAACTCTATGACCTAATCAAAATGACCTATTTTTGAAATATTTTTTTTTGAAAAAGTCGCAAATTTCCGTACGAAAAGCTAACTTTTAACCTACGCAATCTCTTGCTAAAATTCTGTTTGTTTTTCGCTCTATATACACATGGGATACTCTATTCCGAGTCCGGTTCAATTTCAAGAAGCTTTGGACCATACGAAAAAGACCTATTTTTAAAATTACTCATTTGAAATAATCGCAAATTTCCGTGAGAAAACCTAACTTTTTTAGACAAGCTATATCAAAAAATCCTGATGTTTTACACTCTAGATACACATGGGACACTCCATACAGAGTTTGGTCCACTTTGGACAACTCTATGACCTGATCAAAAAGACCTATTTTTGAATTATTTATTTGAAGTAGTCGCAAATTTCCATGAGAAAACCTAACTTTTTTAGACAAGCTATATCAAAAAATCCTGATGTTTTACACTCTAGATACACATGGGACACTCCATACAGAGTATGGTTTACTTTGGACAACTCTATGACCTAATCAAAATGACCTTTTTTTGAAATATTTTTTTGAAAAAGTCGCAAATTTCCGTGCGAAAAGCTAACTTTTAACCTACGCAATCTCTTGCTAAAATTCTGTTTGTTTTTCGCTCTATATACACATGGGATACTCTATGCCGAAATTGTTTTAATTTCAAGAAGTTTCCGACCATACGAAAAAGACCTGTTTTTAAAATTACTTATTTGAAATAATCGCAAATTTCCATGAGAAAATTTAACTTTTTTAGACAAGCTATATCAAAAAATTCTGATGCTTTACACTCTAGATACACATGGGACACTCCATACAGAGTATGGTTTACTTTGGACAATTCTATGACCTGATCAAAAAGACCTATTTCTGAATTATTTATTTGAAATAGTCGCAAACTTCCGTACGAACAACTAAATTTTTTCAGAGGCAAGCTTTAGCAAAAATTCCTTTTGTTTTACACTCTAGATACACATGGGATACTCTATTCCAAGTTCGGTTCAATTTCAAGAAGCTTTTGACCATACGAAAAAGACCTATTTTTAAACTTACTTATTTGAAGTAATCGCAAATTTCCGTGAGAAAACCTAACTTTTTTAGACAAGCTATTTCAAAAAATCCTGATGTTTTACACTCTAGATACACATGGGACACTCCATACAGAGTTTGGTCCACTTTGGACAACTCTATGACCTGATCAAAAAGACCTATTTTTGAATTATTTATTTGAAATAGTCGCAAACTTCCGTACGAAAAACTAACTTTTTTCAGAGGCAAGCTTTAGCAAAAATTCCTTTTGTTTTACACTCTAGATACACATGGGATACTCTATTCCGAGTTCGGTTCAATTTCAAGAAGCTTTTGAACATACGAAAAAGACCTATTTTTAAAATTACTTATTTGAAATAAGCGCAAATTTCCGTGAGAAAACCTAACTTTTTTAGACAAGCTATATCAAAAAATCCTGATGTTTTACACTCTAGATACACACGGGACACTCCATACAGAGTTTGGTCCAGTTTGGACAACTCTATGACCTGATCAAAAAGACTTATTTTTGAATTATTTATTTGAAATAGTCGCAAATTTCCATGAGAAAACCTAACTTTTTTAGACAAGCTATATCAAAAAATCCTGATGTTTTACACTCTAGATACACATGGGACACTCCATACAGAGTATGGTTTACTTTGGACAACTCTATGACCTCATCAAAATGAGCTTTTTTTGATTTATTTATTTTAAATAATCGCAAACTTCCGTACGAACAACTAACTTTTTGCAGAGGCAAGCAATAGCAAAATTTCTTTTTGTTTTACACTCTAGGTACACATGGGATAATCTATACCGTGTTTAGTTCAATTTAAAGAAGTTTTTGACCATACGAAAAAAACAGATTTTTAAAATTACTTATCTGAAATAATCGCAAATTTCCGTGAGAAAACCTAACTTTTTTAGACAAGCTATATCAAAAATTCCTGATGTTTTACACTCTAGATACACATGGGACACTCCATACAGAGTATGGTTTACTTTGGACAACTCTATGACCTAATCAAAAGGACCCATTTTTGAATTATTTATTTTAAATAATCGCAAACTTCCGTACGAACAGCTAACTTTTTGCAGAGGCAAGCAATAGCAAAATTTCTTTTTGTTTTGCACTCTAGGTACACATGGGATAATCTATACCCTGTTTAGTTCAATTTCAAGAAGTTTTCGACCATACGAAAAAGACCTGTTTTTAAAATTACTTATTTGAAATAATCGCAAATTTCCATGAGAAAACCTAACTGTTTTAGACAAGCTATATCAAAAATTCCTGATTTTTTACACTCTAGATACACATGGGACACTCCATACAGAGTATGGTTTACTTTGGACAACTCTATGACCTAATCAAAAGGACCTATTTTTGAATTATTTATTTTAAATAATCGCAAACTTCCGTACGAACAACTAACTTTTTGCAGAGGCAAGCTATAGCAAAAATTCTTTTTGTTTTACACTCTAGGTACACATGGGATAATCTATACCGTGTTTAGTTCAATTTCAAGAAGTTTTTGACCATACGAAAAAAAACAGATTTTTAAAATTACTTATCTGAAATAATCGCAAATTTCCGTGAGAAAACCTAACTTTTTTAGACAAGCTATATCAAAAATTCCTGATGTTTTACATTCTAGATACACATGGGACACTCTTTACAGAGTATGGTTTACTTTGGACAACTCTATGACCTAATCAAAAGGACCTATTTTTGAATTATTTATTTTAAATAATCGCAAACTTCCGTGCGAACAACTAACTTCTTGCAGAGGCAAGCAATAGCAAAAATTCTTTTTGTTTTACACTCTAGGTACACATGGGATAATCTATACCGTGTTTAGTTCAATTTCAAGAAGTTTTTGACCATACGAAAAAAACATATTTTTAAAAATAGTTATCTGAAATGATCGCAAATTTCTGTGAGAAAACTTAACTTTTCTAGACAAGCAATATAAAAAATTCCTGATTTTTTACACTCTAGATACACATGGGACACTCCATACAGAGTTTGATTCACTTTGAACAAATATATGACCTAATCAAAAAGACCTATTTTTAAAAATTATCTAAAATTAATTATTCGAAATAATCGGAAACTTCATTACGAAAAACTATTTTTTTTACCTACGCTAGCTATAGCAAAAATTCTTTTTGTTTTACACTCTAGATACACATGGGATACTCTATTCCGAGTTTGGTTCAATTTCAAGAAGTTTTTGACCATACGAAAAAGACCTATTTTTAAAATTACTTATTTGAAATAATCGCAAATTTCCGTGAGAAAACCTAACTTTTTAGACAAGCTATATCAAAAATTCCTGATGTTTTACACTCTAGATACACATGGGACACTCCATGCAGATTTTGGTTCACTTTGTACAACTCTATGACCTAATCAAAAAGACCTATTTTTGAAATATTTTTTTGAAAAAGTCGCAAATTTCCGTACGAACAACTAACTTTTTTCGGAGGCAAGCTATAGCAAAAATTCCTTTTGTTTTACGCTCTAGGTACACATTGGGTATTCTATACCGCGTTCAGTTCAATTTCAAGAAGTTTTTGACCATACGAAAAAAACATATTTTTAAAAATAGTTATCTGAAATGATCGCAAATTTCTGTGAGATAACCTAACTTTTTTAGACAAGCTATATCAAAAATTCCTCATTTTTTACACTCTAGATACACATGGGACACTCCATACAGAGTTTGATTCACTTTGAACAAATATATGACCTAATCAAAAAGACCTATTTTTTTAAAATTATCTAAATTAATTATTCGAAATAATCGGAAATTTCATTACGAAAAACTAATTTTTTACCTACGCTAGCTGTAGCAAAAATTCCTTTTGTTTTACACTCTAGATACACATGGGATACTCTATTCCGAGTTTGGTTCAATTTCAAGAAGCTTTTGACCATACGAAAAAGACCTATTTTTGAAATTACTTATTTGAAATAATCGCAAAGTTCGGTGAGGAAACCTAACATTTTTAGACAAGCTATATCAAAAATTCCTGATTTTTTACACTCTAGATACACATGGGACACTCCATACAGAGTTTGATTCACTTTGAACAAATATATGACCTAATCAAAAAGACCTACTTTTTAAAAATTATCTAAATTAATTATTCGAAATAATCGGAAATTTCATTACGAAAAAATAATTTTTTACCTACGCTAGCTATAGCAAAAATTCCTTTTGTTTTACACTCTAGATACACATGGGATACTCTATTCCGAGTTTGGTTCAATTTCAAGAAGTTTTTGACCATACGAAAAAGACCTATTTTTAAAATTACTTATTTGAAATAATCGCAAATTTCCGTGAGAAAACCTAACTTTTTTAGACAAGCTATATCAAAAATTCCTGGTGTTTTACACTCTAGATACACATGGGACACTCCATACACAGTATGGTTTACTTTGGACAACTCTATGACCTAATCAAAATGACCTATTTTTGAATTATTTATTTTAAATAATCGCAAACTTCCGTACGAACAACTAACTTTTTGCAGAGGCAAGCTATAGCAAAAATTCTTTTTGTTTTACACTCTAGGTACACATGGGATAATCTATACCGTGTTTAGTTCAATTTCAAGAAGTTTTTGACCATACGAAAAAAACATATTTTTAAAATTACTTATCTGAAATAATCGCAAATTTCCGTGAAAAGACCTAACTTTTTTAAGCAAGCTATATCAAAAATACCTGATGTTTTTCACTCTAGATACACATGGGACACTGTTTACAGAGTATGGAATACTTTGGACAACTCTATGACCTAATCAAAAAGACCTATTTTTGAAATATTTTTTTGAAAAAGTCGCAAATTTCCGTACGAACAACTAACTTTTTTCGGAGGCAAGCTATAGCAAAAATTCCTTTTGTTTTACGCTCTAGGTACACATTGGATATTCTATACCGTGTTCAGTTCAATTTCAAGAAGTTTTTGACCATACGAAAAAAAACATATTTTTAAAAATAGTTATCTGAAATGATCGCAAATTTCTGTGAGATAACCTAACTTTTCTAGACAAGCTATATCAAAAATTCCTGATTTTTTACACTCTAGATACACATGGGACACTCCATACAGAGTTTGATTCACTTTGAACAAATATATGACCTAAGAAAAAAGACCTATATTTTAAAATTATCTAAAATTAATTATTCGAAATAATCGGAAATTTCATTACGAAAAACTAATTTTTTACCTACGCTAGCTATAGCAAAAATTCCTTTTGTTTTACACTCTAGATACACATGGGATACTCTATTCCGAGTTTGGTTCAATTTCAAGAAGTTTTTGACCATACGAAAAAGACCTATTTTTAAAATTACTTATTTGAAATAATCGCAAATTTCCGTGAGAAAACCTAACTTTTTTAGACAGGCTATATCAAAAATTCTTGGTGTTTTACACTCTAGATACACATGGGACACTCCATACACAGTATGGTTTACTTTGGACAACTCTATGACCTAATCAAAATGACCTATTTTTGAATTATTTATTTTAAATAATCGCAAACTTCCGTACGAACAACTAACTTTTTGCAGAGGCAAGCTATAGCAAAAATTCTTTTTGTTTTACACTCTAGGTACACATGAGATAATCTATACCGTGATTAGTTCAATTTCAAGAAGTTTTTGACCATACGAAAAAAACATATTTTTAAAATTACTTATCTGAACTAATCGCAAATTTCCGTGAAAAAACCTAACTTTTTTAGGCAAGCTATATCAAAAATACCTGATGTTTTACACTCTAGATACACATGGGACACTCTTTACAGAGTATGATATACTTTGGACAACTCTATGACCTAATCAAAAGGACCTATTTTTGAATTATTTATTTTAAATAATCGCAAACTTCCTTACGAACAATTAACTTTTTTCAGAGGCAAGCTATAGCAAAAATTCCTTTTGTTTTACGCTCTAGGTACACATGGGATAATCTATACCGTGTTTTGTTCAATTTCAAGAAGTTTTTGACCATACGAAAAAAACATATTTTTAAAATTAATTATCTGAAATGATCGCAAATTTCTGTGAGAAAACCTAACTTATTTAGACAAGCTATATCAATAATTCCTGAATTTTTACACACTAGATACACATGGGACACTCCATACAGAGTTTGGTTCACTATGAACAAATATATGACCTAATCAAAAAGACGCATTTTTTAAAATTATCTAAAATTAACTAATCGAAATAATCTGAAATTTCCTTACGAAAAACTAATTTTTTACCTACGCTAGCTATAGCAAAAATTTGTTTTGATTTGCACTCTAGATACACATGGGATACTCTATTCCGAATTTGGTTCAATTTCAAGAAGTTTTTGATCATACGAAAAAGACCTATTTTTGAAATTACTTATTTGAAATAATCGCAAAGTTCCGTGAGGAAACCTAACATTTTTAGACAAACTATATCAAAAATTCCTGATATTTTACACTCTAGATACACATGGGACACTACATACAGAGTTTGGTTCACTTTGGACAAATCTAAGACCTAATCAAAAGACCTATTTTTGAATTATTTATTTGAAATAATCGCAAACTTCCGTACGAACAACTAACTTTTTTCAGAGGCAAGCTATAGCAAAAATTCCTTTTGTTTTACACTCTAGGTACACATGGGATAATCTAGACAGTGTTTGTTTCAATTTCAAGATGTTTTAGACCATGCGAAAAAGACCTGTTTTTAAAATTACTTATTTGAAGTAATCGCAAACTTCCGTGAGAAAAACTAAATTTTTAGACAAGCTATATCAAAAATTCTTGATGTTTTACACTATAGATACACATGGGACACTCTATACCAAGTTTGAATCAATTCGGACAACTCTATGACCCAATCAAAAATAGCTTAATTCAAAAATTGTTATTCGGAAAAATCGAAAATTTCAAGAAAAAGTGGAATGTTTTCAAAGATTCTGTTGGTAATCTAGGGTTTCCCCTGCAGAATCCTAAAAAACAAGACAGATGTATATTAAAGTGAGTAATACAAGTAGAACAACTGAAAAAAATCTGTCATAATGCACATTCTTGATTTCAAGTCATGCTGTTACATGCATCAATCTAAATAAATTCTCACTCTATCGACTAAAACTAAGACAAAAAAATAAAGAACACAAGATCGCTCAACAAGCACCACACCACTAGATAGCAAGCCATTAAAAAATCTTCAGCAAAACTACTATCGTTTTTTGGGGGACCAATGGTGACCACAGCTGTAAAACTGTCTTGGAACTTCTTTTTTCGCTTTAAATCGTATCAATTGTGAATCTATATACTTCTTCTGGTGATCAAAACCAATACACTTTACATTCGTGAATTTTTCTATTTTCATAGCGCCAAATTTTTGCTTCTTTTTTTGCGATAAGACTCTTTGCACGATTGCAATCACCCTTGCCAAAAAAGTTTACCCGTCCATTATATCACCATTGTTTTTTTCTCTTCTGGTTCGGTCTTAATTTTCCTATCTTGACAAATTTGGCATTCATGAAGAGCTTTCACACTTTAGAAAAAATTTACAGGACTCGCAATTAGCTTGGAATGACTTCATTGATGTTGCAAGATCTAAATCAAGTTTCCGGCGTCTTGTATATAAGTCCTTTTCATTAGCTAAACCGCTCAAGCACTTCACTCCAATCTCGTTTCTACAGCCTTTTGGAATTATGAACTTATCAACTTTAACGCTCTTTACGGGTACAACATCGTCAAAGTATCGTGATTGCATCTCACTAGATCTAAAATACTCAATTCCTGCTATTAAAATGCCTGACACTCTGATCTGCGCTCTACAGCAGCGCACGCAGCTATTCTGCGACGTGCAACACTCCTACGGGTACGACACGTAGCTTAGTATCCACGTGCAGGCGTATCTGATGTAGCTGTTGGATGCCGGGGTTTGAGGGGGCCCTGACACTTTCTCATTGCTTTCACTAACTTACTATCACCATTTGAACATTCCCGATACATTTAATTTCATATGCACCTCTTTGCAGTTTAATTATAATGGTCTGGCTGGACAGCGCTTCATAGCACACCTCCTGTTGCCAGATGACATGCTCAGTCCGCATATAGCTGTCATTTGACCACGGGGCAGGCAATTCGAATTTTTCATATGGTCAACGGATATAACTTACCTGTAAAGAGGATCAAACTCAAATTACATCTTTCAAAAGCTCTCAAACTGCACAATCTGTTGTAATATAGCTATATATATATATATATATATATATATATATATATATATATATATATATATATATATATATATATATATATATATAAATCCATGCGTTCTAGCTATATATCGCCTGCGTCTCAGCCGCTCCCAAGCTATATAGCTATATTTGCTCGCTCCAGGCTGATTTCAAAGGGCAATTTCACAAAGATTACTGAACCGATTCTTAAAAATGAAGGTGTTTTGGAACGATAAGAGCTATCATCTGGAGCATAAAAAAGTTCTGAAAAACAGTTTTTAAACTTTGATGATTTTGACCCCATGGTGCAAAACAGCTGACTCAGTATAAGCGAAAAAACTTCATATTAGGTCTCAGCGAAGCTTTTATTGATATACATGTTGTACGTAAAGCAAATTAGCTAAGCTTTATGTTAGGCTATAGAACGTGTTCTAACTCTATCTATGCTTGAAGTTATTAACAAAAACAACTTTGAAAATTCGAATTTTTTCGAGGTTTCGACCTCAACTACGTAGTATTCTTTGACCAAATTCTCAATAAATTTTATGTATTTTTAGATTAAAATTGGTTTAGTTACAAAGCTGATATATTATTCTGCACGAAACGTATTTGAAATCATAGTTTTCACCTACAAACACAACTGTAAAACAGAATTGATTGTGAAAAAAAATGTTTTTTTCACTTCTTTTTCCATTTCCTTGCAATTTTTTACCTCTTAAGTTCAAAAAGGATAGTTTTTGTATACATATCTGGCAAGTGGAGTTTCTAAGCAGAATATGAATTATATATATATATATATATATATATATATATATATACCAAATAAATGTTCTATAATGGTAAAATAATTTGATAAACTTAAAAATTCACCGAAAAAATTGAAAAAATTCCAAAACTTCCTCCAATTTTCAGGCGTAAAAAAATAAAAA
The DNA here is from genome assembly GCF_964194025.1 of Convolutriloba macropyga. Taxonomy (NCBI): domain Eukaryota; kingdom Metazoa; phylum Xenacoelomorpha; order Acoela; family Convolutidae; genus Convolutriloba; species Convolutriloba macropyga. Next base: position 23,866,346 of record NC_134474.1, read on the forward strand.
GAGACTCTTTCTTTTTGCGCAACCTTTCTTACGCTTGATTAAATGAAAACCGTAACAGATGTTTAGCATTGAGTCCCTTAAAAACAATAAACATAATGTTTTTTCTGTTAGGACAGTGAAAAAATTATAACAATTTTAGACCCAATAAAAATGTTTTCACCGAAGAATTTTTTTCAAAGCAGGCTAGGATAAATTTTCCTTTGATTTGCCTTAAACACACATTTGAAACTCTTTGTATCATTTTTGCTTTAATTTGAACAACACATTGACCCGGTCACAAAAATTTACTTTCGAAAAATTTAGACGAAAAAAGCGAAAATTTGCCTGACAGGGCCAGAACAATTTTTTCTTGCATGCTATATTCAAAGTTCTTCTTTTTTTAATCTCTACGTCTACTATGGATACTCCATATCAAGTTTGACGTTATGTGAACTACTCTATGACACAAAGAAAATTACTATTTTGTAAATTTAATTACTCGATTTAATCGGAAACTAACGCAAGAGAACCTAACTTCTTTCGTAGGTGAGCTTTAGCAAAAATATTTTTTGTCCTACATTTTACGTACACTAGGAATACTCCATACCAGGTTTAGTTTGATTTGAACAACTCCTGGACCCGATGAAATAGACCTATTTTAAAAGCTCGTTTTTCACAAAATTTGAAGTTTTACGTATGAAAACCTAATTTTTTTTCCAGACAAGCTAAAGAAAAAATTTGACACCAGATCGCCAATTTTAGTTCGATTGTGCTCTTTTTTTGTGAGCAGGCTCAACTTTAGCCACAATGCCATAGTTGGGGATAAAATAAAAAAAAAATTGCTCTCAGCGAACTATTTTTGACAAGTTACACACACACACACACACACACACACACACACACACACACACACACACACACACATATATATATATATATATATATATATATATATATATATATATATATATATATACACATATGTTAATATATATCCCTCTTGAAGATTAGTGGGGCCGCTATTCAGCTCATAATAAGGACAGCGAAAAGATAAAAAAAGAGAAAAAAAAATAGTAATTTTTTATGACAGTTGTAAGTTTTGGTGCGCGAATTTCGGTTTGGAGCTCTCAAAAGTCTGGACATAGGCAATTTTGACCGCACTAAAATTTCGACATAACGTCTTTTGAAAGCAGGGTAGCCTCGACTAAAACGCACAGAATATCAATTAGGCAGCGGACGGTTTTTGGTTTGAAACACACAAAAGTCTGGACATATGCAATTTTGAACGCACGAAATTCTGGACATAAACGCACAAATTATCTTTTTTGGAGCGCACGAATTTTCCTTTGCAACGCACGAAAGTCTGGACATAGGCAATTTTGAACGCACGAAAGTCTGGACATAATGTCTTTTGAACGCACTATATTCTGGACATGAACGCACAAATTATCAATTTTGGAGCGCACGAAAGTCTGGACAAAGGCAATTCTGAACGCACGAAATTCTGGACATGAGGACTTTTGAACGCATGAAAAATTTTGAACGCACAAAAGTCTGGACATAGGCAGTTTCCGTGTGGGAGGGTCTGGACATAGACACTTTCCGTCTGGGACGATCTGGAGATATCGACTTTCGGTCTGGCACCTCAACTTGGGTTTTGGTAACGTTTTCTGAAAAAAAGTGGTCCATGATTCAAATTATCGCAATTCAATCAGACGTATCGATACTAGAATTCAACATAGAGGGCTCCTGGTTTGACATAGAGTGTTTAAGAAGTAGGAAGTAGCCCAACATAAAGTATCGTCCAGAATGTGTACTTCCAGCCCGTGAGGCTACCCTACCCACATTACTACCGCCTAATCCCGGAAACTATATTAAAGTCAAAATTTTAATGCTTCAGAGGCCTCCTTTCTGTCTATGGCAATGGCATAATTGTTCTGATCATGGCCTACGAACGCTATCTCATGGTTTGCAGACCTGGCCAACCATCTTTCTATCAGCGCAACAAGAAAACTATCTATGTTATTGCTACCACGTTTGTAATTTTGGTTTGTCCAGTGATGCTACTGGAGTCTATTGTGACGCCCATTGGACACGGACACGACTATTACCCCGGATTGGAACGAAACAGATTTTTTTTACAATTCATAAAACCAACATTTTAGAAGTTTTTTATCAAAATGATGAAGGGCACTTCTTTGCACTGACGTGAGATCGAATAATAATCAAAAGTGGGGGGGGGGGCTCACTCAATAAAAAGATCGCTGGAGACGACACGACTCATAAACATCCTCTAGCTGAGATATAGAGTAGACTGAACAGTTTAGTTTGTTCACAATTTATATTGAGTTTTGAAAACTGAACCATTATAATCCTGAAGTTCCAGGAGATTTCAACAAACGCAATTCGAATTTATTTTCCAATACTGGAATTTTACGTGAGACTAAAGAGAACATTTCCGGATTAAGAAAAACTAGATATATTCACACGCAACTTCTCTCAGGTCGGACATTTTCTTACACTGTCAACCCCGGGTTGACTTCCATAGAAAAAACTTATCAATCATACAACGCCATGTATGGACTTTATGGAAACCTAATAAACAGACAAAATCAAAACAGCCCGGGTCGAGGTGTCACCGCTAAAAATTGCTAAAAAGAAGTAAGATTTGCGGTGAATATGAGTAAAAGTGGAAGATTTGCGTTCAATGCGATGAAGGCGTTGAAAAACAAAAACTTAAGCGGTGATTTTTTTCACTGCTTAAGCGTTGAAAGAAAATTTTTCAACTCTACCAGCAGAATGCGGTGAAAAAAAAATTACTGCTACCAGCAGAACGCGGTGAAAAAATTTTTTTCGCCGCTAATATCGCAAACTTTACAAATATTCATTGAGCTAATTTCAACGTTTATCTTAAATTCACAGGAAAAAGCATTGAAGTAAGTGACAGATAGCGCAGTGGAATGAGAGGTTGTTGACATGCAGGAGGTGAGAGGTGCCAACCCGTTTACGGCAGTTTCTTTTTTGGAAGAAATCCGGTGAATGCTGTGAAAAAAATTTTCATCTCTAAAATCCGGAAAAGTTCACCGCATTCAACGCTAAAAGATGCGGGCGCTTTGCGGTGAAAAAAGGTTTTTTGCACCACTATTCACCGCTAATCTTACATTATTTTTTGACCAAACCTCGATCCGGGACTCTTTGAGTTTCGCTGCCAAACAGCCTAAACGTGAGACCTGCAGTTCTAAAACAACATCTTTGTGTATCAAATTTGAAAATTTTGTACTCTACTTTTATTGAGGCGTCAATATAAATTTGAAAACGAAAGTTCTTCCGTTTGAAAGCCTTATCTATTTTTCAATAAATAGATAAACTGAGCTATTTCTATATTTATTAGTACCTGTGTTTGCATCATATGTATGCAGTCTGATTTGTGCCTAGATTTAGTCAAAACAGTTAGCTTGACAGATAAATTGATACTTTTGAGGAAGATCTTGAGGGTGCAGTTTTACCGTCCACTCGGTCTCATTTCTCCTGTGAGTTTCAGTAATTGTGCCATTGTGGGTCACACGCCTGGAATGAAAAAGGGGGAGGGAAACCATAAAAACACCATACTGAAAGCACAAAAACTCAACTTTTAACTGCACTTAAGGGATTTTACCGACAGAGTATTTTTTAACGAAAAATGTTCATATTCGTTAACTTACTTACCGAAAACTGAACCATTGATGGTACCTTACTGATCATAAAACGAACCATATACGTTATCATATTCATCATATGACAGACCCTATATGGTATCTTACCAACCATAAAACGGAACGTTCGTGATATATCACTAACTATAAAACGGACTATATGTGATTTTGTACTAAGTATAAAACCGGTCATATATAGTATCTTGTTAAACAGAAAACGGGAAAAAATAATGGAAAATTACATATCATATAAACGAGCCATATAATTTAACTTACTAATCATAGCAAGATCATAGAACAAAAACAATTTATGACTATTATGGGTCATATATGGTACCTTTTGTGGTAAGTAAGGTAAATATATGGTTCGTTATATGGTAAGTAAGTTACCATATATGGTTCCTTTAAAAGTAAGTCAGTTTGGTTGACCCGGGAGGGAGCTAAAAATACGGCAAGCTCATTAGTCATATCTTATTTGCACCAGAATTCTTGTTGCTTGGATGCTTTTATTCGTAGCTATCAGGCTGTAGTACCGCGTAGTACAAATTATATACTTTTGTACGTGACTTTCCAAAACAGATGTATAAAAGGTATACTGCTGGTCCGTACATTAGATACTTAAACGACGGGGTTAATCGCGGGACCACATGTATAACTTGAGAGTTCAACCCCTAGTTTTACTCTTGGTATATAGTTAAGTATTAAAGAAAGTTAAATGCAAATATGAATTAATAAGTTATGTTAAACAGCATCAAATATGAACCGAGCATAAAGGGATAGAAAAGTTAAAGTTGTTAAGACTGAGATAGCACTAGATAGTACAGGTTGAGTTATTCTATGTTAACTTGTAACTTAGATAGAGTTTAAGAGATGTTAAATTATAACTTAGAGAAGTTAAGTTAAACTTACCTGATTTCCAAATTTGTGCTAAATTAATATTTTATGACTTAGAGAGTTCTTAGTTAAGAACAAGTCACAAAATATTCCAAGTTAGAAAAATATCTCAAGTAATCTGAGATTTAGCAAGGGAGCAATACGGGAGTATGATTTTAAATCAGAAGTTATCAGGGACCAAATTGTGCTGGTAGTTGAGCGTGCAAGCTCCTTTTATACTTGCGGACACGTGGTTCTCTAGTACCCTATTGGATAGAGATAACAGTGTCGACAGAGTTACCAAGGTTAACTTGGTGTTATCTGTGTGGCGTGATAATATCACGTCATAGTATTCTCAGTTTTAGTTAGTGATCTTAAAATAGTACCTTATTCAAAACTACTTAGTAATTTGTTCACACGTTAAAATGGACTTTGTCCAAATCAAGTTTGTGCTTCACGCACTACAACGTAAGTTCTCAAAATAGCACTAAGATTATCAAATAGTGTTACTGAGTGTAGCACACTTCAGTACATCCCGTCCCGGTCCATAGGTTTTAAATCAAAACATCAAATTTTACATAGTCGAACAAGATCCAAATAGTACTTAAACTATAAATGGCGGATGGAAATCAGAATAATCTCTTAGCGAGATGTTGTAACATTATATGTAAAGTGTTATAGATTCGTGGTTACCAAAATATTGAAAACTAACATATTAACTGAATTAAGTAAGCGGTCGAAAGTTTAGATTATTGAGATTAAGAATTTCTTCGGTATGAATAAGCTTTGGAATTTCAAATAAATCGTACTCAGGAACTTGATGAAACTCAGGAACTTGAGTTAAACTTACCTGATTTCCAAATTTGTGCTAAATTAATATTTTATGACTTAGAGAGTTCTTAGTTAAGAACAAGTCACAAAATATTCCAAGTTAGAAAAATATCTCAAGTAATCTGAGATTTAGCAAGGGAGCAATACGGGAGTATGATTTTAAATCAGAAGTTATCAGGGACCAAATTGTGCTGGTAGTTGAGCGTGCAAGCTCCTTTTATACTTGCGGACACGTGGTTCTCTAGTACCCTATTGGATAGAGATAACAGTGTCGACAGAGTTACCAAGGTTAACTTGGTGTTATCTGTGTGGCGTGATAATATCACGTCATAGTATTCTCAGTTTTAGTTAGTGATCTTAAATTAGTACCTTATTCAAAACTACTTAGTAATTTGTTCACACGTTAAAATGGACTTTGTCCAAATCAAGTTTGTGCTTCACGCACTATAACGTAAGTTCTCAAAATAGCACTAAGATTATCAAATAGTGTTACTGAGTGTAGCACACTTCAGTACATCCCATCCCGGTCCATAGGTATTAAATCAAAACATCAAATTTTACATAGTCGAATAAATTATTTAGCTTAATTTTATAATAATTAAGCATTTAAAGTTTGTGAGGTAGATTACGTGGTTAAAGTTCTAAAGTTCATCGTAGCTTCTTGTTTCTGAGTTCTCTCTTGAAGAAGGGTTGACGATGTCCTAAGATACAAGGCTGTACAAAATAATTGATCCAATTTTTTTGGCTGGTCGTTATAATAGACCTTTTGAAATTTTTCTATAAAATTGTGCTGATAATACATCTGACGTTGAATAATAGAATAATTTAAGTTGAAGAATATACTGGTTAAGTTAATGGTCTATAATGACAAGCGAGGTAAATGAATAGGGAAATTAAAATGACTGCGCACAACACCATAAGGGCTAGTGTTGTTGAAATAACTCCCCAAATAAAGAATTCCGTTTCGTAATTCATCTTTATTTAAATATTGTTGAAGAATAAATCAATTGAAGTAAGCTTTGTAGCTATAGTTTAAGGAATTAATATTTAGACTTGGTTGATCATTATGAATTAGCTTCATGAAATAATTTTTCTTGCTTTTCGTCATTGATTCAAAGTAAATAAAAAATTTCTTTTTGTTCAAAGTCTTTAAGAAATAAAATGACTTCGCATTGGAATTCAGAATAATATAATTCGGAGATTCTGAAAATTTTATCGTTAAAAATAATCTGCTTCGAAAAGTTAGCCCATGCGGATTCAACATGATCAGAGAGTTGACAATAATCTTTAAACCATTCGATATCAACACCTCCTTCAAAAAAGGTGTTCATAATGTAGTAGTTTAATTTTTGTGTCAATGGGGAGAATGGAAGACCAATTAATCTTTGAAAGGAATTGACAGGAAGATCCAAATAGCACTTAAACTATAAATGGCGGATGGAAATCAGAATAATCTCTTAGCGAGATGTTGTAACATTATATGTAAAGTGTTATAGATTCGTGGTTACCAAAATATTGAAAACTAACATATTAACTGAATTAAGTAAGCGGTCGAAAGTTTAGATTATTGAGATTAAGAATTTCTTCGGTATGAATAAGCTTTGGAATTTCAAATAAATCGTACTCAGGCACTTGATGAAAATAAACTACAATTTCATTGGAATTGTTATCTTGCAAGAATAAGATAATCTCTTGTAACTCAAATGTCCAATGAACTGACAATGCTGTATAGAATTTATTTTCAACTAAGAATGTCTTCGAAGTTTTAATAATTTGCTATTGAATAAATTCAGCGAGATCACAATATGTTTTGAAATATTTAATGTCTACTGAAAGGTTGTAAGACATTAAATAAATTATGGAATTCGAAGGAACAATCGAATGATGTCGTAAGCAAGATAAATCGGTAAAGATAAAGAATAGATTTTATTAGAGAAGCGAGAACAAATCAAATCTGCAATCTAAAGATAAGAATGGACTCATTGTTCGCCATAAATTGCGCTAATTGTAATCATTGAAGATAGTTTCAATGCGGATTACTTTACTTGATGTGAGTAATGGAATCAAAGAGAGTAAGGTAATCGAAATGACTAATAATTAGGCGTTTAAACTAACGAATAATTTTCCTCACCGCGGGAGAAAGAAGAAGAAGTAATGAAGGAATTACTGAACATCAACAACCACAAATTTATCCATTCCATTCCGTGAGTGCTCAACGTGATGAGCGGAGGATGTGGAGTTGATGCTTCAGATTTGCGATCTCCAGTTGGAGCTCAGTAATCCGTTGTTCGAGCTGTTGAGATCGTTGTCTTTCTGTCAGAAAGTTTTGCTGTACTTGATAAGTGAAGGTATCAAGCTGAGGAGTGAGGTTTGCTGTAATATTATCAAACGGGACTTGTATTGTTTGTCCTTGTAGGTTGTGATTAGTTAGTAGATAAGAATTTTTGTTTGACGAATAACCAATGAGATTGAATCTATTGATGTTGGGTTGCAACTGGTTGGTTAAATTTGTACCGTAGTTTGGTTGTCCACTAAAACCGGGGGTTTTAGCTTGTATTTCAGCTTGATGTTCTTTTTGTAGGCGGTCTTGAAGGGGGTAGTTGTGTAATGATGAAGATTAAGAAAGTTTGGTCGTGACGATTGAGTAGTTGTAGTGTTTGCTAAGACGTTGGGTACCATACTGTTTGTCTTGGGTATATTTACTTCTAGCGGTGTCGCTGGGCTGAATGTCTCTCTAATGAATTGTTTACGTGGTTGTTTCTTTGCAATTGTATCTGCAGTTTTAGTTCTCTTTTTGGATGATGTAACCGTCGTTGATGAATTTGCACTAGTTGCTTGAGTTTGTACTGCTGAAATCTTGATAGTTGAGAGAAAAGTTGTAGATGGGGTAACGTGAGTTGTGGGTTGTACTAGTCTGTCAAGTTGTTTAACTCCAGATTGAGGTTTAGAAGTTGATTGTGTATTGTATTCGGGCCAACGACTTGAAGGTTCCTTGCGAAAGACTGGTATCAATTCGTTAGGAATTGAAGAAAGTTCCTGAAATATCAAGTAATCTCTACTCTTATTCTATTCTAAGAGTATATATTTTGAAGTTATTTTGCAAGTATTCTCTTTTTCTTATTTTTTTGTTTTCTTTTTCAAAGTAAATCAGTAGTAAATGTGAAGTCAGTCTGTATTATATTATCATCAAATAGTTTGATGATATTAAAGTAATAGAGGAACAAATCCTATACTGGAGACGTAGGAACGTTGTGATCGTTTTTATTTTCGTCTTTATTATTCTCATCATGTAGGTTTGGGTAACCACTTTTATTCTCAAATCTTAAAGCTTGTAAGCCTATATTCTCTGCATAAGGTGGAGTTTGAATAACTCGTTCTCTAATATTAATATTTTCGGTTTTTGGAACTTGCATTGTCCGTTCTCTATTTTCATCAGTGTTATTATTATCAGAATTAGTTGCTTGATAGATAGAAGTCAAAATTGGAACTGACATTAAGTCAAATGTGGCAGCGAAGAGTGCCTTACCAAAGTGAATAGATGCATCTGTAATTTTGTTAGTTTGCATTGCTCGAATTAAGCATAAGACTATGTCGATGAGTAGCTTAATGAATAAGAAAACGGCAAAGAATATTCCGCATCGCTCGATTATATATTGTATTTTACCAAAGGTTTCAACAAATTGATTATTAATGAAGTCCGGTGAAATGAATGAATCTAGATAAATAGTTCTAGAGTTATAATAATTCGTGCCTGAAATATTTGAAAAAGATTCTCTGCTATCTAATAATGACTTAGTAAAGTGCTTAAGAACTCCTTTCATATTGGAGTTGAAAGTTATTGAATTCCAGAAGGCCATCATTTCTTTATATGTGTAAATAGAAGGATAAATACTTGCAGTAATAACATTCGCAATTTGTTGAATAACTATGTGTGGTTTGAAGAGTGCAGGTCCTCTTACTTTTGTGATTTGTGGGGTTAGCTCAACCCATGAATTATCGTCGCCAACATCTAGTTGAAATAAGTTTGAATGTTTATCAGAGCACAATTGTTCTTCGGCTTCAATGGAGGTTTGTCTAGAAATGGGATCAACAAAATGAATTTCATCTTCATAAAGAATTGGTATTCGATTATAGCACTTATTGAGAATCTGTAAGGATGAATGAAATTCAGGACAATTATAGAGCCAGGCAACATTGCCATTTGTTTTGAGAAACATAGATCTGTTTCTTGTTAAGGTATATCCAGCTAAACGCGGATTTTCATGAGAAATCATTAAAGTGTTAAGAATAGTTGAGCGCTCTAATTCACAGTCATTTCTTAATAGTTCTAGAGTAGAAGTTTGAAGTTGCCGAAGATTATTAAAGTGCAAATAGTCCATTTTTGTTCCAAGATGTGCTTCGAAATCAATATTCTCGTAAACTTGAGAACTTGTTGTATCAACTGTTTTGTTGTCACTGGAATAGAATTTATTTTTCAGAGTTATAGCACCAGTATCGGGTTTAAATTTGTGAATGGGTTCTCCAGTATTCATATCAAATCCGTCACGAAGACTAATCTATAGAGAATCATATGGCGTAGGATATACTATTCGTGGATGACTACATAAAGACTGTGGTTTATTATAAACTTGGAACATAAAGCTTTGTAAGTCGAAATCTGACTGAGCTCAAGTAAATTTAGGATCCTTTACTATGTAGTATTTGTCATTAGCTTTAATCATTTGAGCGTCAAAATGCGAATTATAGTGAAAAGACAATTATTGGGTTCATCCCAAGTGTATGCAAATGGATCAGTAGATGTAGAATCGCAGCCTCCGGCTGATAAAAGACAAGGTAGAGGTATATTTTGCCAGTTATTAACTGTGCCATCTCTAAGGTTTACATTCAGGCTAACATTTTGCATATATGTTTCATAAGTGTAGTGTGTAATCCAACCTCGGGAGTTACATGCATTGTTTCCAGTTCCAACATCGCCTGAGTTAAAGTTTGAGAATAAAGATTTGTCAAAATTGAATTCTACTGAATTAGAAGAAGGGGAAAGCTTTATCTTTTTTCTTTCCTTTGCAAGTTTGCATTTCTGAGCATCAAGCTTAACTGAAGTAGTAATAGTATTATGTCTGGCATCTATGCCACTAGAGTCAAAAGAATCGCAACACCAACGTAATTGCTGTTGGGTTGCTTTACACAAAGTTGCTTCTAGTTTAACTTCATAATTTCTTTGGTAGAGAGTGACTCGTGCTTGATTAGTGCTAATTTTATCAGGGCGAATTTCGCAAGGTGCTACTTTGTTGAGAGAATACATCTGGTTTTAGATCATTTTTGAGCAATCAAAGTGGTTAACATGAAGGTTAGGAGCTGTTTTTCATAGATACTCATCTTTTCAATTGGTCTGGCGTCAGTGAAAGACGTTAAGAGTAATAATGCAAGAAATATAATAAAAGTCAAATATTTTGTAGAGCAAGCAGTTATAACACAGAGAAGTGCAAGAGGTATTATAGCAATAAGTTTGAGAAACTGAAAGAACCAATTTGGTTTCCTATGTAGGTTATAAAATATTCTACTTTTGAGAGAAGCGCTTTCTCATCAGTAAGATTTTCTTTAAAGAACTGGTCTTTAATCGGTGATAGTGGCAAATGGACGTTGCGTTTTGACCAATCTAATAGCTTTTCAGGAGGGCCTAGTAATTTAAGGTACGGAATTTCTTCAGGTAAACAATTGTTTCTATCTTTGACACATTCTAAGAAGTGTGGGTGAGAATCTGCATATTCAAAGAATATCTCTATTCTATTTTCGGATTCACTATCAGTTGCAACAGGTGGGAACAGAGTTAAACAGAGTGACATAAAAATGAACATTTTGTAACTTACGTTTATTACTTCGTCTATTGCTGGTGATTTCTTGATTTCTCCGTCTTCCATTTAATAAACGAAGACAGTATAAGGTGAGTCTAACAAATTCAAGTTAATAGTATCCGTGAAAGTAATCTGATATTTTAGCTCGTGAACGTGAGCGGGATTATAGGGTACCCAAATTATGACAAACTTTGCGTTATCTTCTGATGTTACGAAGAATGCAACTGTTCTATGTTGATTAGAAACAAAACACTTGTCAAGTGATACAGTTTTATTTCCGAATTTCAATATTTTCTGTAGGAGGAATATTCTAATATACGATAGCGGGTCGAATGCAAGGGCAGTAAGAACTTGTGTTTCAAGGGAAGGTGGTAACATAGATTAAGGGTCCACAGTAAAGGGAGCTTCGATGATATCAAGGTCTATTTCGTCTCTGTTGTTCAATTGAAAATGAAAGCGTTCAATATGTTCTGGTTTGTTAGGGGTCCAACAAACAATTATTTCTAAGTTTACAAACTGGTCTTTAACGAAGAAAATAACAATGTTTTCTTTATATGAAATATATGATCGATCAATTTTTGCTGACTTGTTATTATGTTTCAGAATTTTAGGTGGGATGTTATAAGGACTGTAAGAAGTTGAGAAAGTTGTTCTTGAAGCTATAACCCAATAATCCTTTAGCGGAATATTCATTGATCAGTTGGTGGTTCTAAAACCAAACAAGGGACATTTAAAATGTCTAAGTCAACTAGGCTTGAAGAATGAAATTGAAGTAAAAAACTGTTAAGTTGCTGAGGGTTATACTTTCCCCAGAAGACAGCAACAGGGTATTCGTTAGAGTTAGTAGCAAAAAATACTACAGTTCTTACTTCGTTAGAAATTTGACGACTGGTTAAGGTGTTAATTTCCCTATTAAATTTCAGCTTTTGACTGGCTTTAATGGAAACTTTCACAAGTGTATCAGGGTTGATAGAAAGAGAAATAAGAAAATCATTTTGGTCGAATGAAACTTCGGTCATAACTTAGAATTGATCAGCTTTAAGGGGGTTCTAATTGTGTTATTCAATGTGTTAACTGGTGATGAAAGTGTTTATTGTAGGTAGTGTTTGTTGGGATTTAGAAACTTTCTGAATTGTCAGTCTCTAAAGAGTTATAAACTCCTGCTATAGTTACTGACTGAGAATTGAATTGAGAATTAATATTGAACTGAGATACCTGGTATATGTGTTGTGGGGATGTGTTGTGACAAGTATTTGCTGGTAGTCACAATTTGGAAGGCTTGAAAACTTTGCTAAGTTTTCTAAGTTTATTAGTTGAAATGGGCAAAATGCAAAAAGATAGAATTTGGGACAGAGAAAGAGAGAGAGAGAGAGAGAGAGAGAGAGAGAAAGAGAGAGCGATGGTTAAGTTAGGGCTGAATTTGTGAGAGAAGGAAGTGATTGATTTCAGAAGGTAAATGAGAAAAGTGATTTTGAATTTGGGTAAGGCTCTTAAATAGTGGTTTTCAGGGTTAAGTTACCAAATTTTGTGTGCTCTGAATTGTTTGCTCAAAATCTGATTGGATGGTGATTAATCTTGAATAGTGCTGTCACGAGCGGTCCGGAAAGTAGTTTAAGACACGAAACAAATACTCGCGCTTCGAATGGTTCCAAAATTACTGCGCTGCGATTAGCGGTTCGCTTGGGGTTTTGTAATTTTCATTTTCTGATTTGTTTGCTCATAATCTGATTGGATGATCACTAGCCTTGACTGGTGCTGTCATGATTGGTCCTGAAAGTAGTTTAAAACACGAACCAAATAGTCGCGGTTTGAATGGTGCCAAAATTACTGCACTGCGAATCGCGGTTCTCTTGGGGTTTTGTAATTTTCATTTTTTTTACGGATGCGAAAATTGGGTTACTCTGGTGTTTCAACTTAAACTTAAAGAAAGGTTTCAACTAGCTGTGCATGGAATGTTGAGCGGGAAAATTGATCAAGCTATAGCTCTTTCTGACGGTTGAGTAAAGTTTGCGCTTAGGTGACATAATTCTTACGAGGGGGATTTAAATTTGCGGTTAGTTATTTGTTGATAATTGCTCTAATGTTTATTTTAAACACTCCTTGGGTGCTTAGGCTAGTAATGTCAGCTCTTATCTGTTGTGCATTCCTGACTAAATGTGAATTAGTATGGGTTATATAGCTTGCAAGGGACAAAATTCCGTACTTAAGGTATTTAACTTAGATAAGTTATTTGCTCATCTGGGACTTGTTTCTACTTAGCTGTGCTTTGGGTAACATGTGTTTTCAGCGTTAGTTTGCAATAAAAGGTTTGTGTAAATGTTGAAAGTGTATGAGTATTAAACATGTAGAGAAGGTATGTGTGTGTAACAGCTTGTAATGGTGATTAATTGCGTACTTTATGTAAGATTTGTGTTGAGTGGGCTATTTGCTTTTTGCCTTAATTGTTCATACTATACAGTTGGATCTCTTACTCAAATCTTTAAACTTTCTCTGATTTCTTTAACCTTCTGATTTTTCATTTCTAAATTTCTTTCTTTAATCCTTAAACTTTTATTCTTTCTTTTTCTTAATCTTAGTTCCTTCTTTAATTTGTTTCTTCTTAATTTTTCTTTTCTGTTCATTTCTTATTTCTTTTCATTTCTTTCTTCTTCTTTATTGAATCATGAACTGGTACACAGCAAACTACCTGAGATAATGAGGAGAATAGAAACGACTTGGGAGCGGCTGAGTGGAAGTTGAGTACAAGTGGGTTCAGCGAGCCTATGGTGAATAGTTCTACTGAGTACATCAGGAGGAAGGATTATTTAGATTTTATCTATCGGGATACCTCGGGGCTGACTGCGGAGGATTACTTGTTTTTCTTTTCTGCTGGCTACAAGATAGATAAAATTGTGCTGACAGTGGATGAAGTTATTGGGATCCTTGGTGCCCGTGGGAGTTACTCTCCTTGGGAACTGAGAAGGACTCAGTGTGCGTCAGATGATACATCGGACATCGTAGAGTACTTCCTCGGAAAAGATGTGAGTAAACTTGACAATTCTGATTTTGTGGACCTCCACGGGGTTATTGGAGAAGAAGGGTTTTAAATGGCTGTTTGTTTTTGGGGGGTTGTGATTTGTGATTGAGTTAAAGATATATATATATATATATATATATATATATATATATATATATTTATATATATATATATATATATATATATATATATATATTTATATATATATATATATTTATATATACATGGAGAAAAGTTTGTTTTAGTTCTATCAGCGTCTCTATGCGAAGTGTGGGGAAGATGTGGAGAAATACTGGGATGAGCAACTTAAGCTAGAGAACCAACTAGATGCGTTGGGGTCAGCTTGGTGGGACCTCAAAACGGGTCCAGTTTTGCAGGAGTGCTATGTGCAGCTGCGGAACTGGAATTTCGAAGAATTATTGTGTTTTAAGACACAAACGTTGATGGCGCAAACAGTGAGGGCGCTAATTGAAAAGCACATTGAATAAAATGGTGGGAGGAAAAAAAATTCAGGTTCTTTATTGTAACTTTTTTGTTTATTTTTATATTTATACGCAAGATGTAATCGTCAGTGTAATTTTGGCTATTTTTGTTCTATTTTAGGCGTAATAACGCTTTTATTATAACATATTATTTAAAGGAGATTTTATGTTTCTTACTTCTTTTTGAGTTTCTGTATCAAGTCAGAAGGAATAGGTTCACCAAAAAATGTAGGTGCTTTTCTATTACGCTGAGGTCTGCTCAATACTTCATTTGCGTCTGGTAAATTAGATATATTAGGTGATGCTGTAGGTGTAGGATTATAAGGTGATTATGTGGGGCTATTATGCGTTGCTTGGGGGAAATATTTGCGTGTAGCTTTAAATTTACTATTATTATCAGGTGGTGTAGAACAATTTTCTTGCTGTGGGCTATTAGGTGAATACATATTTTGCATAGGGTAGGGGGTTGAAATGCGTGGGGTAGAAAATTAGAAGAGCTTGTGCCTTGTATATGCGTAGTATTATCTGCTCGTGTTTGTAGCGATTCTAAGCCTGAACCTTTTGTTGGAGTAGCCTCAACGTTAAATGTTGGCTGTAGTGTAGTACTAGGAATAACAGTATATTGTGTTTCTACTAAGGGCCACTGTGAAATAGCAATATGTTGTGCGCCTCAATAAGCATTAGATTTGGATATATTATGCTTATTATATTGAGTATAATAATCATCCGTATCGTCTGGGACTACATAGTTCTCAACTAACTCTTGTATTTTTTCTTCTTTCGGGTAATAAGGTACTATATGATTTCTATGCACGGTTTTCTTCTCATTTGTTTTATCATGTTGTATTTCATATGTAGTATTTGTTAGCATTCGTTGCACAGTGTAAGGGCCTGAGCGTAATTCTTGTAGCTTTTTAGACTTTAGTAGTCCTTTAGAGTGATTTTCTAGTAGTACTTTTCTAACTTCAGGTATAGGCTTTCCGAGTTTGAATCTATTTCTATACTTGTGCGCTTTATTCGTAGTTTGTCTACATTTAGTGTAGGTATTCGAGTATATTGTTTTAAATGTATTCTCTCGCTTTAACATTTCGTTAGATAATCTGTTTCGTAACAATTTCTCTATCTTTTTGTTATTACAAGTTTCTTCACTATGTGAGTGTGGCGGTAGATTTTTACAATACTCTGATGTGCATTTCTTTTGATTATCTCGTAGTAGTCCTAACTTTAGTGAGAAGGGTATTTGCGGTTTCGTTCCTTATAGTATTTCATAAGGGGTATATCCCGTACTGTAGTTTACTGCAGTATTGTGTGAAAATGCAGATTTACTAGTGTACTCGGACCAATTAGATCCACTTTTACTAATAAAATGTCTTAGGTAATTAGTCAAATGTTTATTTTGTACTTCTACTTTGCCGTTAGTCCACGGTGAATATGCAGTTCGGGGGCATAGTGTAATTCCCATTTCATTTGTGTAGTGAACGAAATCATTACTAATAAAAGCATTGCCGTTATCATGTACTATTTTTCGGGTATACCAATTGTAGTTATAAATTTCTCTAGTTGATTTACTGTTTCGAGAGCTTCAGCATTCGTGCTAGGATATACTTGTATAAATCTAGAGAAAGCGTCTACTATTACAAGACAAAATCTATTTCCTTTGCTAATTGGTCGTAGTGGACCTTTGTGATCAATATGAAGTGTATGTAGGGGTATAGCTTCTAATTGTCCCCATGGTTCTAAGGGTGCTTCGTTCAAGTCTTTGCGTGCTGACTTATTAGTTTGGCAACTTAAGCAATCTAGCATTAACATTTCAATCCATTTAAACATACCGGGCCATTAGAAATATCGCTTAACTCTATTGTAAGTTGTGCTTTCTGCTCTATGACCACTAAGTTCATGCGTATGTGCGATTTCGAATATTTTTATAAATAGTGAAAGTGGTGCACATATCCTAACGTCAAAAGAGCCGTCTTCACAAGGTTCGGAACAACAGAGTAAATCATATTGATTCTCTAGAAACAACAAGTTGAAATTATTCCTATAAGTTTGTAGTGCTTTAGATTGTTTAATAATATAGTCCTTTTCTGGAGCTTTGCCTACTTTCAGCCAATCTCTAACTTTATTTATCACAGAGTCGTTAACTTGTTCTTCAAGAATATTATCGGTGTCAAGATTAGCGTTTTTTGCAAAATCTGTAACTTTAGCTATTAAATCTAATGTATCTGTGTGGACAGCCTTTTCTGAGATGTTTTGAAAAGCTTCTGGTTCAATAAGTTTCTTAAATTTTGTCCGTCTGATATAGTCGGCTTTAGCAGATTCTAATTGTTCAATAAGTGAGTTTTCAATATTACCTTCTACTAAGTCTAACCAATCTTGGTCATCATAACCTTCTCGGTCATCACTTATTTCAGCTATTTCTTCTATCTCGGAATAGTAGTGATTATCATACTCGCTAGTTAGTTCTGAAGTTAATTTCTTTATTTGATTTATTTGTGTGCCGTAGCGAAAACAATCAGAGAAACTGTGTATAGCATTACAGTGTTCATTTATGTAGTCTGGTGCATCATCTACGCTAAAGTCACCTTCATCATTTATATTAATAAGTTTCTTTCTTTCGCCTTTGACTTGAGCAATAATTGGATAACAGTCGTTAGCTGATGCGTCCTTATCGTCCTGATGCAATGCAGAGTAGTTAACTTCTTTTCCGTTAATATGAAACTTTATATCTTTAGGTATCACTTTGTGTTCTAGTTGATAAAGTTTAGCATCTGCTAAAGAAACGTTTCGGCTAAGAATGTCAGGGAACGCTAAGTTTTTGCCTTCAGTGTATATAATTTGCAAGTTTTGGAACTTAGTTATTACAACTTGATACTTAAAGAAGCGATGTGACATTTGTCCTCGTCGTGACCAAAGAAATAGAATTGGTCTGTGATCACAATATAGGTAAATTGGAAAAGGGGATCCAATAACATAAAATTCATATGTTTGTAATGCAGATATTATTCCGCATAGTTCTCTATGTTGAGGGGACATCTTTTGTTCAGCTTTATCAAATACTCTCGAGTTTGCTGAAATCATACGTTTTCTATCAGGAAAATCTTGTATAAGAACACAACCTGTACCTATATTAGATGAATCAGCATGTATATGAAAGGGACAGTCATTAGAAGGAAACGCGTTAGAAATATCGTGACAGAATCTTTGTTTAAGGTCTGTGAATACCTTTTCGTGTTCTGGAAACCACTTGAATAATGTTTTATCTTTAGTTAAGTCATATAGAGGTTTTGCATCTATGTGAAAGTTTAAAACATAGCAATGATAGAAACCCATCATTCCTAAAACTCTTAAAACTTCTGTTTTCGATTCTGGCGATTTTAGGTTTCTAATATCATCTATGCGCGAAGCAATAGGCGATAGTCCGTCCTTAGATATAACATGTCCTAGAAATCTCACTTTTCGTAAGAAAAACATTGTTTTATCGGGGGCTGCTTTAAGGTTCGCCTTTCGAAGCAAAGAGTGATACTCTCTTACTATTGTGAACATTTCTCGCTTATCTTTAGCTTGTAATAAGGTATCGTCTATGTATGTTATGGCTTGTTTACGCTTTATAAGAGGTCCAAATGCATAACGCATTAGTTTGCTAAAGAAACTGGGTAATGGTTTAAGACCATAAAATCCTACTTGATAGGTGTACTGTCTGCCTCCTACAATAAAACTTGTAACCTTCTGTATATCTTCAGTTAATGGTACTTGATTATAAGCCGATGACAAATCACTACTTTTAAATATTGTTCCCGTTATTCTTGTCATTAGAACGTTTAGTGGTTCGAGTGGCCAACTAGAATTACTTTTATCAGTTATAGAGTTTAGGTATCTGGCATCATTGACTAGTTTTGCATAATCCTTCTTAGGTAATATGATGACGGGATTGAGAAACCAACTATTCATATCATCGTTCTCATTGAGTTCTCTGATTAACCGTGCTTGAATTAATTCGTCCATTAGTTTTTCTAATTTATCTCTGAGATGAATGGGTATTTTGCTTGGTCGTTGCTTTTTAAAGGTTGCGTCTTTCTTTAGGGGTAAATGGAATTTATGTTTAGTTTTGCCAATATCATACTTATGATGTGAATAGACATCATTATCCTGAAGTTTTATTTCTAGCAACTCAAACATTTCATCATCAGTCAAATCACTTTGCGTGAAATCAAAATTATCTAAGAACCTTTCTAGATACTCTATGTCTTGAACGGTATTTCTATTTTGCTTAATTACAAAATCACTAACTGCCTTATTTATGATTCGGTTGCTTTGTAGTTTATCTCTAAACTTAGGAAAATGTTCGTTGACTTTAGGTCTACATAACTCTTTTGCTTCGGTACAGAAGTCTGTGGCTAGTTCTCTCTCATCTTCTTTACATTTTTCTATTAACTCACTCTCAATAATTTTGAGCACCTCTTCCTGTTCTAGTGTATTGGTTTCCACTTTTTGTAGTTTATCAATATCATCTTTGCTTGTATACACATTGATAGTTATTCCTGAATTCTTAAATGTTTGTTCAATTAGAGAA
This sequence comes from Convolutriloba macropyga, assembly GCF_964194025.1. Classification (NCBI taxonomy): domain Eukaryota; kingdom Metazoa; phylum Xenacoelomorpha; order Acoela; family Convolutidae; genus Convolutriloba; species Convolutriloba macropyga. The sequence continues at coordinate 23,885,641 of NC_134474.1, forward strand.
GATATCTCTCTCCAATCCATTCCGTCTAAACCACAAGCTGTTTTTGGCATCGCTATACAGCGTAAATTTAGTCCTAGTGCATGATCTCTCATAGCAAGTAGTGTTGTTTTGATTGTATCAATTGTTGGCTTTTCATAATGATTAGCCTTAGTGATGAGATTATATACTAAGTTATTATCTGCTCTGAAAGTTATTATGTCACCTATATCACAGTTTCTACTTTTACAGTAGTCCTTTAATAAGGGTATTCTTTTGGAGATTGTGTTAGAAAAACCTTTTCTCATTTCTGCATCTGAGGATATCGTGTGCGCTATAGGCATATTAGAGTCAAATATAGATTGGGTACGAAAATCTATATATCTAATGCAAGAATTAGTTTGGATTTGCTGTCCTTCTTGTAAATTGTTTACTACTGTGTTCAGTATGAAGCAACTGTTATAGTCCTCACTTTCGTTTAGTATTGTACTTGTTAATTCGGCACAGTTTTTGATATTGTATCGTTGTATAGGTTTGTCAGTTATATCACACATAGCATAACCTATTATTCCTCTATTTATCTGTATTGGGTGATTCTTTTGATTCTCCATAAATATGGGTAGAAATTCTTCAGGTTGTGGACAAAGTGTGTTCACAAAGACTAGGTCAGTTTTTGCAACGTTAATATGGGGCATGAAATATGTTCCTGGTGGAAATAAGGCTTGACTGGGGTGCTTTTGCTTGTGCAATTGTGTACTTTTCTGTTGTAGAAAGATTGGTTGAGCTATGTTTAAAGCAGTCATCTCAGTTATGTATGGGTAATCTTTCTCATTGTTGAGTGAGCCGTGGCAAATTAGGTTTCTCTCAGTTTTTAATTCTACTGCGGGGATATCGAAGTGAAGTGCTTTTAAAACAAATGACAAAAATCAATACCTATTATGTTCTGTCTCTGTTCTTTAGTAACGAATACTTTATGGGGGACTGTATATTTACCATCAGTTTCGAAGCTAGATTGAATAGTTGTGTAGCCAAGATTTCTGATTGATGAACCAGTATATGTTTTTGAATCACAATTTGTAAATTGTAAATGCAAATTTTGTCCAAGGTTTACTAGTGCAAGGTATGTAGGATGATTGATAATAGTGGAGGTTGATCCTGGGTCAATCATGAATTCTACTTCTAAACCACTATTATTTTTAATGTCTCCGGTGGCAAAGTGATATAAATTGAGATAAATTCTTGACTTAGTACTACTTTCTTTAGTAGCGTTCGGAGACTTCAAAAGTTTAAAGGAAAGAAGTCCGTTATAGCATTTACGTGGTCATCGTCACCTTCAACGAAACTTATTTGATTTGGTTGTTGCTGAATATTGTTGGGTTTTGGTTGTCTTTGTTGTAGATTGTTATTTCTATTTGGTGTATAGAAGCTAGCACTCTGTTGTGGCTGTTGCTGTTGTTGTGATGACGGTGATTGCTGTTCAAGATTTGGTTCATTATTTCTATATGTGTTTTGCTGAGGGAAGGTTTGTTCGTATGGTTGAGTGAATCTATTGCCATAACTGCTGAAAGATGTGTTTTGTGGTTGATAGTTAGGCTTGTTGAACCTAGTATTATAGTTTGAGTAGCCACCTCTTGGCTGATAGCCTTGGTTTCTAGGACCATTGAATCTTGTATTGCCTCGGTTATTCTTTCTATAATCATTAGAGAATGTTATATTTGGCCTCCTTGGTTCAACTAGTTCCTTTCTCATTTTTTTAACACTATCATCTATCTGTTTCTTTGTGCATCTAGAGATGGAATGACCATTGCTTCTGCAATAATCACAGAATCTAGTACTGTTAGGTCTGCCTTTTATGTTTGGGTCTCTAGGCCTAGAAATATCTATAGCATTCAATTCATTGCTTTTGAAAAGACTGGTTAAATCGTTAATTTTGCTCTCGAGTGTTTTAAGTTTATCTGTTCCTGTAGCTCCACTAGATTCTGTTGTTACAGAAAATGTTAAGTCTTTCACGTCTAAGTGATCAACAAACTGTTTCCAAGTTATTGAAGGATTCTCAATGAGTTTCTCGTGCGCTTTGCGTTTTAAACCTTGTGGTCTTAGTCCTCTTATAGCAAAATCTATGTATTTCTGACTTCGTTGTCTTTGTTGAATTTCTTTTTCTTTCCTTATATTGTCATCTCCTGCAAAACTTGATGGTATCTTTTCTGGCCAACCTTTATCAACTCCACTCTTTATTCTATGTAGATAGTTCTTTATTAGTTCTCCTTCTTGCCTGAATGTGTTTTCAACCTCAAGTCTAAATCTAAATTGGTCTCTACCGTCTGTGAATCTTTTTATAAATTCATCTTTTAAAGTATTCCAATCTGTAGCATCTGTGACTTCACTTTCAAACCATTCTAGTGCTGTATCAGTTAAAAGTGAGCCGAATAAGGGTTGTTGCCTTTTATCATAGCTAGTTTGTGCAGCGGGTGCTGTAGGCCTAGTTCCTAGTGAAAAGAGTATTTTGTTTTCTACAGAGTTCCAAAAGGAAGTGGCATCCTGATTAGGATCATTGCCTGAAAAAGATACAAGTGAAAGATTTGGATGTGTTATGGGAGTTTCAGGTGGGGGAGTAACGGCGGGTGTAGGAGTACTACCACCAGGACTGGTCATTGTTTAAAGGACTGAAGTTATTGTATTAAAATTATTAAGAACAGAGGAATAGTTTAAATCAAAATCAAAAAGGGATTTTAGTGAGAAGCCCTTTGACTAGTTAACTTACACAAGTTATTTTAATGGCTTTTCTACAATAAGTCAACAAGTTAAATTTAGGCAGGCTTCTCTGATAGTTTAAATGAACAAGTTAAATTGAGAATGCCTTTTCTATATTAAATGAACAAGTTAAATTAAGTTGCCTCTCTCTATTAAATGAACAAGTTAAATTGAAGTAGCCTCTCTGGGACCACCATTTATACTGCTGGTCCGTACATTAGATACTTAAACGACGGGGTTAATCGCGGGACCACATGTATAACTTGAGAGTTCAACCCCTAGTTCTACTCTTGGTATATAGTTAAGTATTAAAGAAAGTTAAATGCAAATATGAATTAATAAGTTATGTTAAACAGCATCAAATATGAACCGAGCATAAGGGGATAGAATAGTTAAAGTTGTTAAGACTGAGATAGCACTAGATAGTACAGGTTGAGTTATTCTAAGTTAACTTGTAACTTAGATAGAGTTTAAGAGATGTTAAATTATAACTTAGAGAAGTTAAGTTAAACTTACCTGATTTCCAAATTTGTGCTAAGTTAATATTTTATGACTTAGAGAGTTCTTAGTTAAGAACAAGTCACAAAATATTCCAAGTTAGAAAAATTTCTCAAGTAATCTGAGATTTAGCAAGGGAGCAATACGGGAGTATGATTTTAAATCAGAAGTTATCAGGGACCAAATTGTGCTGGTAGTTGAGCGTGCAAGCTCCTTTTATACTTGCGGACACGTGGTTCTCTAGTACCCTATTGGATAGAGATAACAGTGTCGACAGAGTTACCAAGGTTAACTTGGTGTTATCTGTGTGGCGTGATAATATCACGTCATAGTATTCTCAGTTTTAGTTAGTGATCTTAAAATAGTAGCTTATTCGAAACTACTTAGTAATTTGTTCACACGTTAAAATGGACTTTGTCCAAATCAAGTTTGTGCTTCACGCACTATAACGTAAGTTCTCAAAATAGCACTAAGATTATCAAATAGTGTTACTGAGTGTAGCACACTTCAGTACAATGAGTTTTTATTTTTCATGAGCGTTATAGCTGCAGTTGTTTTAGTGTCATTCGTCCTCCATTTGCAATTGCGATTAGCATGTGTCAGGTTTTGAGATCTGGATTGCTAATCTTCCTTTTGCATTTCCGTTGATCTTTTTGCCTTTGTCGAATTTCATGGAATTTTTGTGAGTGAGGGACCAGTTCTAGTACTTTATTAACCCAGTGTATCTGAGGTGGAAGATTTTTCTGCTCTGAGATTAGTTCAGAGCGGTTCCTTGTATCCTTTTCCATAGACTACTTTTTTCCTGTTGAATTTTTGTTGCAAAAAGGCTGTGGATTGATTAATTATGTTGTCTTTCTGTCAACTCTATTAATGCAGCTTCAATTTTGCACATCATATGCTGTTGTTTGTTTTGACCAACTTCCGATCATGATCTACTTTTTGTTCTATTAAATAAATATTTTTTCCGGGGTCATCAAACTTTTTATCCAATACCCGAAATTCGAGGATGTTGTGGGTGCAGAAAAAGAGAAAAACATTGCGTGAGCAATTTCGGTCAAATTCTGTTCATGCTTCTCTTAGACAATTTCTCATCGTTGTGAATGAGTTGTTCAGCAAAAAGCAATCCCATAGCCATCCTCCAGAATTGAATAGTTTGTGAGAAACAATGAAAATTAATTTTCGCATCAGGTTTTGATTTTCTTTAATAACAGTCACTGCATGTTTTTGGTGTATATTTTTTTTGGTTTGCATGAAGTAATTATTTTACTGGCGTCACTAAGGACGGTATCTCCTCGTCTGCTACATTGAAATCATGGTCCCATTCCTATCTTGGTCAGAGGGAATTTTCCACAAAAATTGAAAGTATTTTATTTGTTAAAATAGCAGCATTAGAGGGTCACACAGTTGTCATGGTTTCCAAAAACCTGAGATCACACTATATAGACTGAAACAGTTGCGTAGCTTGCTGCTTATCACTTGGCTTTCTTCAAAAGGAAGCTATAGAGTGCATTAATAAGATCACGGAAGTTGCAATTAACGATATCAATTCCCGGATAAAAAACTGTTGCACTGACGATCGCCAGAATAAATTCGAATTCTTTACCCAATCATATCTTAGAGATGTCCATAGTTTTCTTACGCTACGATGAGCAAGTGAATACGGTGCATTGCCAAGGTTAGAGCTTTGAAGTGTTGCTGGGGGCATATATTTGCTGTGACCAGCTTTAAAACAGTGTGGTGTAGTAACCTTTTCTATGTGAAATTTTGTTTGCGCAACTATATTTGAGGCTAAGACATTGTTGTTTGTGCGTTAGAGACCATTTTGTCCTGTTTTTATGTCACTGGAATTGCAATGACAAATTCAAAATTGATTTTGTTATAAATCGTTAAATGATTTGTCGTACAGAAATCGTATTCTGTATAAACTAGATGATTTGCAGGCGAATTGCCGAATTTGTTTGTCCTGAAATACTTGTGTATTTGCGACGCGAAATCACCCCTATCATTGCTGAGTAGACTATTTCTATTCGTTGACAAAATTTTCTAAAGGTACTCGTTCTGCGATTAGAGCGATTAGCGTTTTTTCAACTAGTGATTCACTTAGCAAATATCAACTTATGCTAGCTCTTTTATTCAGAGCGTGTTTCGGAGCGATTTCCGGATAAAATATAGTTAACTGAAAACTGTGTTAGAATTGAAGGGAATGAAATTCAGAACTTAACTAAAAGGTTGATCATCAATTTGATCATGCAACTTTTACAACATCACAACTACAAAGGATATTGGCAGAAAAACTGCAAGGTAGACAACGTGGACAGACAATGTATCACAACTTTACGTAAACAAATGGAAAAAGTCAAGAACGATTAAGATTTGATCTTGAAATTGAAGTGAAAAAAATGATCTAAGAAAATGGACTAGAAAGAGATCTAAATTAAGGTTGAATAATGCTAACGAAATTAGCGCCGTAAAATGATACGATAAATTTCCTATCTAAGCCAGATTTCCCCCTCAGCAAAATAAACAAGACGAAGTATTGTTTATAACAAAAGATTAATAGTTTATGTACTGGTTAATATAATAATACAATAGTGTTCTGCAATGAGTTTTTGATTAGTCCATATCAAAGTTTGAAGGGCAGTATGCTTCGCGAACCGTTATGCTGGCTCCTGGACCTTCATAGTTGGGAGAGATGCAATAATGGGTAGGGTACGGCTGATCAGGTGAACAAGTCTCCACTTGGAAGTCTGATTATCTCGTTTCCTAATTTTGAGGAGAGTATTCTTAATTGTTGTAATTATGGGCTTGTTCTTTATTTGCTGTTCTTTCAACATTTGGCGTCTCTTTTGTCGTGATGGTACTGAGAAGTTTTGGGGAAGGTTTGAGTCGACGCCATAGACTCATCCGATTCAGTGATCGATGGTGATGATCTCTTTCGTTTTTGTTATGGTTGAGTGGCTGTTGTAGCTCTCTTAGCTGTTTTGCGTTTATAGCGGCTGGTTGGTTCCGCAATTACAATTGAAGTATGGGGAAGTGTCAACGGCAGCGCCAAACCTGTGGTTGTTTCGGCTGGTTGTTTCGACTGTTTGTATTGTTGGCGCGGGTACAAATATCTTTTTGGGTTTGGTGGGCATCCGCACTCACAGCGCTAGAGACATGTAGGAATGTATAGAAGAGACACAAATGGTATCGTCATTAATTCTCCGCTGCTTTATTTTCCTTTCGCCTTCGATTTTCCGTTTGTCATCTTTTGCATGTCGATTTATGAGTTCCTCCGTGGTCTTCCCCGTTGGAATTTTTTCTCGGCACTCCGCGTAGCATATAAGGTCGATTTGTCTTTTGGTCTTAGTGCCGAATTTTGCAAGGTCCAAACTCCTGATTGTGACCTCTCTTTGGCCTGGATCTTTGATTATAGAGGTTTAGTCATTGGATTTGTAACTTATTATCCTGATGCCAATACATCGTACAGCCCTTCTAAACTTCTCTTGGATCTTTTTGATTTGGGCTTCTATTTGGTGTCTCTGTTGGAACTGGCAACCCGATATCTGGATGAGGCATATTGCGGGATTCTATATCTGGATCTTGGTTGCATCATTTTGGAGCTTCTTTACTAATTTTGTTTCGTTGTTTCTCAAACTCAATATCACTTCTGGTTTCTTCATCCCAATGCTCGTCAGTTATCAGTTCGTCCCAGCGTACTGTTTCCAAGTCTAAATATTTATTTAGTTCACAAGTTAAAGTATGAGGATTAGGTACAGTTGAAGTATTGCTTAAAAATGTATTGCCTTTATTGTAAGGCCGTTCGTCTGAAATGCGCCTCAAATGGCGAAAGATTTATTGTCTTTTGATGGTATATACAAGTTGATAAATAAATGAACTTATTGATGCTTTCAAATTAAAGTCGTTTTGCGCCGCGGTTTTAATACAAGCTGCTCGACTCATTATTGTTTTGTAATAGCCTTTCAACTAATCCAATCGCTCTGTGATCGTGTATTGGGGCCTCAATTAATTGTATATTATTGTGATTACAAAAAGCTCTAATTTGTTGACCAATTTGGCACTGTACTTGGTCTAATATTATCGTACGAGGAATGCCTTGCAATATTATGTAGTCTTGAAGAAATTTCAATATATTTTGTGCATTTGCTCTTTCAAATACTTTTGCTGTTGGAAATTTAGAGAAATCGTCTATACATGCAAGGAATTAAACTTCTTGATTTTTAGCATTATAGATTGGTCAGCTAAAATCTAATTGAATTTCTCCCTTTGGTACTGTACATAATTACAGTGGTGCCCATTTACTAAAAAGTATGATAGACTTTTAAATTTTGAGCAGTCTTGACGCAGGGATTACACTTGGCCCTTTTTGAGAGACGATCCCGATGCATGAACTGCAACCATGCGTGTACCGCCATGTCTGTCATTCCCCAACTCCCGGGGTATTTGGCTTGGATAGCTTCGACATACGCATACTTGATGGAGTTGGTGATGGCGATTGAGTCGTCCACACAAACGCGCATCCGTTCTTCACATGTCGATATTTCCAGTAGCTGTGATTGTATGGATTTCTTTAGCGGCAGCGGTTCTCAATCTCAGTATTGATGCAGTCCCTCACCTCTTTAAGCATAGCATCTTTTGATGTCAGGCTGGCCATGAGGGTACTCGAAAAGATCTTTGGAAGCGCGAAGTTGAATGCAACTGAGTAAAGTTCATCATTGGATGGCGTATTGGTGAAATATGTAGTGTCTGTCCCCGGTGTTGAAGGTGTCGCAGGCTGGGATGGTGCTGTTGAAGGGCCGGCTTCGTCTGCAAAGCAAACCTTCGACGGTGTTGCTTGCTTTAATTGGGATAAATTTCCTCAACTGACGGTGACATCATTAGTAAGGATTGAAATATTTGAGTATTACATTAATATTTGAGAAATGTTTAATCGACTGTTCTGTAGGGCGATTAAAGGTAAAAAGCGAGTTTGAAATGTGGGTTGTCTCAATTACGGTAGAAGAATTACAACAATTTGGTGTTAATTCGCTAATAGTGTTGTCATTATTTGTAGTTTCCGAATACATAAAATTTTGCGGTGCAAATTCACTGCATAATTTGCCGCTGGAATTTAAATTAATTTCGTCCGATTTAATAAGCATCATTTGCTCCGCCAAATCCGTATCATTTATCGTAGTTAGCAAGAAGCGTTTTGCGCTGCATTTATTAGCGTCTAATTTAGCAACTATAAATTGCTTGTCGTAAGTCGTATAATTACAGCTTTTTGCTGTGGTTCGCGTGAAATAAAACCTACTAGTGCCCTTTTTGAACCAGGGAGATTATTGATTGAAAAGTCAAAGATAGTAGACGATCAACCCGTTGAGTGAGACAACTATTATGACATTTTTTTGCTCTTATTTTCTCTCAATATGGACAATAGTGCTCTATGATCTGTTATGGCAGTAAAGGGTTTACCTTAGAGGTGATATTTAAAATGTTCAGTAGACCAGACTACTCTAACGATCTTCAATGGAATTCAACAAAAACAAGGCGAATGCTACTGTATGCCAGCCATCTGGAGTTCGCTGCTCGAGTGCGCAAAGACTTTTTCTAGATGCATCACATTTAATCTGCGTTTCAAGATCTGCATTTAAATGTTTGTTTTCTGTTGTTTCTGCAATTTTTTCTTTAACTATGTTAAAGTGTCGTTAATGCTCATTGGTCCAAACAAACTTAGTTTTTTTCATCGATAACGGTTGAAGGGAGTGGCAAATTTATTTATCAAATTGATGAACAGATCCCATAAAAGATCACAACATTTTTAACTTTGTTGGAGAAATATATTGTTGAATTCCAGCAGTTGTTCAGATACTGGAGTTGTTCCCGATTGCATAGCACGATGACCGAGCTATTCAATTTGATCTTTTGCGACATAACATTTAGCCAAACTGTTGCAGAGATTTTCTTGATCAAATTTAATTTGACATTTTCTAACAAGGTCTAAACGATATTCGATTCGACCACTATTCACTATTAATAAATAGTCCAGAAAACAAAACGTTTTATTGATACCAGCTAACGTACAATCTATAGCTTTCTGAAATTCGGTCGGCATATCAGTCAAACCATAGAAGCCTGTTTAGAAACAAGATGTACCTGTCATGTAAAAATCAAGTCAGAGGTTCGCGTTGTATATCGTCATCAAGCATGTTGGTGATGAAAATATCCCGGATGATTGCCTACTCCGGGAGTTTCAAAATCACAATTCTCTGCCAGTTCCCTTAGAACATTGTTAATTTGCTCCATCGTTTCACCTTTTTTTTGTTTTCTGAAGAAAAAGAGACAACGATCGAAAGTGATATTACAAGGCCAAATGAAGGGATGAAGGCTATTCCCAGCATTTCCCAGAGTTTTAGAGTTGAAAGATTGAAGATATTGTCGGGTTGAATTTTTTCGTCAGGAGACGATGACTCTCAGTTCTGACGCTAAGATAGAAAATGGAGACAAATTTCTGGTCTCATTGTGTCCGTGGTCTTTCGCCACACAGAATGCCTGCTTCAGGTTTTTTCTGACATTTTAATTCTCATTGAAATTTTAGCTGATTATTACGAAGTTGGCGATCTCAATCTATGTGTTTGTTTGCAACCTCGATAGCATTTTCGTATTTTAGTTCGGGTAGCAGTTTAACATTAGTCTGTTTTGTTTGAAGCTAAGTGTCTATAATAATGTTTTCTCTTGCGAGATTGGCCAATTTTACTTGAATTCGCCATTTTTTCAATCGTATCGGTGGGTCAGATGTAGCTCTTCCCCGAAACGGTTAAATTGAGAGAGGAGTCTTGCAAGATTCGCGGGCTCTCTGCGCCATGTCGTAAAGAAATCGTGTTCTGCATAAAATAGTTGATTTGCTAGGCAATTTTCCGAATTTGGTTGTTCCGAATTACTTGTGTCTTCTTGACGCGAAAACATTCTTATCATTGCTGAGTCGACTAATTGTAATCGCTGAAAAATTTTTAATGTTACTCGCTCTGCGATTAAAGCCTTTACTTTTCAACTAGTGATTCTCTTATCAAACATCAACTTATATTAGCTCTTTCATTCTGAGCGTGTTGAGGTAGACGACATGGAGTGACAATGCATCACAACTTTATGTAAACAAAATGAAAAAGGCATTAATGATTAAAATTTGAACTTCAAATGGATGTGAACAAAAGAATCTATGAAAATGAACTAGAAAGAAAACTAAATTGAGATTAAATAATGTTTATGAAATTAGCGCCGCAAAGTGATACAACGAATTTTCAATCTATGTCAAAAGATTGTTTAGATATATCACATGTTGTTTTCATTGTTTTTTTGCAGAGAATGTAAAGCCTCGGGTGAGGGGACACTGATTTATTCGTCATGATTTAACAATGCCCAGTTGTTTCTGCAGCAGTTGCAATCACAAAAGATCTGTTACCTGCAGCTATATCATCGGAGAATATTTCATTGGCAAATTTTCCACATTACGTTTCAAATGCAATTCCTCGAACCATTTTTTGCTGATATTTGTATATCTGTCCCACTAGTTGATAGGTCAACATAATTGATGAACAAAATTTTTTCTTTTTCTTCCCTGTGCGCTTGAAAGTAATTGATAATCGCACAATGTCTTCAAAGACATCGAGCATTACAAGTTCGCATTGCTTGCTTTCAGCTATTTTTATGAGCAACAGAATGTCAATTAGTTAAAACAACATCGGGAGGGGGAGCTAATTCAGGAGTCACAATTGTTTTGTGCCTAGATTGTGTTTTCAGTAATTCTTTTCGCTATTTTGTTTTGGAATTTTTCAACAATCAGATTTTCACGATTGGTCTACGCCACACACGGAAAGTCAATGAGAAAGTCATGAAGTGAAAGTGACATGAGATGACCCATTTTCAATAATTTTTTAACGGCTGGTTGCGTATTTCTTCCCAAGAAGTTGTACACTTGATTTACTTTCTTCCGCCTAGTATGTATATGCTTTTTTCATGGCAGAAAATGGTAGAGATACGCTAAGCTTCATTTGGTTGGCTTTAAGGATAGAATTACAATACTTATGAGAAGGAAGTCCCGTTCTTGCAGCTACCTTTTGTTTTTCTGCACATTGCATTTCATTAAAAGTCAAGCTTTTCTCTAATTTTTTGGTTTCGTTTCTATTTCGTTCTGATTGGATTTCAAAAAAGGAAAACAACTGAATAAAATGAATAAAATGTTTTGTGCCAGTTAATGTTTTCATCTTATATAGCTCCTACTTGGTCCGAAAACACTCCTCCTCGCTCAGCGTCCATAGGTTTCATCCCTTTTGCTGTCGATGCATATTGCATTTATCAATAACTCTTTCAACAAAGGAAATATATTGGCCAATGCATTTTTTTGGCTTCCTTTTTTCTGCTATGCGGCATGCTTAAAGATCGCAAAACAAGCGCAATTGAGGAGCTCAAATATGAGAAGTGGAAACAGGAAGACAGAAAGAAGTAAGAGAAAAGACAAAAAATGCGCATCAAATGGCTTGGAAAACAAGATTAAAATAAAAAATAGGCCAATTTTTGGCCGATTAAGTTATGCATCTTTTTAAGCCCGTACTCGGTCTGGAAAACCTGCCCTGAACACAACAGCCATTGGTTTTATCCTTTACGCTACCGACGCCTATTGTTTACGTCTGTTGTCTTTTCCTTTTCCAAAAAACTTTGGTCAGCTGCTATTCGGTTCGTTTTAATTTGCTATGCGGTTCGCTTTATGGGCGAAAAAAGCTTGAATTCAAGAACTTTATTATGGTGGCCGGCGTGTCTCAAAACGCATGTATTACACTAGCCTGAATGTTTAAAGATCAATAAAACATGTGAAGATTGAAGCTTAAACTTGGTGGTATAGCATTCGAATTAAATAATTATATAGACATATAGATGACGCAGCTCAGCTTCCAGAAAACGCGACATGCTGGAATTAATAAAACGGAAGTAAAGAAAAACTTTAGTTATTATATTTACAGAAGATAGAGAAAATCTACGCTGTTTTTGTTAATATTGTCTTTTCTGATTACCATTCTTCATTACTTAAAAAAATAGAGCTGACTGTTTACTCGTGTTTTTGAAAAGTCAAAATTTCTCTTCTGCCTTCGGGATCTTGTTTTGAAAATAAGTCATAACAGAGTTTCGAAGAATCAAACGAGCAACTATGTTTGAGCGAGGCAAAAAAGGCAACAAAAGAAGTAACTAGACAATGTCTGAAGAATCTTGAACTCGAACAAACTCACGCGGACAACTATACGTTTTTGAATTAGCTACAATTTGATCAAATTGCAAAAAATGTTTTCTTGTAGGTATCTAGCAGGAAAATCGGCCAGATAATGGAGCTTTCTGGAAGAGTCTGTTAATTTCCTACCAGATAATCGATTATATTCAAAGGCGGACATTACGCAAAAATTCTTAATGAGTTTAATTTGCTTATGAAACGCTGCAACTTTAACCGTCAGTGAGCTCAATGCAAATAGTTTGGACTGTACTTAATGCACATTAGTAATTGTATATCAATACTATATGGATATTCAATTGCACTTAAAGAGTTCTGGCCGAAAAAAATCAATTTCAAACCTGTGAATGCGTGTGTATCGTAGTCAACCTTGTGCGTCTGAACTCTTTTGCCGAAGCGATTGATTAGTCAAGGGACATAAATTTGTTGGTTTTTCACATATCAGCAAAATTTGCAGATATCAGCGACAAGGTGCGCATAACAGCAGTAACAAACTTATACACCTGATGACACTTTTTGGCTGATTTTACCCAAACATGTTTGATCATGCGAGCGGATGGAAAGTTCTTGGCATTTATTCCCTGTATGTTAGGATTGTCGCCCGAATATGTCAAAGACTTACCATACCTCCATTTTGAAATGGACAGGTTTAATTGCCTCGTTTATAACCAATATTTACTCAAGCGTTTAAACTGCGGAGAAAATTGTTGGTATACCCATCAAAAGCTTGAGGGCTATCAATCAAGTCTATATTTGTCAAGAACAATTTTGCGCAGAAGTCAGGGCATCCAATGTGAATAAACAATACAGAAATATTGCATACGCAGACTCAGAGGTTTTCCACGTTGAAGATAGTATTTTTAACTTCATGTGAAACGTCTGGGTAGGAAGCGTTCTACATTCTCATGAAAATATTACATAAGGGCTATTTTTAGAACACAAACTCAAACTCGAACTCGTCTCGTTCAGTCTGTTAATAGACATCCCTCTCATTTATTACAAAACAAGCTATATGATTCAGACGTTCTACGTTTTGACACAATTCGTACTCGAAAACAACAAGTTTGAACAGGATAAAACCAAGTTAATGATAATTCAATAGAGTTTGTGTTTAAAAGGAATAAAAAAGCACTTTGGAAGATAACAATCTAAAACTGAAATTTTGACCTGATTAACTCTTATTTTGTCCAGCAAAGACCAATCGTCAGGGAAGACAGAAGTCCAGTACAAAAAAAGCCAATTGCAGTTTGAGAGTGACTTCTGCCCCGCAAATAAATCAGGTTAATTCATTTGAAAAGAAATTGTCTTTTGAAGCGATATTAAGAAGTTGAAAAAAAATCCTCGAGGAAGCAAAAAAGTAATGAAACATCTTATTTTATAGTTTTGAAGGATCAATCAGAAAAACGAGTAGTGTCAAGAAGAAAAGTTGGGTGGAACAACTTCTTGTCACTTTGGTTTCAGAGAGTATATGTACACCATTGGAGGAAAAAATCCGAAAAAAAACGGTCTAATTTCCGAGCGCATCAGGACTCCCTCAAAAAACAAATTGGTATAAGGAAGCAACGAAATTAGAACATCTGCAAACCAGAAGAAGAGCAGGTTGCTTTTATCATATCAGAGCCCATCAAGAATCCCTAGGCAAGAGGAGTGGCGCAAAACAGAAAACTTGTGAAAAGTAAGTTCTAAAAATCTGCTTTTGTCTTCATGTAGCTCCTTCATCATTTCAAAATATACAACTCATCCACGGATCAAAACAGAGTAGTCGGAAGATCGAAGTAGTTCAAAATTAGCATCCCTTGGTTTTTTTTCTTTATTTTTAAAGAGAAGAGCGGATATTAGTCAATTAGCAAAAAATAAAAACACATTTTTATCAATTGTTAAGACTGCATCACACATATAAAATTTATTACCCATCAAATGTGAATAATCCATCATTTTTTTTCTTTTTTATGTACAACTCCTAGAGAAATTTTTTAAGGGAAAGTTGTTCCATTAGTAAAAACTAACACAAAACTACTTTAAAAAACATCAATTTTGCGCACATAACATATATATGAGTCATCAAAGGTCAATTGTAAATCATTTTTCCTCTTAATGTACAAGTCCCGGAGAAAAATTTTTAAGGAAAAGTTTGTGTGAAAACTAACACAAAACTCTTTTAGAGAACATCAATTTTGCCTACATAACATACATATGAGTAATCAAAGTTCAATTGTATATCACTTTTTCGCTGTTAATGTACAAGTCCTAGAGAAAAGTTTCCTAAGGAAAAGTTGTGCCATTAATGAAAACTAACACAAAACTGCTTCAGAAAACATCAAATTTGCTCACGTAACATATATATGAGTCATCAAAGGTCAATTTTACATCATTTTATTCCTCTTATTGTACAAGTCCTGGAGAAAAGATTCTTAACAAAATGTTGTTCAATTAGTGAAACCAACACAAAACTGCTTCGGAAAACATCAATTTGGCGCACACAAAGTATCTATGAGTCATCAAATGTCAATTGTACATCATTTTTTTCCTCTTATTGTACAAGTCCTGGAGAAAAGTTTCTCAACAAAAAGTTGCTCCATTAGTGAATACTAACACAAAACTGCTTTAGGAAACATCAATTTTGCTCACATAACATATATATGAGACATCAAAGGCCAATTGTACATCATTTTTTTCCTCTTAATGTACAAGTCCTGGAGAAAACTTGTTAACAAAAAGTTGTTCCGTTAGTGAAATCTAACACAAAATTGCTTTAGAAAACATCAATTTTGCTCACATAACATATATATGAGTCATCAAAGGTCAATTGTACATAATTTTTTGCCTCTTAATGTACAAGTCCTGGAGAAAAGTTTTCTGACAAAAAGTTGTTCAATTAGTCAAAACCAACACAAAACTGCTTCAGAAAACGTCAATTTTGCTCACATAACATATATATGAGTAATCAAAGTTCAATTGTACATCACTTTTTCGCTGTTAATGTACAAGTCCTGGAGAAAAGTTTCTTAAGGAAAAGTTGTGCCATTAATGAAAACTAACACAAAACTGCTTTAGAAAACATCAAATTTGCTCACATAACATAAATATGAGTCATCAAAGATCAATTGTACCTCATTTTATTCCTCTTATTGTACAAGTCCAGGAGAAAAGTTTCTTAACAAAATGTTGTTCAATTGGTGAAAACCAATACAAACCTGCTTTAGAAAACATCAATTTGGCGCACACAAAGTATCTAAGAGTCATCAAATGTCAAATATACATCATTTTTTCCCTCTTATTGTACGAGTCCTGGAGAAAAGTTTCTTAACAAAAAGTTGTTCCATTAGTGAACACTAACACGAAACTGCTTTAGGAAACATCAATTTTGCTCACATAACATGTATATGAGCCATCAAAGGTCAATTGTACATCATTTTATTCCTCTTATTGTACAAGTCCTGGAGAAAAGTTTCTTAACGAAATGTTGTTCAATTAGTGAAAACCAACACAAACCTGCTTTAGAAAACATCAATTTGACGCACACAAAGTATCTAAGAGTCATCAAATGTCAAATATACATTTTTTTCCTCTTCATGTGCAAGTCCTGGAGAAAAGTTTCTTAACAAAAAGTTGTTCAATTAGTGAAAACAAACACAAAACTGCTTTAGGAAACATCAAATTTGCTCACATAACATATATATGAGTCATCAAATATCAATTGTACATCATTTTATTCCTCTTATTGTACAAGTCCTGGAGAAAAGTTTCTTAACAAAATGTTGTTCAATTAGTGAAAACCAACACAAACCTGCTTTAGAATACATCAATTTGGCGCACACAAAGTATCTAAGAGTCATCAAATGTCAAATGTACATCATTTTTTCCCTCATAATGTACGAGTCCTGGAGAAAAGTTTCTTAACAAAAAGTTGTTCCATTAGTGAATACTAACACGAAACTGCTTTAGGAAACATCAATTTTTCTGAGATAACATATATATGAGTCATCAAAGGTCAATTGTACATAGATTTTTTGCCTCTTAATGTACAAGTCCTGGAGAAAATTTTTTAACAAAAAGTTGTTCCATTAGTGAAAACTAACACAAAATTGCTTTAGAAAACATCAATTTTGCTCACATAACATAAATATGAGTCATCAAAAGTCAATTGTACATCATTTTTTGCTATTAATGTACAAGTCCTGGAGAAAAGTTTCTTAAGGAAAAGTTGTGCCATTAATGAAAGCTAACACAAAACTGCTTTAGAAAACATCAAATTTGCTCACATAACATATATATGAGTCATCAAAGGTCAAATTTACATCATTTTATTCCTCTTATTGTACAAGTCCTAGAGAAAAGTTTCTTAACAAAATGTTGTTCAATTAGTGAAAACCAACACAAAACTGCTTTAGAAAACATCAATTTGGCGCACACAAAGTATCTATAAGTCATCAAATGTCAAATGTCATCAAATGTCAATCATTTTTTTCCTCTTAATGTACGAGTCCTGGAGAAAACATTCTTTGAAAAAAGTTGTCCCATTCGTGAATACTAACACGAAACTGCTTTAGGAAACATCAATTTTGCTCACATAACATATATATGAGCCATCAAAGGTCAATTGTACATCATATTTTCCTCTTAATGTACAAGTCCTGGAGAAATGTTTCTTAACAAAAAGTTTTTCAATTAGTGAAAACTAACACAAAACTGCTTCAGGAAACATCAATTTTGCTCACATAACATATATATGAGTCATCAAAGGTCAATTGTACATAAATTTATGCCTCTTAATGTACAAGTCCTGGAGAAAATTGTTTTTACAAAAAATTGTTCCATTAGTGAAAACTAACACAAAATTGCTTTAGAAAACATCAATTTTGCTCACATTACATATATATGAGTCATCAAAGGTCAATTGTACATAATTTTTTGCCTATTAATGTACAAGTCCTGGAGAAAAGTTTTTAAACAAAAAGTTATTCAATTAGTCAAAACCAACACAAAACTGCTTCAGAAAACGTCAATTTCGCTCACATAACATATATATGAGTCATGAAAAGTCAATTGCACATCATTTTTTCGCTATTATTGTACAAGTCCTGGAGAAAAGTTTCTTAAGGAAAAGTTGTGCCATTAATGAAAACTAACACAAAACTGCTTTAGAAAACATCAATTTTGCTCACATAACATATATATGAGTCATCAAAGGTCAATTTTACATCATTTTATTCCTCTTACTGTGCAAGTCCTGGAGAAAAGTTTCTTAACAAAAAGTTGTTCAATTAGTGAAAACCAACACAAAACTGCTTTAGAAAACATCAATTTGGCGCACACAAAGTATCTATGTGTCATCAAATGTCAATTGTACATCAACTTTATCCTCTTAATGTACGAGTCCTGGAGAAAAGTTTCTTCACAAAAAGTTGTCCCATTCGTGAATACTAACACGAAACTGCTTTAGGAAACATCAATTTTGCTCACATAACATATATATGAGCCATCAAAGGTCAATTGTACATCATATTTTCCTCTTAATGTACAAGTCCTGGAGAAATGTTTCTTAAGAAAAAGTTTTTCAATTAGTGAAAACTAACAGAAAACTGCTTCAGGAAACATCAATTTTGCTCACATAACATATATATGAGTCATCAAAGGTCAATTGTACATAAATTTATGCCTCTTAATGTACAAGTCCTGGAGAAAATTGTTTTTACAAAAAATTGTTCCATTAGTGAAAACTAACACAAAATTGCTTTAGAAAACATCAATTTTGCTCACATAACATATATATGAGTCATCAAAGGTCAATTGTACATAATTTTTTGCCTATTAATGTACAAGTCCTGGAGAAAAGTTTTTAAACAAAAACTTATTCAATTAGTCAAAACCAACACAAAACTGCTTCAGAAAACGTCAATTTCGCTCACATAACATATATATGAGTCATCAAAAGTCAATTGCACACCATTTTTTCGCTATTATTGTACAAGTCCTGGAGAAAAGTTTCTTAAGGAAAAGTTGTGCCATTAATGAAAACTAACACAAAACTGCTTTAGAAAACATCAATTTTGCTCACATAACATATATATGAGTCATCAAAGGTCAATTTTACATCATTTTATTCCTCTTACTGTGCAAGTCCTGGAGAAAAGTTTCTTAACAAAAAGTTGTTCAATTAGCGAAAACCAACACAAAACTGCTTTAGAAAACATCAATTTGGCGCACACAAAATATCTATGTGTCATCAAAGGTCAATTGTACATCATTTTATTCCTCTTATTGTACAAGTCCTGGAGAAAAGTTTCATAACGAAATGTTGTTCAATTAGTGAAAACCAACACAAAACTGCTTTAGAAAACATCAATTTGACGCACACAAAGTATCTAAGAGTCATCAAATGTCAAATATACATTTTTTTTCCTCTTCATGTACAAGTCCTGGAGAAACGTTTCTTAACAAAAAGTTGTTCAATTAGTGAAAACAAACACAAAACTACTTTAGAAAACATCAAATTTGCTCACATAACATATATATGAGTCATCAAATATCAATTGTACATCATTTTATTCCTCTTATTGTACAAGTCCTGGAGAAAAGTTTCTTAACAAAATGTTGTTCAATTAGTGAAAACCAACACAAACCTGCTTTAGAATACATCAATTTGGCGCACACAAAGTATCTAAGAGTCATCAAATGTCAAATGTACATCATTTTTTCCCTCATAATGTACGAGTCCTGGAGAAAAGTTTCTTAACAAAAAGTTGTTCTATTAGTGAATACTAACACGAAACTGCTTTAGGAAACATCAATTTTGCTCACATAACATATATATGAGTCATCAAAGGTCAATTGTACATAAATTTATGCCTCTTAATGTACAAGTCCTGGAGAAAATTGTTTTTACAAAAAATTGTTCCTTTAGTGAAAACTAACACAAAATTGCTTTAGAAAACATCAATTTTGCTCACATAACATATATATGAGTCATCAAAGGTCAATTGTACATAATTTTTTGCCTATTAATGTACAAGTCCTGGAGAAAAGTTTTTAAACAAAAAGTTATTCAATTAGTCAAAACCAACACAAAACTGCTTCAGAAAACGTCAATTTCGCTCACATAACATATATATGAGTCATCAAAAGTCAATTGCACATCATTTTTTCGCTATTATTGTACAAGTCCTGGAGAAAAGTTTCTTAAGGAAAAGTTGTGCCATTAATGAAAACTAACACAAAAACTGCTTTAGAAAACATCAATTTTGCTCACATAACATATATATGAGTCATCAAAGGTCAATTTTACTTCATTTTATTCCTCTTACTGTGCAAGTCCTGGAGAAAAGTTTCTTAGCAAAAAGTTGTTCAATTAGTGAAAACCAACACAAAACTGCTTTAGAAAACATCAATTTGGCGCACACAAAGTATCTATGTGTCATCAAATGTCAATTGTACATCAACTTTATCCTCTTAATGTACGAGTCCTGGAGAAAAGTTTCTTCACAAAAAGTTGTCCCATTCGTGAATACTAACACGAAACTGCTTTAGGAAACATCAATTTTGCTCACATAACATATATATGAGCCATCAAAGGTCAATTGTACATCATATTTTCCTCTTAATGTACAAGTCCTGGAGAAATGTTTCTTAACAAAAAGTTTTTCAATTAGTGAAAACTAACAGAAAACTGCTTCAGGAAACATCAACTTTGCTCACATAACATAAATATGAGTCATCAAAGGTCAATTGTACATAAATTTATGCCTCTTAATGTACAAGTCCTGG
This sequence comes from Convolutriloba macropyga, assembly GCF_964194025.1. NCBI lineage: Eukaryota > Metazoa > Xenacoelomorpha > Acoela > Convolutidae > Convolutriloba > Convolutriloba macropyga. The sequence continues at coordinate 23,905,883 of NC_134474.1, forward strand.
AGAAAATTGTTTTTACAAAAAATTGTTCCATTATTGAAAACTAACACAAAATTGCTTTAGAAAACATCAATTTTGCTCACATAACATATATATGAGTCATCAAAGGTCAATTGTACATAATTTTTTGCCTATTAATGTACAAGTCCTGGAGAAAAGTTTTTAAACAAAAAGTTATTCAATTAGTCAAAACCAACACAAAACTGCTTCAGAAAACGTCAATTTCGCTCACATAACATATATATGAGTCATCAAAAGTCAATTGCACATCATTTTTTCGCTATTATTGTACAAGTCCTGGAGAAAAGTTTCTTAAGGAAAAGTTGTGCCATTAATGAAAACTAACACAAAACTGCTTTAGAAAACATCAATTTTGCTCACATAACATATATATGAGTCATCAAAGGTCAATTTTACATCATTTTATTCCTCTTACTGTGCAAGTCCTGGAGAAAAGTTTCTTAACAAAAAGTTGTTCAATTAGCGAAAACCAACACAAAACTGCTTTAGAAAACATCAATTTGGCGCACACAAAGTATCTATGTGTCATCAAAGGTCAATTGTACATCATTTTATTCCTCTTATTGTACAAGTCCTGGAGAAAAGTTTCTTAACGAAATGTTGTTCAATTAGTGAAAACCAACACAAACCTGTTTTAGAAAACATCAATTTGACGCACACAAAGTATCTAAGAGTCATCAAATGTCAAATATACATTTTTTTCCTCTTCATGTACAAGTCCTGGAGAAACGTTTCTTAACAAAAAGTTGTTCAATTAGTGAAAACAAACACAAAACTGCTTTAGAAAACATCAAATTTGCTCACATAACATATATATGAGTCATCAAATATCAATTGTACATCATTTTATTCCTCTTATTGTACAAGTCCTGGAGAAAAGTTTCTTAACAAAATGTTGTTCAATTAGTGAAAACCAACACAAACCTGCTTTAGAATACATCAATTTGGCGCACACAAAGTATCTAAGAGTCATCAAATGTCAAATGTACATCATTTTTTCCCTCATAATGTACGAGTCCTGGAGAAAAGTTTCTTAACAAAAAGTTGTTCTATTAGTGAATACTAACACGAAACTGCTTTAGGAAACATCAATTTTTCTGAGATAGCATATATATGAGTCATAAAAGGTCAATTGTACATAGATTTTTTGCCTCTTAATGTACAAGTCCTGGAGAAAAGTTTCTTAAGGAAAAGTTGTGCCATTAATGAAAGCTAACACAAAACTGCTTTAGAAAACATCAAATTTGCTCACATAACATATATATGAGTCATCAAAGGTCAAATTTACATCATTTTATTCCTCTTATTGTACAAGTCCTAGAGAAAAGTTTTTTAACAAATTGTTGTTCAATTAGTGAAAACCAACACAAAACTGCTTTAGAAAACATCAATTTGGCGCACACAAAGTATCTATAAGTCATCAAATGTCAATTGTACATCATTTTTTTCCTCTTAATGTACGAGTCCTGGAGAAAACATTCTTTGAAAAAAGTTGTCCCATTCGTGAATACTAACACGAAACTGCTTTAGGAAACATCAATTTTGCTCACATAACATATATATGAGCCATCAAAGGTCAATTGTACATCATATTTTCCTCTTAATGTACAAGTCCTGGAGAAATGTTTCTTAACAAAAAGTTTTTCAATCAGTGAAAACTAACACAAAACTGCTTCAGGAAACATCAATTTTGCTCACATAACATATATATGAGTCATCAAAGGTCAATTGTACATAAATTTATGCCTCTTAATGTACAAGTCCTGGAGAAAATTGTTTTTACAAAAAATTGTTCCATTAGTGAAAACTAACACAAAATTGCTTTAGAAAACATCAATTTTGCTCACATAACATATATATGAGTCATCAAAGGTCAATTGTACATAATTTTTTGCCTATTAATGTACAAGTCCTGGAGAAAAGTTTTTAAACAAAAAGTTATTCAATTAGTCAAAACCAACACAAAACTGCTTCAGAAAACGTCAATTTCGCTCACATAACATATATATGAGTCATCAAAAGTCAATTGCACATCATTTTTTCGCTATTATTGTACAAGTCCTGGAGAAAAGTTTCTTAAGGAAAAGTTATGCCATTAATGAAAACTAACACAAAACTGCTTTAGAAAACATCAATTTTGCTCACATAACATATATATGAGTCATCAAAGGTCAATTTTACATCATTTTATTCCTCTTACTGTGCAAGTCCTGGAGAAAAGTTTCTTAACAAAAAGTTGTTCAATTAGCGAAAACCAACACAAAACTGCTTTAGAAAACATCAATTTGGCGCACACAAAGTATCTATGTGTCATCAAAGGTCAATTGTACATCATTTTATTCCTCTTATTGTACAAGTCCTGGAGAAAAGTTTCTTAACGAAATGTTGTTCAATTAGTGAAAACCAACACAAACCTGCTTTAGAAAACATCAATTTGACGCACACAAAGTATCTAAGAGTCATCAAATGTCAATTGTACATCATTTTTATCCTCTTAATGTACGAGTCCTGGAGAAAAGTTTCTTCACAAAAAGTTGTTCCATTAGTGAATACTAACACAAAACTGCTTTAGGAAACGTCAATTTTGCTCACATAACATATATATGAGTAATCAAAGGTCAATTGTACATAATTTTTTGCCTCTTAATGTACAAGTCCTGGAAAAAAGTTTTTAATAAAAAGTTATTCAAATAGTGAAAACCAACACAAAACTGCTTTAGAAAAAATCAATTTTGCGAACACAAAGTATCTATGAGTCATCAAACGTCAATTGTACATCATTTTTTTCCTGTTAATGTTCAGGACCTGGAGAAAAATTTTTTAAGGAAAAGTTGTTCCATTAGTGAAAAACCACACGATACTGCTTTAGAAAACATCAATTGAGCGCACACAAATTATCTCTGAGTCATCAAAAGTCAATTATACATAATTTCTTTCCTCTTAACGCACGAGTCCTGCTTTCTTAAGGAAAAGTTGTTCCATTTGTGAAAAGTAACACAAAAACTGCTTTAGAAAACATCAATATTGCTCACATAACATATATATGAGTCATAATATGTCAAGTGTACATCATTTTTTCCCTCTTATTGTGCAAGTCCTAGAGAAAAGTTTCTTAACAAAATGTTGTTCAATTAGTGAAAACCAACACAAAACTGCTTTAGAAAACATCAATTTGGCGCACACAAAGTATCTATGAGTCGTCAAATGTCAATTGTACATCCTTTTTTTTCCTCTTAATGTACGAGTCCTAGAGAAAACTTTCTTTAAAAAAAGTTGTCCCATTAGTGAATACTAACACGAAACTGCTTTAGGAAACATCAATTTCGCTCACATAAAATATATATGAGCCATCAAAGGTCAATTGTACATCATTTTTTTCCTCTTAATGTTCAAGTCCTGGAGAAAAGTTTCTTTACAAAAAGTTTTTCATTTAGTGAAAACTAACACAAAACTGCTTTAGGAAACATCAATTTTGCTCACATAACATATACATGAGTCATCAAAAATCAATTGTACATAAATTTATGCCTCTTACTGTACAAGTCCTGGAGAAAATTGCTTTTACAAAAAATTGTTCCATTAGTGAAAACTAACACAAAATTGCTTCAGAAAACGTCAATTTTGCTCATATAACATATATATGAGTCATCAAAGGTCAATTTTACATCATTTTATTCCTCTTATTGTACAAGTCCTGGAGAAAAGTTTCTTAACAAAAAGTTGTTCGATTAGTGAAAACCAACACAAAACTGCTTTAGAAAACATCAATTTGGCGCACACAAAGTATCTATGTGTCATCAAATGTCAATTGTATATCATTTTTGTCCTCTTAATGTACGAGTCCTGGAGAAAAATTTCTTAAGGAAAATTTGTTCCATTATTGAAAATTAACACAAAACTGCTTTAGAAAACATCAATTTTGAAGACATAACATATATATGAGTCATCAAAGCTCAAATGTACATCATTTTTTTCCTCTTATTGTACAAGTCCTGGAGGAAAGGTTCTTAACAAAAAGTTGTTCAATTAGTGAAAAGCAACACGAAACTGCTATAGAAAACATCAATTTTGCGCACACAAAGTATCTATGAGTCATCAAAGGTCAATTGGTCAATTGTACATCATTTTTGTCCTCTTAATGTACGAGTCCTGGAGAAAAATTTCTTAAAGAAAAGTTGTTCCATTATTAAAAATTAACACAAAACTGCTTTAGAAAACATCAATTTTGATCACATAATATATATATATGAGTCGTCAAAGCTCATTTGTACATCTTTTTTTGCCTCTTATTGTACAAATCCTGGAGAAAAGTTTCTTCACAAAAAGTTTTTCAATTAGTGAAAACCAACTCAAAACTGCGTCAGAAAACATCAATTTTGCGCACACAAAGTATCTATGAGTCATCAAAGGTCAATTGTACATAATTTATTTCCTCTTAACGCACGAGTCCTGGTTTTTTTAAGGAGAAGTTGTTCCATTAGTGAAAATTAACACAAACTGCTTTAGAAAACATCAATTTTGATCACATAACATATATATGAGTCATCAAAGCTCATTTGTACATCTTTTTTTGCCTCTTATTGTACAAGTCTTGGAGAAAAGTTTCTTCACAAAATGTTGTTCAATTAGTGAAAACCAACTCAAAACTGCTTCGAAAACATCAATTTTGCGCGCACAAAGTATCTATGAGTCATCAAAGGTCAATTGTACATAATTTCATTCCTCTTAACGCACGAGTCCTGGTTTTTTAAGGAGAAGTTGTTCCATTAGTGAAAATTAACACAAAACTGCTTTAGAACACATCAATTTCGATAACAGAACACATCAGTTATGAACACACATAACATATATATGAGTCATCAAAGGTCAAGCGTACATTATTTTTTTCCTCTTATTGTGCAAGTCCTGGAGAAAAGGTTCTGAACAAAAAGTTGTTCAATTAGTGAAAAGCATTACGGAACTGCTTTAGAAAACATCAATTTTGCGCACACAAAGTATCTATGAGTCATCAAAGGTCAATTGTACATCATTTTTTTCTCTTAATGTACGAGTCCTCGAGAAAAATTTCTTAAGGAAAAGTTGTTCCATTATTGAAAATTAACACAAAACGGCTTTAGAAATAATCAATTTTGCTCACATAACATATATATGAGTCATCAAAGCTCAATTGTACATCATTTTTTTCCTCTTATTGTACAAGTCCTGTAGAAAAGGTTCTTAACAAAAAGTTGTTCAATTAGTGAAAAGCAACACGAAACTGCTTTAGAAAACATCAATTTTTTGCAACCAAAGTATCTATGAGTCATCAAAGGTCAATTGTACATCATTTTTTCCTCTTAATGTACGAGTCCTGGAGAAAAATTTCTTAAGGAAAAGTTGTTCCATTATTGACAATTAACACAAAACTGCTTTAGAAAACATCAATTTTGCTCATATAACATATAGCTGAGTCATCAAAGCTCATTTGTACATCATTTCTTTCCTCTTATTGTACAAGTCCTGGAGAAAAGTTTCTTAACAAAACGTTGTTCAATTAGTGAAAAGCAACACAAAACTGCATTAGAAAACATCATTTTTGCGCACACAAAGTATCTATGAGTCATCAAAGGTCAATTGTACATCATTTTTTCCTCCTAATGTACGAGTCCTGGAGAAAAATTTCTTAAGGAAAAGTTGTTCCATTATTGAAAATTAACACAAAACTGCTTTAGAAAACATCAATTTTGCTCATATAACATATATATGAGTAATCAAAGCTGATTTAAACATCATTTTTTCCCTCTTAATGTACAAGTCCTGGAGAAAAAGTTTCTTCACAAAAAAGTGTTCAATTAGTGAAAACCAGCTCAAAACTGCGTCAGAAAACATCAATTTTGCGCACACAAAGTATCTATGAGTCATCAAAGGTCAATTGTACATAGTTTATTTCCTCTTAACGCACGAGTCCTGGTTTCTTGAGGAAAAGTCGTTCCATTAGTGAAAAGTAACACTAAACTGCTTTAGAAAACATCAATTTTGCTCACATAACATATATATGAGTCATCAAAGGTCAAGTGTACATTATTTTTTTCCTCTTATTGTGCAAGTCCTGGAGAAAAGGTTCTTAACAAAAAGTTGTTCAATTAGTGAAAAGCAACAAGAAACTGCTTTAGAAAACATCAATTTTGCGCACACAAAGTATCTATGAGTCATCAAAGGTCAATTGTACATCATTTTTTTCTCTTAATGTACGAGTCCTGGAGAAAAATTTCTTAAGGAAAAGTTGTTCCATTATTGAAAATTAACACAAAACGGCTTTAGAAATAATCAATTTTGCTCACATAACATATATATGAGTCATCAAAGCTCAATTGTACATCATTTTTTTCCTCTTATTGTACAAGTCCTGTAGAAAAGGTTCTTAACAAAAAGTTGTTCAATTAGTGAAAAGCAACACAAAACTGCTTTAGAAAACATCAATTTTTTGCAACCAAAGTATCTTTGAGTCATCAAAGGTCAATTGTACATCATTTTTTCCTCTTAATGTACGAGTCCTGGAGAAAAATTTCTTAAGGAAAAGTTGTTCCATTATTGACAATTAACACAAAACTGCTTTAGAAAACATCAATATTGCTCATATAACATATAGCTGAGTCATCAAAGCTCATTTGTACATCATTTCTTTCCTCTTATTGTACAAGTCCTGGAGAAAAGTTTCTTAACAAAACGTTGTTCAATTAGTGAAAAGCAACACAAAACTGCATTAGAAAACATCATTTTTGCGCACACAAAGTATCTATGAGTCATCAAAGGTCAATTGTACATCATTTTTTCCTCCTAATGTACGAGTCCTGGAGAAAAATTTCTTAAGGAAAAGTTGTTCCATTATTGAAAATTAACACAAAACTGCTTTAGAAAACATCAATTTTGCTCATATAACATATATATGAGTAATCAAAGCTCATTTGTACATCATTTTTTCCCTCTTATTGTACAAGTCCTGGAGAAAAACTTTCTTCACAAAAAAGTGTTCAATTAGTGAAAACCAACTCAAAACTGCGTCAGAAAACATCAATTTTGCGCACACAAAGTATCTATGAGTCATCAAAGGTCAATTGTACATAGTTTATTTCCTCTTAACGCACGAGTCCTGGTTTCTTGAGGAAAAGTTGTTCCATTAGTGAAAAGTAACACTAAACTGCTTTAGAAAACATCAATTTTGCTCACATAACATATATATGAGTCATCAAAGGTCAAGTGTACATTATTTTTTTCCTCTTATTGTGCAAGTCCTGGAGAAAAGTTCTAAACAAAAAGTGGTTCAATTAGTGAAAAGCAACAAGAAACTGCTTTAGAAAACATCAATTTTGCGCACACAAAGTATCTATGAGTCATCAAAGGTCAATTGTACATCATTTTTTTCTCTTAATGTACGAGTCCTGGAGAAAAACTTCTTAAGGAAAAGTTGTTCCATTATTGAAAATTAACACAAAACTGCTTTAGAAAACATCAATTTTGCTCATATAACATATATATGAGTCATCAAAGCTCATTTGTACATCTTTTTTTCCCTCTTATTGTACAAGTCCTGGAGAAAAAGTTTCTTCACAAAAAGTTGTTCAATTAGTGAAAACCAACTCAAAACTGCGTCAGAAAACATCAATTTTGCGCACACAAAGTATCTATGAGTCATCAAAGGTCAATTGTACATAGTTTATTTCCTCTTAACGCACGAGTCCTGGTTTCTTGAGGAAAAGTTGTTCCATTAGTGAAAAGTAACACTAAACTGCTTTAGAAAACATCAATTTTGCTCACATAACGTATATATGAGTCATCAAAGGTCAAGTGTACATTATTTTTTTCCTCTTATTGTGCAAGTCCTGGAGAAAAGTTCTAAACAAAAAGTGGTTCAATTAGTGAAAAGCAACAAGAAACTGCTTTAGAAAACATCAATTTTGCGCACACAAATTATCTATGAGTCATCAAAGGTCAATTGTACATCATTTTTTTCTCTTAATGTACGAGTCCTTGAGAAAAACTTCTTAAGGAAAAGTTGTTCCATTATTGAAAATTAACACAAAACTGCTTTAGAAAACATCAATTTTGCTCATATAACATATATATGAGTCATCAAAGCTCATTTGTACATCATTTTTTCCCTCTTATTGTACAAGTCCTGGAGAAAAAGTTTCTTCACAAAAAGTTGTTCAATTAGTGAAAACCAACTCAAAACTGCGTCAGAAAACATCAATTTTGCGCACACAAAGTATCTATGAGTCATCAAAGGTCAATTGTACATAATTTATTTCCTCTTAACGCACGAGTCCTGGTTTCTTAAGGGAAAGTTGTTCCATTAGTGAAAAGTAACACAAAACTGCTTTAGAAAACATCAATTTTGCTCACATAACATAAATATGAGTAATCAAAGCTCATTTGTACATCATTTTTTTCCTCTTATTGTACAAGTCCTGGAGAAAAAGTTTCTTCACAAAAAAGTGTTCAATTAGTGAAAACCAACTCAAAACTGCGTCAGAAAACATCAATTTTGCGCACACAAAGTATCTATGAGTCATCAAAGGTCAATTGTACATAGTTTATTTCCTCTTAACGCACGAGTCCTGGTTTCTTGAGGAAAAGTTGTTCCATTAGTGAAAAGTAACACTAAACTGCTTTAGAAAACATCAATTTTGCTCACATAACATATATATGAGTCATCAAAGGTCAAGTGTACATTATTTTTTTCCTCTTATTGTGCAAGTCCTGGAGAAAAGTTCTAAACAAAAAGTGGTTCAATTAGTGAAAAGCAACAAGAAACTGCTTTAGAAAACATCAATTTTGCGCACACAAAGTATCTATGAGTCATCAAAGGTCAATTGTACATCATTTTTTTCTCTTAATGTACGAGTCCTGGAGAAAAACTTCTTAAGGAAAAGTTGTTCCATTATTGAAAATTAACACAAAACTGCTTTAGAAAACATCAATTTTGCTCATATAACATATATAAGAGTCATCAAAGCTCATTTGTACATCATTTTTTCCCTCTTATTGTACAAGTCCTGGAGAAAAAGTTTCTTCACAAAAAGTTGTTCAATTAGTGAAAACCAACTCAAAACTGCGTCAGAAAACATCAATTTTGCGCACACAAAGTATCTATGAGTCATCAAAGGTCAATTGTACATAGTTTATTTCCTCTTAACGCACGAGTCCTGGTTTCTTGAGGAAAAGTTGTTCCATTAGTGAAAAGTAACACTAAACTGCTTTAGAAAACATCAATTTTGCTCACATAACATATATATGAGTCATCAAAGGTCAAGTGTACATTATTTTTTTCCTCTTATTGTGCAAGTCCTGGAGAAAAGTTCTAAACAAAAAGTGGTTCAATTAGTGAAAAGCAACAAGAAACTGCTTTAGAAAACATCAATTTTGCGCACACAAAGTATCTATGAGTCATCAAAGGTCAATTGTACATCATTTTTTTCTCTTAATGTACGAGTCCTGGAGAAAAACTTCTTAAGGAAAAGTTGTTCCATTATTGAAAATTAACACAAAACTGCTTTAGAAAACATCAATTTTGCTCATATAACATATATATGAGTCATCAAAGCTCATTTGTACATCATTTTTTCCCTCTTATTGTACAAGTCCTGGAGAAAAAGTTTCTTCACAAAAAGTTGTTCAATTAGTGAAAACCAACTCAAAACTGCGTCAGAAAACATCAATTTTGCGCACACAAAGTATCTATGAGTCATCAAAGGTCAATTGTACATAATTTATTTCCTCTTAACGCACGAGTCCTGGTTTCTTAAGGGAAAGTTGTTCCATTAGTGAAAAGTAACACAAAACTGCTTTAGAAAACATCAATTTTGCTCACATAACATATATATGAGTAATCAAAGCTCATTTGTACATCATTTTTTTCCTCTTATTGTACAAGTCCTGGAGAAAAAGTTTCTTCTCAAAAAAGTGTTCAATTAGTGAAAACCAACTCAAAACTGCGTCAGAAAACATCAATTTTGCGCACACAAAGTATCTATGAGTCATCAAAGGTCAATTGTACATAGTTTATTTCCTCTTAACGCACGAGTCCTGGTTTCTTGAGGAAAAGTTGTTCCATTAGTGAAAAGTAACACTAAACTGCTTTAGAAAACATCAATTTTGCTCACATAACATATATATGAGTCATCAAAGGTCAAGTGTACATTATTTTTTTCCTCTTACTGTGCAAGTCCTGGAGAAAAGTTCTAAACAAAAAGTGGTTCAATTAGTGAAAAGCAACAAGAAACTGCTTTAGAAAACATCAATTTTGCGCACACAAAGTATCTATGAGTCATCAAAGGTCAATTGTACATCATTTTTTTCTCTTAATGTACGAGTCCTGGAGAAAAACTTCTTAAGGAAAAGTTGTTCCATTATTGAAAATTAACACAAAACTGCTTTAGAAAACATCAATTTTGCTCACATAACATATATATGAGTCATCAAAGGTCAAGTGTACATTATTTTTTCCTCTTATGGTGCAAGTCCAGGAGAAAAGTTCTTAACAAAAAGTGGTTCAATTAGTGAAAAGCAACAAGAAACTGCTTTAGAAAACATCAATTTTGCGCACACAAAATATCTATGAGTCATCAAAGGTCAATTGTACATCATTTTTTTCTCCTAATGTACGAGTCCTGGAGAAAAATTTCCTAGGGAAAAGTTTTTCCATTATTGAAAATTAACACAAAACTGCTTTAGAAATAATCAATTTTGCTCACATAACATATATATGAGTCATCAAAGCTCAATTGTACATCATTTTTTCCTCTTATTGTACAAGTGCTGGAGAAAGGTTTCTTAACAAAAAGTTGTTCAATTAGTGAAAAGCAACACAAAACTGCGTCAGAAATCATCAATTTTGCGCACACAAAGTATCTTTGAGTCATCAAAGGTCAATTGTACATAATTTTTTTCCTCTTAACGCACGAGTCCTGGATAAAATTTTTTTAAGGAAAAGTTGTTCCATTAGTGAAAAGTAACACAAAACTGCTTTAGAAAACATCAATTTTGCTCACATAACATATATATGAGTCATCAAAGTTCAAGTGTACATCATTTTTTCCTCTTATTGTGCAAGTCCTGGAGAAAAGGTTCTTAACAAAAAGTTGTTCAATTATTGAAAAGCAACACGAAACTGCTTCAGAAAACATCAATTTTGCGCACACAGAGTATCTATGAGTCATCAAAGGTCAATTGTATATCATTTTTTCCTCTTAATGTACGAGTCCTGGAGAAAAATTTCTTAAGGAAAAATTGTTCCATTATTGAAAATTAACACAAAACTGCTTTAGAAAACATCAATTTTGCTCACATAACATATATATGAGTCATCATAGCTCAATTGTACATCATTTTTTCCCTCTTATTGTACAAGTCCTGGAGAAAGGTTTCTTAACAAAAAGTTGTTCAATTAGTGAAAACCAACTTAAAACTGCTTCAGAAAACATCAATTTTGTGCACACAAATTATCTATGAGTCATCAAAGGTCAATTGTACATCAATTTTTTCCTCTTAATGTACGAGTTCTGGAGAAAAATTTCTTAAGGAAAAGTTGTTCAATTAGTGAAAACCAACACAAAACTGCTTTAGAAAACATCAATTCTGCGCACACAAAGTATCTATGAGTCGTTAAAGGTCAATTGTACATCATTTTTTTCCTCTTAATGTACGAGTTCTGGAGAACAATTTCTTAAGGAAAAGTTGTTCCATTAGTGAAAATTAACACAAAATTGCTTTAGAAAACATCAATTTTGCTCAAATAAGATATATATGAGTCATCAAAGTTCAATTATACATCATTGTTTTCCTCTTATTGTACAAGTCCTGGGGAAAAGTTTCTTAACAAAAAGGTGTTCAATTAGTGAAAACCAACACAAAACTGCTTTAGAAAACATCAATTCTGCGCACACAAAGTATCTATGAGTCATCAAAGGTCAATTGTACATCATTTTTTCTCTTAATGTACGAGTCCTGGAGAAAAATTTCTTAAGGAAAAGTTGTTCCATTAGTGAAAAGTAACACAAAACTGCTTTAGAAAACATCAATTTTGCTCACATAACATATATATGAGTCATCAAAGTTCAAGTGTACATCATTTTTTCCCTCTTATTGTACAAGTCCTGGAGAAAGGCTTCTTAACAAAAAGTTGTTCAATTAGTGAAAACCAACTCAAAACTGCTTCAGAAAACATCAATTTTGCGCACACAAATTATCTATGAGTCATCAAAGGTCAATTGTACAAAAATTTTTTCCTCTTAATGTACGAGTTCTGGAGAAAAATTTCTTAAGGAAAAGTTGTTCAATTAGTGAAAACCAACACAAAACTGCTTTAGAAAACATCAATTCTGCGCACACAAAGTATCAATGAGTCGTTAAAGGTCAATTGTACATCATTTTTTTCCTCTTAATGTACGAGTTCTGGAGAACAATTTCTTAAGGAAAAGTTGTTCCATTAGTGAAAACCAACACAAAACTGCTTCAGGAAACATCAATTCTGCGCACACAAAGTATCTATGAGTCGTTAAAGGTCAATTGTACATCATTTTTTTCCTCTTAATGTACGAGTTCTGGAGAACAATTTCTTAAGTAAAAGTTGTTCCATTAGTGAAAATTAACACAAAATTGCTTTAGAAAACATCAATTTTGCTCACATAACATATATATGAGTCATCAAAGTTCAATTATACATCATTGTTTTCCTCTTATTGTACAAGTCCTGGGGAAAAGTTTCTTAACAAAAAGGTGTTCAATTAGTGAAAACCAACACAAAACTGCTTTAGAAAACATCAATTCTGCGCACACAAAGTATCTATGAGTCATCAAAGGTCAATTGTGCATCATTTTTTTCTCTTAATGTACCAGTCCTGGAGAAAAATTTCTTAAGGAAAAGTTGTTCCATTATTGAAAATTAACACAAAACTGCTTTAGAAATAATCAATTTTGCTCACATAACATATATATGAGTCATCAAAGCTCAATTGTACATCATTTTTTCCTCTTATTGTACAAGTGCTGGAGAAAAGGTTCTTAACAAAAGTTGTTCAATTAGTGAAAAGCAACACAAAACTGCGTCAGAAATCATCAATTTTGCGCGCACAAAGTATCTTTGAGTCATCAAAGGTCAATTGTACATAATTTCTTTCTTTTTAACGCACGAGTCCTGGATAAAATTTTTTAAAGGAAAAGTTGTTCCATTATTGAAAAGTAACACAAAACTGCTTTAGAAAACATCAATTTTGCTCACATAACATATATATGAGTCATCAAAGCTCAATTGTACATCATTTTTCCCTCTTATTGTACAAGTCCTGGAGAAAGGTTTCTTAACAAAAAGTTGTTCAATTAGTGAAAACCAACTCAAAACTGCTTCAGAAAACATCAATTTTGCGCACACAAATTATCTATGAGTCATCAAAGCTCAATTGTACATCATTTTTCCCTCTTATTGTACAAGTCCTGGAGAAAGGTTTCTTAACAAAAAGTTGTTCAATTAGTGAAAACCAACACAAAACTGCTTTAGAAAACATCAATTCTGCGCACACAAAGTATCTATGAGTCGTTAAATGTCAATTGTACATCATTTTTTTCCTCTTAATGTACGAGTTCTGGAGAACAATTTCTTAAGGAAAAGTTGTTCCATTAGTGAAAATTAACACAAAATTGCTTTAGAAAACATCAATTTTGCTCACATAACATATATATGAGTCATCAAAGTTCAATTATACATCATTGTTTTCCTCTTATTGTACAAGTCCTGGGGAAAAGTTTCTTAACAAAAAGGTGTTCAATTAGTGAAAACCAACACAAAACTGCTTTAGAAAACATCAATTCTGCGCACACAAAGTATCTATGAGTCGTTAAGGGTCAATTGAACATCATTTTTTTCCTCTTAATGTACGAGTTCTGGAGAACAATTTCTTAAGGAAAAGTTGTTCCATTAGTGAAAATTAACACAAAATTGCTTTAGAAAACATCAATTTTGCGCACACAAAATATATTTGAGTCATCAAAGGTCAATTATACATCAATTTTTTCTGCTTATTGTACAAGTCCTGGAGAAAAGTTTCTTAACAAAAAATTGTTCAATTCGTTAAAAGCAACACAAAACTGCTTTAGAAAATGTCAATTTTGCTCACACAAAGTATCTATGGCTGATCAAAAGTCAATTGTACATCATTTTTTTCCTCTTAGTGTACGAGACCTGGAGAAAAATTTCTAATCAAAAAGTTGGTCCATTAGTGAAAACTCACGCAAAACTGCTTTAGAAAACATCAATTCAGCGCACACAAAGTATCTATGAGACATCAAATGTCAATTGTACATCATTTTTTTCGTCTTAATGTACAAGTCCTGGAGAAAAATTTTTTAAGGAAAAATTTATTAAAATTTTTTAAGAGGTACAACATTTTTTCCCACTTAATGTACGAGACCTGGAGAAAAGTTTCTTAACAAAAAGTTCTTCCATTAGAGAAAACTAACAACAAAACTGCTGTAGAAAACATCAATTTTGCTCACAAAAAGTCTCTATGAGTCATCAAAGGTCAATTGTACATAATTTTTTTTCCTCTTAATGTACGAGTCCTGGAGAAAAGTTTCTTGAGAAAAAGTTGTTCAATTGGTGTAAACCAACACAAAACTGCTTTAGAAAACATCAATTTTGCGCACACACAGTATCAATGAGTCATCAAAGTTCAATTGTACATCAATTTTTTTCCTCTTAAGTTACTAGTCTTGGAGAAAAATTTTTAAGGAAAAGTTGTTCCATCAGTGAAAACGAACTTAAAACTGCTTCAGAAAACATTACTTTTGCTCACATAACATATATATGAGTCATCAAAGGTCAAATGTACGTCATTTTTCCCCTCTTAATGTACGAGTCCTAGAGAAAATTTTCTTAACAAAAAGTTCTTCCATTAGAGAAAACTAACAACAAAACTGCTGTAGAAAACATCAATTTTGCTCACAAAAAGTCTCTATGAGTCATCAAAGGTCAATTGTACATAATGTTTTTCCTCTTAATATTCAGGTCCTGGAAAAACATTTCTTAAGGAAAAGGTGTTCCATTAGTGAAAACTATCACAATACTGCTTTAGAAAACATTAATTTAGCGCACACAAAGAATCTATGAGTCATCCAAGGTCAATTGTACATCATTTTTCCCCTAAAGGTACGAGTCACGGGGAAAACTTTCTAAAAGAAAAATTGCTCCATTAGTGTAAATTAACACAAAACTGCTTTAGAAAATAACAATTTTGCTCCAAAAACAAATATACATATATATGTGTCTTCAAAGGTCAATTATACATCATTTTTCCCCTCCTAATGTACGAGTCCTGGAGAAAAACTTCTTAACAAAAAGTTGTTCCATTAGTGAAAACTAACACAAAACTGGTTTAAAAAACATCAATTTTGCTCACAAAAATTGTCTATGAGTCATCAAAGGTCAATTGTACATAATTTTTTTCCTCATAATATTCAAGTCCTGGAAAAACATTTCTTAAGGAAAAGGTGTTCCATTAGTGAAAACTATCACAATACTGCTTTAGAAAACATTAATTAACGCACACAAAGAATCTATGAGTCATCCAAGGTCAATTGTACATCATTTTTCCCCCTTAAGGTACGAGTCAAGGGGAAAACTTTCTAAAAGAAAAATTGCTCCATTAGTGTAAATTAACCCAAAACTGCTTTAGAAAATAACAATTTTGCTCAAAAAACATATATACATATATATGTGTCTTCAAAGGGTCAATTATACATCATTTTTTTCCTCTTAATGTACAAGTCTCGGAGAAAAATGTTTAAAGGAAAAGTTGTTCCATTCTTGAACACTAACACAGAACTGCTTTAGAATACATCACTTTTGCTCACATAACATATAAATGAGTCATTAAAGGTCATTTGTACATCATTTTTTTCCTCTTATTGTTCATGTCCTGGAGAAAAGTTTCTTAACAAAACGTTGTTCAATTAGTGAAAAGCAACACGAAACTGCTTTAGAATACATCACTTTTGCTCACATTACATATAAATGAGTCATTAAAGGTCAATTGTACATCATTTTTCCCCACATAATGTACGAGGTTTGGAGAAAAG